>NC_138139.1:633714-1055714 GCF_964188305.1 Podarcis bocagei
CCCAAATGCACAAAGCAAGTGCTACACCTTTTGCCTGCTCACTTTTGCCTCATGCCCTGCCCACTGCTGGCCCAGACATTTGGTAGGAGGAGACCACTGCTTCAGGCATTAGAAGTCCCCTCCAGCAGCACACCCACAGTTGCCTCCTACTGCCATCAGTGCCAATTTGGGGAAATACCGCATCTGTTTGGGGCAAATTCTCACCTGATTTCTGCAAGCTGATTTCCCCAAGACACCGGTAGATGGGGCAGAGCACAAAGCGGCACTTTCCGTTTCACCTCAAGCAGTGAAGCAGGATGCTCTTCCCTCATCTGAGGGAGTGAGACCCTTAGGATGACAATGGTTCCCTGGCTTCCCTGGAGGATCTGACTCACGGATGTCATCCAGGCATTAATTATACTCAATGTTTTACCCCAGTCTTTTGGAAAAGTAATCTGTGTGTTTTCTCTTTCTGTATCTCAGGGCAGCTGGGGTAGCAGATCTTGCAGAGGCTGGAAAAAAGTGACCGGAGGGGATGCCCTCCACGTCACTTGCTTGAAAATCCAAATGGGTCAATGGGCCTAAATAGGCCAGCAAATTCATGGAGGACAAGGCTATCAAGGGCTACTCTGCCTCTGAATGCATTCCCTTCAACATGCTGCGTCTAAAAACCAGAATGTGCATCTTCCTGTCCATACTCCCCCGTGCGAGTCATGAGACCAGCACAAGATCACAGAGCTTAACAGACATACTTTTCTCAGGGCCGTGCTCTCACGTTTTGCAGTGCTCCATGTGGGAATGTTCAGGGATGCAGGAGAGGATATATTGTTTGATTATATCCTTTCCAACTTGTTTTAACAAATTCTACAATTTAGCAGAGTAACATTCCCCCTTTTAAACTTGCACAGCAGATGCGTTTGCTTAGGCTCGCTAAAGCAAGCCTATAATAAGTTTTCCTTTGGGTAATTTCCCCTTTAAAAAGGTAAAGGTACCCCTGCCCGTACGGGCCAGTCATGACCAACTCTAGGGTTGCGCGCTCATCTCGCTCAAGAGGCCGGGAGCCGGCGCCGTCCGAAGACACTTCCGGGTCACGTGGCCAGCGTGACTAAGCTGCACTGGCAAGGCAGCACCAGTGCCGCACACAGAAACGCCGTTTACCCGCTATAAAGCGGTACCTATTTATCTACTTGCACTTAGGGGTGCTTTCAAACTGCTAGATGGGCAGGAGCTGGACCGAATGACGGGAGCTCACCCCACCGCGGGGATTCGAACCGCCGACCTTACAATCAGCAAGTCCTAGGCATTGAGGTTTTACCCACAGCGCCACCCGCGTCCCATAATTTCCCCTTTAGTCCCTCATAAAAAGATAGACATGACACAGTCTTCTATAAAAGCAAAAAAAAGAGAGTTTACTCACACATTCTGTTCACAATTGGATCCCAGAAGGCAGACTTAAGTTAGAAAAGTAATATACATCTGGAAACTATCCCATAAGAAGACAGTTCCTTTGTCCTCTCTTGGCTGCAAGCATCTTAGGCTAAGCAGATGTTGCTTCTTCGACGAATGTGGTCAGAGAGAGAGAGAGATGGCGGACCAGTCCTGTTCTTTTGTTACCTGGGCAGGTGAGGTCACGCCCACCTCTAGTCACATGCAGAGGAAGTCTGTCCCAGGCAGGAGAAACAGGAAGTTCCAACTGGCTGGTCAGACATCCCCTTTTATGTCCACTCTAGTGATGTTGTACTTAACTGCTCTTGTGTTTCACATCCCACACTCCACAATATCATGGCCTTTAAAAAAAGCATTTTTGGCTGGATGAGATCTCAGCACAAAATCACAAGAGATCACAATACCCAAAATAGCCACCATGCTCTTGAGGGGAAAAACAGGATGTTCCCTTTTTTCAGGACATTTTCAGTGGTACCTCGGGTTACAGACGTTTCAGGTTACAGACTCCGCTAACCCAGAAATAGTACCTCGGATTAAGAACTTTGCTTCAGGATGAGAACAGAAATCGTGCAGTGGCAGTGCGACAGCAGCAGGAGGCCTCATTAGCTAAAGTGGTGCTTCAGGTTAAGAACAGTTTCAGGTTAAGAACGGACTTCAGAACGAATTAAGTACTTAACCCGAGGTACCACTGTATGTGAATGCCAGTTGCTGGAAACCACAAGTGGGGGGGGGGAGCTCTTGTGCTCAGCTCCTACTTGCAGGTTTCCCTTGGGGGCATCTGGTTGGCCCCTGTGAGAACAGGATGTAGGACTAGCTGGGCTTCTGGCCTGATCCAGAAGGTTCTCATGTTCTTATGACAACCCCTCTAGTGGTGGTGGAATGTGGAACAGGTTCTCAACAATGAGGAGAATGGCTCTTTGGCAATCCATTCCATTGACTTCTGGACCCTTCCTGCCAGATGCAAGAGGGTGGCACAGCAGAGATAACTCCTGAACACCTCAGCAGTGAAGATGAAGACAGCCCTCCAGAGGAAGTCATTTATTCCATCAGGACACCTATCAATGGGAAGGTTGTGTTGAAGCCATCGCCTACCACCTCGGTCCAACGGTTCACACAGGCCCAGATCAACAGCCAGCTTGTTCAGTTCATCCATGAAGGTATGCAGCAGAAGGAGGGAAAGCAAGCTAGGTGGATGGGGAAATTAGGGCATGGGGACATTGGAAGCTCTCTTATACCTCATCAGACCGTTGGTCCATCTTAGCTCAGGACTATCAACACTGACTAGCACTTGCTCTCTGGGCCTATAGAGAGGAGTCTTCCCCTCCACTACCTGGTGATGCCAGGGACTAAACCTGAGACTTTCTGAAGGCAAAGTATGTGCTGCAGCTCTCCACCACCAAGTAGGTAAGTAAGTGCAGGAATGTCTTCTCCCAGACCCTGACATCCTGGGCTTCATTCTACAGGGTCCCTGGATGGAGGCTTTTCCTTTGACTTGTCTGATGGGGAGAACATGTCTCCCGGGCACTTCTTTGCTGTGAGCGCCAAAAAGAAACTGGTTATCACTCTGGAGAGCAAGAGAGATCTGATCGTGTGTCCGGGTAAGTTATCTGCAAGGCAACTACATGGGAGCATGGATAGAGCTAATCTGTTGATTTGTGTTTCTCTCAGTTTCTCATTTTTTTCTAAACTTAAGCTCACCTCTCCACTTCCCCACCTCAGACTGCATTTTTTAAAAGTCATTGTGAGAATTCACCAGCATTTTAATGTGCACAAATTTTTCTGTAAAATTTCCATAATTTACACAGAGTCATAGAATTGTACAGTTGGAACGGACCCCAATGATCCTCGAGTCCCACCTCCAGCAATGCTAAAGAATATCACACAACCTATCAAAACTTTGGGGGAACAATTTTCTTGTTTCTTTAGGAGTGAAACTGTGGGTGAAGCTTTTACTACACCACCTTCAGATGCTCAGTTCCTCCTAACCATTTCTTTCCCAGGCTCTCTTCAGCCAATCAGGAGCCAGAACCTGAAAGCAGTGACCAGTGATGAGGCAGAAGCCCAGTCGCTCTCTTACATCATAGAACAGCCTCCAGGCTTTGGCAAATTGGTGAACAGCCAGAAGTGGGAGGACAGAGGGCAGCTGAGCAACTTCACCCAAGACGAGGTAGAAGTCTTAGCCGCTTCTTTTTTGATGTCGCTCATGGTATCATACCTTGATTTTGAATAGAAACACAGGAAGCAATGTTTACTGAGTAAACTGAGTCTGGCCATTGTCCACATGGACAGTATGGGTTGACTGGTCTACAGCTACTGCAGGAAAAAACTCAAAAATCAAGGTATACTTGAGGACAAACAAAGATTCATTTTCAATTAAGTGGCAAAAAATTATTTCATATCTTAAAAGACTCCAGTAAGAGATACTATTATCTGAAATTCTTACTAACCTCCTACCTTTAAGGGAAGGTTAGAAAGACCTCAAGGACAATAACATGATATTTATTAATAAAACAAATATTTTTATAAAATGTTATTACCCCACAACACCAATAATAATAATAATCATGTTTTGCAAGGAGTGTGACTGAAACTACCCAAATACATTATTTGTGTGTGTGCATTTTTATTTTGGTTTTGGTTCAGGTTTTCATTTTTCCCAGTGTGTTATTAAAATGTATGTTCTTCTTCAAAATAAATACAAAGACATTATTGGTTTGCTTTCACAGAGTGCCTAACCCAGTTTCCTTCTTACACATATTCCTGGACATTCCCAGGGGAACTGAAGGAAGCAGTGGTGCGTCCACTCTTAAAGAAAACTTCATTAGATCCCTTAGACCTATCCAATTACCGCCCAGTTTCAAATCTTCCATACCTGGGTAAGGTAATTGAGAGAGCGGTTGCTGAACAGCTTGGTAGGTTTCTGGAGGAAACATCGGCATTAGATCCATTTTAGTCCGGTTTCCGTCCTGGTTTTGGGACGGAGACGGCTCTGGTTGCCCTAACAGATGATATCCGTAGACAACTGGATCGAGGCGGGTCAGGACTACTGATCCTTTTAGATTTGTCAGCAGCCTTTGACATGGTCGATCATGATCTTCTGGACCATCGCCTTGCAGACGTGGGGATACAGGGCATAGCCCGTAACTGGTTGTGCTCTTTTATCTCTGGTCGGGGACAGAGGGTGGCACTAGGGAGGGAAATGTCGTCACGCCACTCCTTGGTGTGTGGAGTACCGCAGGGCGCAATTCTCTCCCCAATGCTTTTTAACATCTTTATGCGCCCCCTTGCCCAGATTATCCGGAGCTTTGGGCTGGGCTGTCATCAATATGCTGATGACACTCAGCTCTATCTACTGATGGATGGCCACACCAACTCGGCCCCTTACACACTGACCAGATGCTTGGAAGCTGTGGCTGGATGGTTTCGTGGGAGCCGATTGAAACTAAATCCTTCGAAGACAGAGGTCCTATAGCTAGGTCGGGATAGCATGGGGATGAGGGACCAACTCCCTTCTCTTGCGGGGGCCCAATTAGTGCCATTGCCTTCCGTTAAGAGTTTGGGTGTAATCCTTGACGCCTCCCTTTCCATGGAGGCGCAAGTCACAGCAACAGCCAAGGCGACATTTTTCCACCTTCGCCGCATCAAGCAGTTGGTCCCTTACCTTTCCCGCCCCGACCTGGCCACAGTGATCCATGCGACAGTCATCTCCAGGCTTGACTACTGTAACTCGCTCTACGCGGGGCTGCCCTTGAAGCTGTCCCAGAAACTCCAGCGGGTACAGAATGCTGCAGCGAGGCTCCTCACAGGGTCTCTGCCATGGGAGCATATTCATCCAGTGCTTTTCAAGCTGCACTGGCTCCCGGTGGAGTACAGGGTCAGATTTAAGGTGTTGCTTTTGACCTTTAAAGCCCTTCACGGCCTAGGACCCTTGTACCTACGGGACCGCCTCGCCTGGTATGCCCCACGGAGAGCCTCAAGGTCCATAAATAACAACACCCTAGTGGTCCCAGGCCCTAAGGAAGTTAGATTGGCTTCAACCAGAGCCAGGGCCTTTTCAGCACTGGCCCCAACTTGGTGGAACGCTCTGTCTCATGAGACCAGGGCCCTGCAGGATCTGATCTCTTTCCGCAGGGCCTGTAAGACAGAGTTGTTCCGCCTGGCCTTTGGATTGGAGCCAATTTGATTCCCCCCGCCCCCTTTTTCTTTTTTCTTTTCCTTCTCCTGCAATGAGGCTCCATTTTAATATTTTAATGTTCCATTATTTTAATGTTGTATTTTATTTTTGTTTTTAAGTTGTAACCACTCATCTTGTTTTTATTATTGCTTGTAAGCCGCTCTGAGCCCGGCCTTGGCTGGGGAGGGCGGGGTATAAATAAAAAATTATATTATATTATATATTATATCCAATCAGGTGGATGCTGGGGTAATATCATATCAGCATGAAATGCCACAGGAACCTTTCTGGATTCTTGAGGACACTTTCCACTTCCGAATTTCTTCTCCCTCCATGATCTCAAACCTGTATGTCCTTGGTGTGTTGGTCTCCTTCAACATCAGCTGTCCTCACAGCTCCACTCTGTGGAGAAACAAAGGTAAAAGGAGAGTCAAGATGCCAAAACACACATAGAATCATCAAATTGTAGAGTTAGAAGGGACCCAGAGGGCTATCTAGTCCAACCCCCTGCAAAGCAGATATCTCAGCAAAGAGAGCTGTTGTGAAGGAAAAGTTTGCTCCTTCCTAGGAAAGGCATGTGCTGTGATGTCCCTGTGCATAAAGATGACTAAGTTCTAGTAAAATCTGGGGAGATGAGGGGGCATTTGCTAGAAATAAATCCTTTGAATTCTCAGAGAACAGAAGCCCACATGGTGAGAACAGGATGCTGGACTAGATGGGCCATTGGCCTGATCCAGCAAGCCCTTCTGATGTTCTTACTGCTTTCTTGATTTTACTTTCCAGATGAGGTACAACCTTTCTGTAATCATGCTTTTTTTTTTTCTCCCACTGTCTCCCAGGCCTCACTGTTTCAGAAGCTCAAAGTGCAGTGGTCAACATCTCATTACTAGATGCTTCTAACCTTCTTGCTAAAGAACCTTCCTCCAGAAGAGCATCGTATGATGTGATATTTCTGGTGACGGAGCTACCCAGCCATGGGACCCTGTCCGTTGCCGATGGACCAGTTGATAAAAAGCATCCCTACTTCCTCCAGTCTGATCTTGCTGCAGGTGACTTGGAATATGCCCACCATGGACCCAGCACCCTGGGTGATCATTTCAGCTTTAAAGCCTGGCTCCGGCCCAGCACAGAGAGATCTATTCAGGCCCCACAAGAAGGGGAGGAGCCTGTCGTTTCTGGGATGTTCAACATCACAGTGAGTGACAGAAATGAAATGCCACCCGTGTTGCTCACCCAAGGCCAGGTTCTGCAGGTCCTCCAGGGTTCCCCTGCAATGCTTTCTCAGGAACAACTGAACACCATGGATCCTGATAGTTTTCCTGAAGAAATCAAGTACAAGATCCTTTCTGGGTTATCCAGTGGTTTTGTAGTCAATATCCATGCTACGCAGGTGGCAATTACCCAGTTTACTCAAGCAGACATCAACGCAGGGCACTTGAGGTTCATCGCCAATGGAACGGACTCTTCTGGAGTCTTACACCTTGCTATCTCCGATGGACACAATCCACCCATCTTAACTTCTTTGGAAATCATAGTTCTTCCAGCAACCACCTGGGCAACAAATCAAATCCCGTTGGAGATACCACAGGATGTCAACATGGCCTTCCTGTCTCGCAAGCACCTTCTGGGGGCCTCAGGCCAAGAGCAGCAAAATACCATCTATAGACTCATCAGGGACCCACAGTTTGGTCAGGTCAATGTCAACCAAAAGCCCATGAGGGACTTTTCACAGAGCCAAGTGGACAATGGAGAAGTGACATTTACTTTCACTGACTTCATCTCCCCCAAAGATGAATTCCAGTTCCTTGCCACAGCAGGAGATGTCAACATTTCAGGCATTGTGAATGTAATGGTCAAGGCCTTGGTCAAAACCCAACAGGATATCCTTTGGCCAAGAGGAGCCACCGTCCAGCTCAACACCGACATCCTTGACGCAAGTGAACTGGGCAGCAGGACCAAGAGCATCCCAGCCTTCAAAATCCTCCGAGCACCCCAAGGGAGCCATTTTGTGAAACTCTCGAGAGACAAAAGGAACCAGCCCGTCTCCACTGATGCCTTCACCCAGCAGGATCTTGAGGGAGGGCTAGTTGGGGTGGAGATATGGGAAAGAGAAGACTCTCAGGAAAACCTCCAGCAGGACAGCTTTCTGTTTGAGTTGGTGGCTGATGGGGTGCCCCCTGCTGTGGAATCAATGGCATACATCACCGAGGCCTTCAATTCCTCAACAGCCTATGGAGTGAAACTGCTCAAAGTGCCTGATTTCCAAGAAGGGGGCCAAAACCCCACAACCCAAAGCATAACCCCTTCTCTGCAGATGTTGACAACTAGGCGCCCAGAGCCAGAAAACACTGAGTATAACTCCAGTGAGACACATGTTCGTCCAACAGCATGGGCTGAGCACATAACAGTTACCAGTGCATTTCCTACGGAAAGAAGCACACTCCTTAGTTTCATTGAAGCCAATATGTTCAGCATCATTCTCCCCATCTGCCTCATCCTTCTGCTTCTGGCTTTGATCCTGCCCTTACTGTTCTACCTCCACAAACGCAACAAGACTGGTAAGCACAATGTCCAAGGCACACCCCCCAAATACAAAAATGGTACATTGGTTGACCAGGAGACTTTCCGGAAGACTGACCCCAACCAAGGCATCCCTTTGACAACGGTCAACACACTGGAGGCCAAAGGAGCAGGACCCAACTCAAAGGGGATAGGGCCAGGAGGCCAACAGGATCCAGAACTGCTCCAATTTTGTAGGACACCCAACACAGCCTTAAAAAACAGTCAGTACTGGGTCTGAGGACTGGAGCGAGGGACACAATAGCCTGTCTTGAGGTGGAGCACCATGGGCTGCATGGTTTCCTAAAGATTATCTCACCTCTTTCTCCTCCTCTGCCTCCTCCTGTTGCCTGATTTATATATGACACAGTCCCTGAGATTCAAGGAAGCCCTTCCTGCACAGGTCAAATTCTTTCCTGATTCTCCAGACCTGGTTTTCCTCAAAGATGTTGGCTCAATGGCAGGGAAGTCTCCTGGAATGAAATAAGTGAGACCCTAACAAGGCTAAATAAAAAAATTCCTTCCAGTAGCACCTTAAAGACCAACTAAGTTAGTTCTTGGTATGAGCTTTCGTGTGCATGCACACTTCTTCAGATACACTGAAACAGAAGTTGCCAGATCCTTCTATATAGTGAGAAGGTGGGGAGGGGTGTTACTCAGAAGGGAGGGTGCGAATGGGAGATTGGCAGATAGCTGAGAGAGCCTCTTGACGACTCTTAACGACTGTAATAGGTCTTACAGGAAAAGGCAAGGGGTGGGAAGGTGAGAAATGGTTTAGTCATGTATAGTGAGATAAGAATCCAATGTCTTTGTTCAGTCCAGGTCTTTTCATGGTTTTAAGTTTGGTAATGAGTTGTAATTCAGCAGCTTCTCTTTCCAGTCTATTTCTGAAATTCCTTTGTAGTAAAACAGCTACTTTGAGATCTTGTATAGAATGTCCTGGGAGATTGAAGTGTTCTCCTACTGGTTTCTCTGTTCTGTGATTCTTGATGTCAGATTTATGTCCGTTTATTCTTTGGCGTAAGGTTTGGCCTGTTTGTCCAATATAGAGAGCTGAAGGACACTGTTGGCATTTGATGGCATACACAATGTTAGACGATGAGCAATTAAATAGTCCCGAGATGGTATGTGTGATGTTGTTGGGGCCAGTAATGGTGTTGTCCGGGTGTATGTGGCAGCAAAGTTGGCATCTGGGTTTATTGCAGGCTCTGGTGCCAGTGTCTGTGTTAAGTCTGGTTGTAGTATTATTGTGGGTTAGGAGTTGTTTAAGATTGGGTGGGTTAGGAGTTGTTTAAGATTGCCTACAGACAGCCACCCAATCTTAAACAACTCCTAACCCACAATAATACTACAACCAGACTTAACACAGACACTGGCACCAGAGCCTGCAATAAACCCAGATGCCAACTTTGCTGCCACATACACCCAGACAACACCATTACTGGCCCCAACAACATCACACATACCATCTCGGGACTATTTAATTGCTCATCGTCTAACATTGTGTATGCCATCAAATGCCAACAGTGTCCTTCAGCTCTCTATATTGGACAAACAGGCCAAACCTTACGCCAAAGAATAAACGGACATAAATCTGACATCAAGAATCACAGAACAGAGAAACCAGTAGGAGAACACTTCAATCTCCCAGGACATTCTATACAAGATCTCAAAGTAGCTGTTTTACTACAAAGGAATTTCAGAAATAGACTGGAAAGAGAAGCTGCTGAATTACAACTCATTACCAAACTTAAAACCATGAAAAGACCTGGACTGAACAAAAACATTGGATTCTTATCTCACTATACATGACTAAACCATTTCTCACCTTCCCACCCCTTGCCTTTTCCTGTAAGACCTATTACAGTCGTTAAGAGTCGTCAAGAGGCTCTCTCAGCTATCTGCCAATCTCCCATTCGCACCCTCCCTTCTGAGTAACACCCCTCCCCACCTTCTCACTATATAGAAGGATCTGGCAACTTCTGTTTCAGTGTATCTGAAGAAGTGTGCATGCACACGAAAGCTCATACCAAGAACTAACTTAGTTGGTCTTTAAGGTGCTACTGGAAGGAATTTTTTTATTTTGACTATGGCAGACCAACACGGCTACCTATCTACTACCTAACAAGGCTGTACATTTTTCAAGGGAGAATAGAAAATTGCTGATTCTCCTCTTAACAATCAAAGCTTTTCTCTGTTGTTTTTTAAAAGCCGTTTTAAAGTTCTTATCAATGCAACAATGTGCTTGAAAGTATATGGAAATCTTAGAACCCAAAAGAGGAACCAACTGCGGTTTCCAAGGATTCATGAGTGGAGCTTCAGTGTGCTCACATAGCTCCTCCTCGTGACTAGCAGAAGCTCAAATAAATTATGCAGAATACTAAGTGCTGCCAGATAAATTATGCAAAACAAGAGAAAGCATACACATTTATCTAATTTATGCAGATTTCAGAATCCTGTTTTTTCAGAGCGTGAAGGTGTCACAGAATAATTGGGATGAGAGTGCTTTTTGAAAAAAATGTTATTTATTAAGAAGACTTTGTGTGCAGCTTGTAAGCTTCAACCCAGCAGAAACTGGTGGGACATTTTTGCAGACTCTCTGGGGGTGTCCGCTCCCCTCTCATCCCTCCTCGCCTCTCCCAAATTAAAAATAATAATACCTTTATTGTCAATGTACAACCTCCATCTCCAGGGATCAGTGGTGTGAGGGAGCACTGGGCTGCACTTGTGACATCACCAGGGCCATCCCTAGGTCTCAGGTTTAGCCACTGAGATATCCTGGCCTGGCAGCCCTAGAGGCAGGGGTGGGATTATGCTGTCGCCCCAAATACATGTGATTAAAAACAACAACAGGGAACAACCATGGGACAAGACAATCAATATCCAAAAGTGACTTTCTCCCCCTACTCCGCTGTAGTTTAAGAGACAAAGCAGCAGCAACAGCACAGGGAAAAGTTTGGTGACACCTTAATGGTGTTTTTTTTAAAAAATAATTTTTATTAACAGACCAATCAAATCAAATCAAATCACATTAATTCCAAATTACAAAGCCAAATTTTAAATTTTTTGTTGGGGGTACCCATATTTCAAGTTCCGAAAGGGATCCAATCATCTTGTTGCTGCTTCTTCACATATTTTTCCTTTTTCTTTGTGACCTCTGGTAGTCTCCACAAGCGAGTTGAAACCAATTGGAGTCCTGTGTGGGTTTTTCCATTCATCCAAGGGTCATATTCAGACGGCTGCCGCTTTTCATCACTTCCATAAATAAACACACTCTTGCCGTCTCCTTAATGGTTGCAAAAATTTACAATTGCATCAGCTTTCATGGGACAAGAGTCCACATGGTTTTGAAAACCAGGTTGCTAGGAAAGGCAGGCAGCCGTCCTTTCTTTCCTGTTTCTCCCTGCCTTGAGCTTCTGAGCCTACCGTAAGGCAGACTGAGTTAGTCCTGACTCAGGTGGCAGATCATAGAAGGCAGGATGTGGCGGCAAGGAGTTGGAGGACAGAGCAGTCTGTACCATAAGGCTTGCCAGGCATGCCCCTAAGCCTGAGTTATGCCAGAGGACATGGGTGTTTTCCCAAGTCATACCCACACCATACATTTAAAGCACTCCTATAGTGCTTGAGCAGTCATGGCTTCCCCCAAAGAATCCTGGGAACTGTAGTTTGTAAGGGTACTGACCTCACAAACTTTCAGTTCTTAGCACCTTTAACAAAGTACAGCTCCCAGGATTCTGCACGACTGCTAAAGTGCTAGACAAGCTCCCAGTGTTAAGATTTAATTGCTAGTCCAGTTGACCAGTGTGTGGAATGCAAGGGACATCACTTGCGCTAGCCCTATTCTCAGTGATTTAATCAGGCACAACTTTCCCTCAAGTGGGGCACGTCTACAGAAATACCAATGCACACTTAGGTCCCATCCACAAAATGCATTTAAAGTACTCAGAGATACCACTTCTGAAACAGCTATTGTTTCTTGCTTGTTCAGGGTACTAGGAACTGTACTTCCTAGCAACTCTCTGCCCTTCACAAGCTACAGTCCCCAGGATTCTTTAGTGGGAATGGGAGGGAAGCCTGGCAGTTAAAGTCGCATAAGAGTGCTTCAGATGTATGGTGTGGCTGTGCCTTCACTTCAACAGCCCTCTTGGGGGTGAAGCTAAGAATCATAAGCAGCTGCCGAAGCACCATCTGCTCCTCTCTGCTCCAGTCACGTGTTCTGAAACCAACATGGCATATGGCACATGACCCCACTGTGCTCTTGGGTTTCCCCTCCTGCCAATTAACATTCCAGGAGGAGGGAGGGAACTGTGATGCGTTTTGTTCTAGGACTCTGTTAGATGAGAGACCTGGTTCCTTCTTGAAGATTCCAGGCCCATCCTTGAATATTCCAGTTTCATTTTTTAAAAATTAGCTTTCTAGTCCTTTCACTTTTTGTGGCACTATAACATTCTACCTATAGCTAAGTACACAGCTTCCTCGTGCTTTTAAGTGTCCCACCTATGAGCCAAATTTCATTATGTTTTATTAACCATTTAAAGCAATGGCATAGCTTTGCATCTATATTAGGCTGTAGTTATATTTTGGCTGGCCTACAGTGGTTCCCTACCCAGTTATAGATATGGTTTATCACAAAATTTCTGGGTTTTCTTGAGTGGGTAACACAGGAAAAAGCTGCCCCGCAAAACTCTGACTAGAGTACTGTGTCATGTGATTGAGGGTTGCATCCATACTCTGCATTTAAAGTACATGGCTTTCCCCCAAAAATCCTGGGAATTATAGAATCATAGAATCATAGAGTTGGAAGAGACCAGAAGGGCCATCGAGTCCAACCCCCTGCCAAGCAGGAAACACCATCAGAGCACTCCTGACATATGGTTGTCAAGCCTCTGCTTAAAGACCTCCAAAGTAGGAGACTCCACCACACTCCTTGGCAGCAAATTGCACTTTCGAACAGCTCTTACTGTCAGGAAGTTCTTCCTAATGTTTAGGTGGAATCTTCTTTCTTGTAGTTTGGATCCATTGCTCCGTGTCCGCTTCTCTGGAGCAGCAGAAAACAACCTTTCTCCCTCCTCTGTATGACATGTACTGCTCTCTGTATTCACATGTACGGCTCTCAAGCCAGGTGTCACCCATCTTGTATTTGTGCCTCTCATTTTTTTTTGCCCAAGTGCAATACTTTACATTTCTCCCTGTTAAAGTTCATCTTGTTTGTTTTGGCCCAGTTCTCTAATCTGTCAAGGTCGTTTTGAAGTGTGATCCTGTCCTCTGGGATGTTAGCCACCCCTCCCAGTTTGGTGTCATCTGCAAATTTGATCAGGATGCCCTTGAGTCCATCATCCAAGTCGTTGATAAAGATGTTGAATAAGACCGGGCCCAAGACAGAACCCTGTGGCACCCCACTAGTCACTCTTCTCCAGGATGAAGAGGAACCATTGATGAGCACCCTTTGGGTTCGGTCAGTCAGCCAGTTACAAATCCACTGAGTGGTAGCATAGTCAAGACCACATTTTACCAGCTTCTTTACAAGAATATCATGGGGCACCTTGTCAAATGCCTTGCTGAAATCAAGGTAGGCTACATCCACTGTGTTCCCTTCATCTACCAGGCTTGTAATTCTGTCAAAAAATGAGATCAGGTTAGTCTGACATGACTTATTTTTCAGAAATCCATGCTGACTATTGGTGATCACAGCATTCCTTTCTAGGTGCTCACAGACTGTTTTCTTAATGATCTGCTCCAGAATCTTCCCTGGTATTGATGTCAGACTGACTGGGCGGTAATTATTTGGGTCCTCTCTTTTCCCCTTTTTGAAAATAGGGACAACATTTGCCCTCCTCCAGTCTGCCAGGACTTCGCCTGTTCTCCAGGAATTCTCAAAGATGACTGCCAGTGGTTCTGAGATCACATCTGCCAGTTCTTTTAATACTCTTGGATGCAGTTCATCTGGCCCTGGAGACTTGAATACATCTAAACTAGCCAAGTATTCTTGTACTATCTCCTTAGTTATTCTGGGCTGTTTTTCCTTTCCTGAATCATTTGCTCCAAATTCTTCAGGTCGGGCATTGTTTTCTTTATCGGAGAAGACTGAGGCAAAGAAGGCATTGAGGAGTTCAGCCCTTTCTGTGTCCCCTGTTTGCATTTCACCATCTTCTCCTCTGAGTGACCCCACTGTTTCTTTGTTCTTCCTTTTGCTACGAACATACCCATAAAAGCCTTTTTTGTTGCTTTTAACCTCTCTAGCAAGCCTGAGTTCATTCTGTGCTTTAGCTTTTCTGACTTTGTGTCTACACGTGCTGGCTATTTGTTTGAATTCCTCTTTGGTGGTTTCCCCCCTTTTCCATTTTTTGTACACATCCTTTTTTAATCTTAATTCAGTTAAAAGTTCTTTAGATAGCCACCCTGGCTTCTTTAGGCACCTTCCATGTTTCCGTCTGATTGGTATTGCCTGACGTTGTGCTTTTACTATCTCCCTCTTAACAAACTCCCAGCCATCATGAACTCCCTTTCCTTTTAGTATTACTGTCCATGGGATCTCACCCAGCACTTCCCTAAGTTTTATGAAGTCTGCTTTCTTAAAGTCAAGAAATTGAGTCCTAGTATGCTTGGCTGCTCCTTTCTGCTGTATAGTAAACTTCAGAAGAGCATGATCACTCACGCCTAATGATCCTTCCACTTCTACCCCACTAACCAGGTCATCAACATTGGTTAGGACCAGATCTAAAATGGCTGTTCCTCTTGTTGCTTCTCCCACTTTCTGGTCAATGAAGTCGTCTGCAAGGCCAGTGAAGAATCTGTTTGACCTTATGCTCTTGGCTGAGTTTGACATCCAACAAATATCCGGGTAATTGAAGTCCCCCATTACTACTATCTCCCTTCCTTTTGCATGCTTGGCCATCTGTTCCAGGAAGGCATCATCTATGTCCTCCGTTTGGTTTGGGGATCTATAGTAAACTCCCACAATGAGGTCTCGGTTATTCTTCTCTCCCTTAATTTTGACCCAAATGCTCTCACTTAGGCTTTGAGGTTCTAAATATTGGATCTCTTCACAGGTATACACATCCCTGACATATAACGCCACTCCTCCTCCTTTCTTGTCTGCTCTGTTTCTCTGAAATAGATTGTATCCCCCCATTATTACATTCCAATCGTGGAACTTATCCCACCAGGTTTCAGTGATGCCTATTATGTCATATTTAGTTTGCTGTACCAAGAGCTCAAGCTCATCTTGTTTATTTCCCATGCTTTGCGCATTAGTGTACAGACATTGAAGTCCATTAATCATTCCCCCGTGTCTCTTATTTAAGGATTTTTTCCTCCCACCACTAGGTCTGCGTGCTGTTTGCTCCATTTGGTCTATGACATTTGGATGATCATCTTCATCAATTGATAGACTCCTACCTTCAGGAGCACTGTCTCCCTCCCCCACATTAGTCAGTTTAAAGCCCTCCTGATGAGGTTTCTGAGATTTCTCCCAACCGTTGTGAGGTGCAGCCCATCACTTGCCAGAAGTCCATCTTCAAGAAACTGCAGTCCGTGATCTAAGAATCCAAACTGTTCCTGTTTACACCATTTGCGAAGCCAGCTGTTCACTTCCACGATTTTCCCCTCTCTCCCTGGGCCACGTCGTTCAACTGGGAGGACAGATGAGATGACAATTTGTGCATTTAGTTGCTTCAATTTCCTGCCGAGAGCCTCGTAGTCTCTTTTGATCTTCTGGAGGCTATTGCTTGCAGTGTCATTGGTTCCCACATGAACCAAGAGGAAGGGGTATTTGTCAGTGGGTTTTATGATTCCTTGCAGTCGTTCAGTTACATCTTGGATCTTAGCCCCGGGGAGACAACACACTTCCCGAGACATCTTGTCAGGCCCACAGATCACTGCTTCTGTTCCCCTCAGTAGGGAATCCCTTATCACCACTACACGCCTCCTCTTAGGTTTGGTCAGGGTTCTTCCGTGAGCTGTCCATTCCAAGGTCGCCTGCACATTCCTTGAGGACTGACTTTGCTGCTCGTCTTCATATACCTGATCGACTGTAATGAGGGAGAGATCCTCAAATGGAGTCTGCTCTTCGTCTTCCATGCTAGGGGAGAGGACCTCAAAGCGATTGTGTATTTCTAAACAATCAGAGCGAACCCTGGGCCTCCTACTTCTTTGAGTCACGTTTCTCCATATATCTGGCTCCTGTGTTGGTGAACTAGCCTCCTTCTCAGGGGAGTCCCCTGTCTCCTCCTTGGTGGAGACGGTGTGCTCTGTTGCTTCCAAGAAGAGCTCCAGCTCTCTAATTCTTTGGAGCGTAGCTACACGTTCCTCCAGTTGCTGGACTTTGTCTTTTAAGAGGGCAATCAACATGCAATTGCTGCAGGTAAAGCTGCCTGCAACCTTTGGCAAGACGGCAAACATTGCGCAGGAACCGCAGGTGACTGCAGCTGTTCCCTCCCCCTCCATCTTGAGAACGTGTCGTTGGGGGTGGCTACAGCGGTCCTCCATCATAAAAAGCATGAAGACGAGACAAATAACCCCCCCCCCACAAAAAAACCCTAGGTCTCCCCCAACAAACGTTTGAGACTAGCTCCCCTAAATCTAAAAGATGGATCAAACTAATCAGCCACAAAGAAACACACACAAGAAAACCCTTTTTGCTCCTTCTTCAACTGCTGCCCTGTAGTTCGCCCCTCACAGAGCTATGATTCCCAGCATCCATAACAAGCTGCAGCTGCCAGGATTCTTTGGGGAAGTCATATGTTTTAATTGTGCTTCAGACATGGGCTGTGGGTAAGGCCTCCTTAGGCAAAAAGGTCCTGTGAAGAAGAGATGAAGGAGCTGGTCATGTTTTGGCCTGGAGAATTATATGATGGCTGCCTTCAAAGAGCCAAAAGGCCACCAGAGAAGATGGAGCAGACTTGTGCTTGTTCTTCCAGAGGGCAGAACCAGAACCAATGGGTGGGAATACTAAGAAATAAGATTTTGGCTAAACATTAGGAGATTCTTCCTAACAAAGCTGTTTCCCAATGGAACGGGCCATTTTGGAAAGGCTCTCCTTTGCTGGGTGTGTTTAAATAGAGGCTAGGGGCACGGTCAAGGGTACCTTCACCTTTACCTTTAGGGGCATCTGCACACTAGACCAAAAACGCCACACCTTTAAAGAATCCCAGAAACTGTAGCTTGCTAAGGGTGCTGGGAATTGTTGCTCTGTGGTGGGGAAGCTACAGTTCCCAGGATTCTTTAAACAACGGGCATTACTGTTAAATGTGCTTTTAGATGTATGGTGTGGATGCGGCCAGGGATGCTACACTGAAAAGATTCCTGCATGGAGTCTTGTTGACCTTTAAGGTTCCTTCCAACTCTAAAATCTCTGTCCAACAGCTCTTACTGTCAGAAAGTTCTTCCTGAGGTTTAATCGGAATTTCCTTTCCCATCACTTGAAGCTTCATTGGTATGAGTACTACCCACCCTAGATCAAGTAAAACAATAGAAATGCTTAACTAACTGACCAATCACATCGGTTCTGTCCCCTCCCCCAACAAAAATCTTGGCCACACTCATGTTCCCACCACTGGTGTACACACAACATTAGTCTCAATCCTTATCTATCCTGCCAGTTCTTATGAAACACTGGATTCTGATGAATTTCTCCCCAAACCTGCTTCAATCCCAATTGAGAAAAATAACAAGCTAGATGTGGTTCAGGCTCAAAGTCAATGAGAGGCAAACAGGTCCCAACTGCCCCATACATTTAAAGTGCTATGATGCCACAGGCACAGCTCCGCCCCACCCCCCTGCAAAGGAATCCTGGGAGCTTTAGTTTGTTAAGGGTGCTGAGAGTTGTTAGGAGAATCTCTATTCCCTTCACGGAACTGCAATTCCCAAAGTTCCCTAGGGAAGAGGGATCAATTGTTAAACCACTCTGAGAATTGGAGCTCTCAGAGACACACAGAGGTCTCCTAACAATGCTCAGCACCCTTCACAAATTACAACTCCCAGGATTTTGGGGGGAAGCCATGACTGATTAAAGTGGCATGGTGCAAATCATGCAACTGTACACACTTTTCAGTGCTATTTTTCTAGACAAAGAGATGCCGGAATTCACCCTGAATTTTCTTCTCAAAGGGCAATGGTGCCCATCTGAGAGATGCTGGGACTGAGTTCTGGTCTGTTCCAGCTGGAAAAAAGCCTTCTTTTAATCCTGCTTCCAGTAACTTCCATTGGCGGAGTTAGTCGCTCAGGCACCCAGAGGCGGGGTGAGCTGCCGGGGCGGTGATCGGCACCCAGGGGGATTTTGTCACCCCCCTCAGGGATGACACCTGGGGTGGATTGCCCCCACCGCCCCCCTTCCTACGCCCTTGAACCCACCCATTCCCCCAATCATGAGATTTTGTTGTTTTGTTTTCTGAAGGCACTGATGATATGGAAATATCCCCTCTTGCTACCAGCGTGAAGCAGAGTATGGATTTTTGTGGGCAGGTGAAGAATACAAGAGACTGACAGAAGGAAGCCATGCCTAAAAGCTAAACCTGACTATTTTGGTTTTTTAAAACTAAAAAAAAACAGTGCTGGATTTATATATAAGCTAAACAAGCTATAGCCCCACTCTCTTGGGGGCCCCCCAAAAAATTAAAAAATTAAAGGGGAAAAACCTGGATGTACATTTCCAAAATATAAGATAAAAAACAAATAAAATAAAACCTACATACAGCAAGAGTGTTTTGTGTTGTGTAGGCTCCTATGATGTAAATAAAGGGCCCCATTGCCTTCAGAAGCTTAGGGCCTCATCAGACTTAAATCCAGCTCTGAAAATAAGTCTATCAGATGTTGCTTCACATGGACTGGTAATTTATGACAAGGTAAAGAATGCCTGGAATAAAAATGGGCTATTTTTTAACAAAAATGCATGGTCATGTAAAAATTTATCAGAGGGAGCAGGAACTTGTCTTCAAAGGAAGAGGCAGAGCAGCGTTATTTGACCTTCACATTTTGCAAGAAGAGGAAATCCAGATGACTTTGGAGATGAGGTAGGCACAGATTGGAGTCCTCTCCAGCTTCTGCAATGTTTCTTTTCTTAACACATGGGCTTGCAGCGCCAGCTCCACCATTAGGCAAAATAAGGCCACTCCCTCAGGTGGCAAATGTCAGGCTTGCAGGGGGGTGGGGGTGGGCAGGAGTAAATGCATCACGAAGGTGGAAAACCAAAATACAAAAAAAGCAGGTGCAGGACACCAGCTAGAGCCACAACGCTGTTAATACCTTTATAAGCTCAGTGGAGCAGATCTCACGTTCCAGCCATGCACATTTTATTTCATTTCACTTTAAACCTGGGCCAGGAGCATAGCTGTGGGACCAGCATCACTCACATGGTCCATCGCTAGTTTCCAGCAGCTCAGAGCCGGGATTGTCTTTACGCTGTTGTTCGAAGAGTCACCTGTCAGCAGCCACACAAGCTGCAGTGTGGCAACATCCTTAAGAACATATGTAATAGGAGATAGATATAGATATGGAGTCTTGCGCCAGCCCTGCTAGTGTAAGTAGTGGTTTTGTGTATGTAGAAAACAGTCTTTAACTGCCACCAAGTACACAGAGCGGCAGGGAAGACAGAACAAAAAGGATGAAAACACTTAGAGGAGACTCCCATGTTGAATGTTTGGATTCAAGGTAGATCCCTGGTGAAAGGCGTTCCCCTCCAACTCAATTAATCCCCACCCCTCAAAAAAGCTGTTACTGGTCCCATTAGCTCCTCATCCACCACACACACACACACACACACACACACACACAGAGAGAGAGAGAGAGAGAGAGAGACTTGGAAAGAGACAGACGATCCATTCAGGGACTTGCAGAATATCAACCATCAGAGTGTTATATTGCAAATGTGGTATTTGAGAAACTATGTAATGTAATGCCTGCTGTTCCATTTCAAAAGAGGTTCTCTTGTGCTGCACTCTGGCGAACTGTGCTTCAGATGCATCTTGGTTTCTGTTTCTCAGCTGACAGAAAGGGAATGTAAATAAATGGTGGTGAAAGAAGAAAAACGAGCTGGACCAGATGATAAGCAATCCCACATTCTTTCTCTTTTGTCAAGAGGGAGGAGATCTGCAACTTCAGTTCTCTCACACAACCAGCCGAGTAGGGCCATGGATGGGCTCAGCTTTACACGTTCTATTTCTATATATCACATCAGCCCTCTGAGGTACAGTGGCATCGCAAGGGGGTCGGGGAGAGTGGTGCGCCCCGGGTGCCATGTCTGGAGGGGTGACAAGAAGGCACCCCACAGGGTGCTCGCACTGCCACCCCCAGGTGCAGCTGCAAGCAGAGGATCCTGCCACCATCTGTACAGCGTTTGAGCAGCACCGGCGGCAAACCGCTCAGCACAACACATGTGCAGTGTCGCATGCATACACTGTACGTATCAACGTTGCACATGTGCCCTACATAGTGATGCCACGCACACATCGTATGGAGCGGTGCAATGTGTGTGCAGCTGGAGGTTTGCCCTGCCACAGGTGTCGGTTAGCCTTTGTTCACCCCTGCTTTCAGTGATGTGTTTTCTCTTTTTTGGTGGTGTCTTGAAGTCTTCACCTTGCCAGGCTGTCTTTCCCTCCCCACGTCTGTCCTGCTCTTCTCACACTGGTCTCATCCACACCATGTCTCTCAAGCGCATCTGTGATGGACAGCAGAGCCAGACCAGAGTCTGGGGACCAGGGGCCTGGAGCCTCTCTCTGAGTGGCTAGCCAGAGGGGAGGAAGCAGAGCAGCGCTTTGGGAGGGAAAATAATAGGAGCCGTTTCTGAAGGAGACAGTTGGACGGGGATGGATTTGAGAGGGGAGACAGGGTTCAGGTTGAGGGATAGTGACAGCCAAGGTGGGGGCAGCACAAACATGATTAAAAGTACTCAATTTATTGAGGTTCCCAGCAGATGCCCTCTATGAAAACTTTGCCTGTGATTTCCCCAGAAAAGCTCAACAACTTGGGCTGCCCCCCCCCCCAAATCCTGGCTATACCCATGGGGACAGGGTTCGGGATAGGGATTGGAATTGACTGAAGGAGAACTGGCTCTGATCTGAGTGGAACATCTGCTCTGAGGAGAATATCTATGGCCAGAGGAAGGAGCCTCTCAGCTCAGATAGGAAGAGCGAGTTGAGGGTCTGGGGAACGTATTCAGACAGGAGTTCCCTGGAGGGCTGAGTCTGAGCCAGGAGAGGAAGAAGCTGTGGGAAGGCAGACTAAGCCCGGGTCTCCTTCCAGTCAGGAGGGGAGAGATCTAGGAAAATAAGATCCCCAAGCCAGTCACAAGGGCTGAGGGGAATCCCCTAGGTCTGTTACACTAACTGGAAATACCTCAGGAGTGGCATTGCTAAGAGAGAGGGGAACTGACGAAATGGTCAAGAACCAAATGAATAAACTGTGAAGGAAGCTGTGCTGTGGCAAAAGTATTTAACTGTGACACCTGTCATAATTAAGTAAAGGAATGAGAGTGAAGGAACAGAAACTGAGTTAAACATTTTACCACCTATTCTAGAAACCAGAACATCTACCTGAAGTATAACAACTGATTTTTAGCAACTGAAGTTTAAGAAAAGCTGTGCATATACTACTGTGTTTAAGCCTGTGATGTCCTTATATTTAGTTTAAGTAATAAAAACTACCTGAAAGAACGCATCTCCTGACCCAACTTTGTTTCAGCAACCTCTTTTTGGGAAATAAAGCTTTTCTTGTTTGATGAACTCCTGCCTGAATTGAAGTTTCCCTCACACAAGTCCCCCACAAGATAGCCTGTGGTAAATGGTAGAATCATAGAGTTGGAATAGACCACAAGGGCCATCGAGTCCAACCCCCATTTAATTGGTGTACCGTGAGGTGGGTCCGCTATATTAAATTGGCAGTGAGCAGGGTGAATCCACTCCTTTATTAATTGGTGGTTAGCGGTTGGATCTGCTACAGCATCCAATGCAAATTTAAAGCACATGACTTTCCCCCAAGAATCCAGGGAAACTCACAAAGCAACAGTCCTCAGCACCCTTAAGAAACCAGAGTTTCCTAATACCTTAAATAAAGGTAAAGGTACCCCTGACCCTTAGGTCCAGTTGCGGACGACTCTGGGGTTGCGCGCCCATCTCGCTCTATCGGCCAAGGGAGCTGGCTTTTGTCCGCAGAGTTTTTCCAGGTGATGTGGCCAGCATGACTAAGCCACTTCTGGCGAACCAGAGCAGCTCACGGAAACGCCGTTTACCTTCCCGCTGGAGCAGTACCTATTTATCTACTTGCACTTAGACGTGCTTTCGAACTGCTAGGTGGGCGGGAGCAGGGACCAAGCAACGGGAGCTCACCCCGTCGCGGGGATTCGAACCGCTGACCTTCTGATCGGCAAGTCCTAGGCTCTGTGGTTTAACCCACAGCGCCACCCGCGTCCCTTCCTAATACATTACATTAGGGGAAATTACTATGCAAAAATGTGTGTATTACGATAAAAGGGACTTCTTTAAAAAATGCAATCTGGTGTGGGACTGTGGAGAACTGAATTTAAGATTTAAAATATGTGAAACAGAGAGATACAGAAATTGACACATCTGCCCATCCCTAGCTGCAGTACAGCAGACCTAGCCTCTAGGGCTCCATCCCCCTCATAAGAGCAAGCATGGCCTAGTGGTTAGAGCAGGGGTCAGCAAACTTTTTCAGCAGGAGGCCGGTCCACTGGCCCTCAGACCTTGTGGAGGGCCAGACTATATTGGGGGGGGGGGGTGAACAAATTCCCATGGCCCACAAATAACCCAGAGATGCATTTTAAATAAAAGGACGCATTAAAAACATGCTGATTCCTGGACTGTCCGCGGGCCGGATCTGGCCCCCGGGCCTTAGTTTGCCTTAGTTAGAGTGTCAGCCTTGGATCTGGGATAGACCAGGGTTAAAATCTCCACTCGGCATCCCTGTGGAACCCTAAATCTTCAGGAGTCAAGGAAATAAAGAACTACATAACTTTTAGGAGACATCTGAAGGCAGCCCTGTATCCGGACGTTTTTAATGTTTGATGTTTTACTGTGTTTTATATATGCTGTAAACTGCGCAGAGTGGCTGGGGAAACCCAGCCAGATGGGTGGGGCATAAATAATAAAATCATCATTATTATTGTTACGGAAAAATCTAGGTATGAGGCTGCTCAGTCACCCAGCTCATCGCGCAGAGCCCGCGGGTCCCTGCGGAATAAAGGAAGGAGTCCAGCCAAATGGAGCAATAGCTGTAGACCAAAGTTTATTGCGCAATAGGTTCAAAGAGCAAATTTGAACCCCGAGGATGGGATGACAAAGACTTTTAAAACTTTTCCACCATATCCCAGAATACAGTTCGTACAGCATCATTGCTACATCACTCACATGTCACAAAAGGGGAGGGGTTAACCTTGGCAAACATGTCCAGACAAGTCCTTGGTAGAAGATTAGCATAAGACATGGGAGGGCAAGACTCAGGTATAAGATGAGCATAGACAAATATGTCTTAAGTACCCACCACCCAAAAGTACAATAGAAGTTCCTTTGCATGTCTGGAGCCCGAGGCGAGTCAGCTGATGAGATTTGGCTTCCTTTGGCTAACAATGAGCCCAGCAATTGTCACCTCTGGGAATTTCCTGGAGTCCTTTTTCAAGGGAAAATAGCTTTGGAATGGAGGGAACAGGCAAAGGAGATGATTTTATATTCTTTTTAAAGCTAGGTAACTTCCCTGAGCTGCCAAGTTGAAAGGATACACTCAGGCATAATATTTGTAACATTTAACTTTAAAGATGTCCCCCCCCCCGTAATTTCCATAACAATTATTAAGCAGCTCATCTTGGGTGAGTCAGGGCCTAACCTACCTCACAGGATTGTTTTGGGATTAAACGAGGAGCGGGTGGAGAACCATAAACACCACCTTGGACTCCTTGGAGAAAAAGGTAAATGCATTAAATTAAATTACATTAATAATGGAAAATGCTGTGGTATTCTTACATGGTCTTTCCTGGTAACATGCTCAGGGTGGAGTTATCCCCACCCCAGGACTCAAAAGCCCCCAAAGGAGGACTTCTTTTGTCTCTGGCTTCTAATCCAGCCCCTGCCAGCCTCCCCTGATCCCAGCACAACAATATGCTGAGAGACAAGCAGAAAGAGAGAGAATTAACCACGAGGTGGCTTTTGTTCCCTGCAACAAAGGGGTTATATAAAACTGAGTGGGAAGCAGAATCTTAAATAACCATGCATTGGTATTCTCTTGCTACTTCCTTCTGAAAGGCTGAATGATCAACCACTTGCAGGTAACCCAGGAAGGGGGAGCTGTCAGGTGGCTCAAAGTTTAAAGGTAATTGCCCTTCTGCCCATCCAGGACTACGGATGGCAGAAAAAACTGCCCAGGCTTACAACTCCACCCAGCCTCTGCGCTCCCTCCAGAGACAAAGGTTGCTTGCAATTTGCTTCCTGGCAAAAAGAAATGTATGTTTCAGTGACTCAGCGGCTGCCTCATAAGGAAAGATTGAAGCAGCCCAAAGACCTCGCCCTTGTCCTGAACCCTCAGCCAAATTGTGAGGCATCAGCTCTAGCACATTCTCAGTTGCCTTCCAGAACAAAACAAGGAAGGCACAGAAATTAAGGATAGCGGTGGCAGCCGGTCTATTGAGGCAAAGGGCCCCTGACCCACTTACCTCAGTCTGCTTTCAGCCAGCCCTCAACTGCCCTGTCTTCAGACTCACAACCCGCCCAGGGGTGGCAACGCCTATCAGCTTCTTTCTCCTTGAATCATAGAACCCTTGAGGGTCATTTACCCCAGCCCCCTGCAATGTTGCCCCTCGCAGAATTCATTTGTGAGAACAAAGGGGACTTATGAGGAAAAAAAGCCACTCCTTTTCCCTTATGGGATACCCAAGACCTCATAGAGTCCTTTTGTAGGTTCTCTATCGCTAGGAGAAAATAACAGAGACCAGCCAGAGAATATTGAGAAGCAAAGCAGCTGGTAAGCCTGATCTTTATTAAAGCTGTTGCAACAGGGTGCTCGCTCACACACACACACACACACACACACACACACACGAGGGGGAGATGGACCCTGAGCCGTGCGCGCAAGCCCTTTTATAGACATTTTAAATTGCCCACCCTGGAGTCCAAGACCACTCCCAGAAACATCATACAGACGTCACAGAAGGAGTGTAGCCCAAGACCATCCCCTTAATACATCAGAGAAGGGGCAGAAATCTGGGTGTGTTGTTTACCTGGGCATCCTGGCCACTCTTTTGTTATGATTACTCAATTCCTGAATCCAGGTCTGTAGCATTCGTGTGCGCCCTTTCCACCTCTCCAATTCATCCCCCAAATCCAGCAGGACCCGGCTGGAACAGAGACAGGCACGCGAAAGCTTTTTCAAAACACAAAAAACAAAACAGTAGTTTGCTGCCACCACTTCCTTATCTCAGAACAGCTCCGAAAAGTAACCTAAAGGAAAAAGATTCAGCTTTACTGTGGCACAGACAGAAATCCAACAGGCTCTGGTAGGTGACTAAAGGATTAAGCACTGGTTCAGCTTCCCTGGCAGAAAGGCACAAAAGACAGAAACAGGAAAGAAATCCTTTTTCCAAAATTTATTAAAAAGAAAGGTTATTCAGAACATAAAAGTTGGCACATCTCTTACAAACCCCAAACAGAAAATAAAAACATTTTTTAATATCACTAACTACAAAACATACAATGAGAACAAAAGTACAAAACTAAATAGTTCAAAGAAGTTCTCAGCTGACTCCACACCTCCAGCATCAGGGCAGACCCTCTGCATAACAATGGCCTCACATGGCAAGGTACCAGGCGAGGTGGGCTGCTGCTTGAGAAGATGGGGTGCTACAAAGTTAGTTTCCTAAAGTTTTATCCCCTTTGAACCCACGTGGATTCAAAACTCAAAAGCCAATCAGTTCCTTAGATCAATTAGCAATTTGCCAATGGTTACATGGAAGAACAATAACTCATGCTTGTTAGGAGACTTGACAGCTGAATCTTGTTTATCAAAAGGCCTTGAAGATTAAAAGCATTCCCAGAGCCAGACCAGATTCTTTGAGTTGTAAATTAAGCTTGATAACCCTTTTCACACAGAAACTGCATCTAAGACAGCCATGTGTCAAGACTACAAATCAGCTAGGAGCCTCCTTCCTGCAGATGAAGAAGATAACTTATTCACACTCTTAGAGACAGAGTCTGCAATTAAAGAACCAGTTATACATTCCCAGAATTCTATAGCATTTGGCTCTCCCATAATGCTCCTCTTTTACGTGAGCCAAAGTTTTAACCTACTGAGATTTCCCATTATCACTACAAGGTCACAAGCTCACACCCTATTCATATCTTAAGACAGGATTTGTGAAAGAGACAATGGGGAGATTTTCCATTTCCTTCGACCTTGCAGAGAAATATTTGAGGTCATTTCGGGAGAGAGAAAACGGTTTCAGGACTTTTCCACGGGTTTCAGACATGTGGCTTACATATTTGTATGTGTTTGCTTGGTACATTTATGAACATTTATTTTATATATAAGACCTTAAAATTCTTATAACAGGACCAAACATGAATTTGTTGGCTCTGCCTTTCATTGATTCTAGCGCTGCTGGCTGTTGCGCTCCCAGCCTTGTGCATAGCCAGGGTTTTTGTGGGGTGGGGGGCAGAACCGACATGATTGGTCAGTTAGTTAAGTATTTCTATTGTTTTACTTGACTTGGGTAGGATACATCTGCCCCCACCAATGCCACCAGCCACTGCTGAATGATACCCTCCCTCGTGGTCTGTTAGCCCAGGGTGGGGAATGCCGCTCTGCAGCCCTCTCCTGCCCTAAACCACATCCTCTCCCCACCCTCCTCCTTGCCCCCACTTTGTTCAGTGTTTCTGCTTGGCTGGAATTCCTGCTTGAGCTCCGAGAACACCTTCTGGTTGTTTGGATGGAGGGCAGTGAGGGCTGTAGGCTGAAACTGGCCTGAGCAAAAAAAAAAATTACATTCACTGCTCCGCCCACTTTTGCCATGTGAAACCTGCTACAACCTGCTCTAGAAGCGACAGGGGTGCTTTGGCCAAAAGGGGTTCCTCACCCTAGTTCTGCAAGAGAACCCTGGCAAAGATCACTCTGTCCCTCAGCTGGGGCTGCCAGTCACCCAGAATTTTAATCTCTTGGGCAGTTCATAGAATCATAGAGTTGGAAGAGACCACAAGGGCCATCGAGTCCAACCCCCTGCCAAGCAGGAAACACCATCAGAGCACTCCTGACATATGGTTGTCAAGCCTCTGCTTAAAGACCTCCAAAGTAGGAGACTCCACCACACTCCTTGGCAGCAAATTCCACTGTCGAACAGCTCTTACTGTCAGGAAGTTCTTCCTAATGTTTAGGTGGAATCTACTTTCTTGTAGTTTGGATCCATTGCTCCGTGTCTGCTTCTCTGGAGCAGCAGAAAACAACCCTTCTCCCTCCTCTATATGACATCCTTTTATATATTTGAACATGGCTATCATATCACCCCTTAACCTCCTCTTCTCCAGGCTAAACATGCCCAGCTCCCTTAGCCGTTCCTCATAAGGCATCGTTTCCAGGCCTTTGACCATTTTGGTTGCCCTCCTCTGGACACGTTCCAGTTTGTCAGTGTCCTTCTTGAACTGTGGTGCCCAGAACTGGACACAGTACTCCAGGTGAGGTCTGACCAGAGCAGAATACAGTGGCACTATTACTTCCCTTGATCTAGATGCTATACTCCTATTGATGCAGCCCAGAATTGCATTGGCTTTTTTAGCTGCCGTGTCACACTGCTGGCTCATGTCAAGTTTGTGGTCAACCAAGACTCCTAGATCCTTTTCACATGTACTGCTCTCAAGCCAGGTGTCACCCATCTTGTATTAGTGCCTCTCATTTTTTTTGCCCAAGTGCAATACTTTACATTTCTCCCTGTTAAAGTTCATCTTGTTTGTTTTGGCCCAGTTCTTTAATCTGTCAAGGTCGTTTTGAAGTGTGATCCTGTCCTCTGGGGTGTTAGCCACCCCTCCCAGTTTGGTGTTGTCAGGGAACTGACATCGGAGCCTGAGGCGGAGGGAAGGCTCTCAAATGATGCTGGAGAAGGGCCAAGCAGGGAGAGAGGCAGTTCAGCAGAGGGGGAAGCAAATCAACGTTACACCAGGGATAAAGGGGGGCGGATGGAGAAATCGGCGAGAGGGCTCCAGTACTCTTCACTGGACACCAGCGGGGAGAGCACGGGTCCTCCGCTACCCGCGCCCTCCCTGCGCAGAAGACTTCCACGCAGAGAGAGTAGGAGGAGACTCGGAGTCAAACAACTTTTATGTTGGAAGAGGTTTAAGACACGCCCACTGACGGATTCTGCTAGCGACTGAGGCAGCCACGAATTGAAGGGCTGTCCAGACAGAAAGGTTTAACAAGGCAACATAGCCAGGAGGCGGCAACTTACGCACGAGCAACCCCATACCCATTACAGCAATCCGTCAGTCCTTGACGTTGCTTGTGCACAGCGGCAGGCAGCATCATGAGTAAAACCGGAGAAGCTGGCGCCACAGAGGGAGCAGTCGGAGTGCAAAATCTGGTGGAGAGGAACCGAGATTTGGAGCAACATGTGGCTCTTCTGACTGCGCGGCTGGACGAAAGGCGGGCTCAAGATGCACAGGTCAGACCCACCCCCGTAGCAAGGAAGGTACCGGGACTGGTACACAAATTTGGAGGGAAGCCTCAGGACTATAGTGCTTTCCAAACGGAAATAGAGTACGCTTTGGAACTGCAGCAGAATGATTTTGCAGACGACGGGGAGCGGGTTGCTTATATTGTTGGGCATCTGCAGGATGGGGCCAGGGAATGGATCAGGCCCCTAATGGCAACGCAGAATGCCGCCTTGAAGGACCTGGGGAAATTTTTTCAGGCGATGGACGCAATGTACTCCAGTGATGTACAGCAAAGTGTGACTCGGCGGGAACTGCTGAACTGTAAACAGGGGCACCAGTCAGTTAGAGACTACTGGTCACGCTTTGCCATGTTAGTTCACCGGCTCGGGTGGGAACTGGACTCTGAACCCATTCAAATGTTGTTCGAAGAAGGGTTGTCCCCAACGGTGAAGGATGAGCTTTCCCGAGCACCCCGCCCGCAGTCGATGGATCAGCTGACCAAGGCTGTGCTTGCGATTGGTGTAAGGCAGGAAGCGCGGGCTCAGGAGAAGCGGGAAGGGAGAGAGCAACGTCACCATGACTACGGCATTCCTGAAATACCAAGGCAGCCTTCCCCGCCGGCGGAGCCAATGGAAATAGATGGGGCGCGCGCGGGGGAGGTTTCAAATTCCAGCGACGGTCGCAAGAAGAGGAGAAAGGATTGGAAAACTAATAAGAAGTGTTTCCTCTGCCAGCGGCCAGGACATTTTGCCAGGGTCTGCCCTCAAAGAAAGGCCTGGCAAGGAATGGTGGGAGCTGCAGGAGGTGAGGAGGAGGTGGAAAAGGGAAAGGAGCAGGGAAATGACAACGCTTGGCTGCCACTCAGCGGGCACGGCAGCCAGGCCAGCAACCAATAGGAGTCTTAGATAAGGTGATTGATTTATTGCTCAGATTGGCGTCCGGCCCGCTTCGGCTGTGCACCCCCTCGGCCAGGCCCCGGACTTCAAAGGCCACATTCCGATGTTCTGGCAAAACGCAGAGATCAGCAGCGGCAAGAGAAAGCTCCAAAAAACTCCAGTGCTTGCTTCAGTGTGCTCAAATAAAGTCCACTCAGGATCTTAGCAGCTAAAAGCAGTTTTATTTACAGCAAACTATCCATTGTCGAACAGCATCGTGAAAACACGTCCACTCTCCTCAAAAGCGAAAGTAGAGAGAACAAAGACTTGAGAGACTCGGAACTGACGTAGAGTCTCCCCCCTCCCAACAGTAGGCAGGGCGTACACTCTGAGCTGTTTAACCCTGTAAGCTCAGGTTCTCTTCACACCCCCTCTCGTCCTGCGCTACTGTGGGGAAAGTATGTACAGAACTTACCCCCAACTCCAAACCACCACAAAACTCCCCATGACGCTGGAAGCTTAAAGGTTTGGTAAATCCATCGGCCAAGTTATTGTGACTGGCACAATACTTCAGCCGGATCAAACCTGACTGAACACTCTGACACACATTTTGGAAACGTATGTCCAGATGCTTGGTTCTGGCCTTAAATTACGCAGATTCAGCCAATTTCAAACAAGGTTGATTGTCTTCCCAAACCGTGATGGGCAAGCTACAATCCCCAAAGATCTCTTGCACCAAGCATCTATAGAACTCTAGTTCCCGGCACAAATCTGACAGTGCACTGAATTCAGCCTCAGTAGAAGACAGCGCAATGAGACTTTGCTTCCGGGACTTCCACCCAATTAGTGACTTCCCAAACTTTACCACCAATCCAGACACAGACTTGCGGTCCTGCAAATTCGCCCAGTCACTGTCCGCATAGCATGTGAGCTTCGCCTCACCTTCAGCTGGCAGCTTAAGACAGAAGTCTTTGGTATGCTGCAGGTAGCGCAGTACCCGCTTGATACCGTGCCAAGCAGTCACACTGGGCTTTGACGCTTCCCTACTTAGCAGGTTAGTAGCAAAGGCAATGTCTGGTCTGCTCCATTGGGATAGATACAACAGACTACCTAGAGCTGACTGAAAGAGAGTGGCATTCTCGAACTCTGCACTTTCTGCTTGCTGGCTCTCTTTCACGAAGTTCGTCTCCATGGGTGTCCGAACTCCTGCACAATCGGACATTCTGAACTTCTCAAGCAACTGCTCAATCTTGCCTTTCTGACTGAGCAAGAAGCTACCATCCTCAGTTCTCGCTATCTGGACACCTAGGTAGATCTTTACTGCACCCAAGTTCTTGAGCTGAAACTGTTTCCCAAGCTCTTTGGCAAACTTCTGCACCTGTTTGTCTGCCTTTCCAATGTGGATGATGTCATCAACATAAAACAAAACCAGTTCCTGTGAGTCTCCTGATCCTCTAAGGAACAGGCAACTGTCAGCAAGACTCTTCCTGAAACCTAGCTTCTCCAAAGCTTCATTCAGGCACAAGTTCCAATTCCTGGCCGACTGCTTCAGGCCGTAAATTGACTTGTGAAGTTTCCACACAGTACCTTGCTCAATGCCCTCAAACCCTGGAGGAGGAAGCATGTACAGATCCTCCTGGAGGTCTGAGTTCAAGTAAGCAACATCCACATCAAAGTGATGCACCAGCAACCCTCTTTGTGCAGCGATGGCCAAGAGCAAACGTAGAGATTCACTCCTACAGGTGGGAGCATAAACTTCCGTATAATGCAACCCCCTGCGCTGCGTGAATCCTCTCGCCACTAATCTGGCCTTATACTGCGGTTCTCCTGTCGCTGTGGGCTTAAGACGGTAAACCCAGCGGCTACCCACGGTCTTTTTGCCCACCGGCAACTTCGTGAGGGAGAACACACCTAGCGACTCCATTGAGTTCATTTCCTTCTGCATCGCCTCATGCCATTTTCTGGCTTCTTCCTGAGGCAGTTTCTGAACATCCTCAAAACTCTCGGGTTCACACTGTGCCATTCCGACCCACACGCTAGTGACGGCAAACCTATCAGGAGGTTTCCCTTTGGTCGTCCGAGCTGACCGACGCAGCACTACTTCAGGAACCCCCTCTGACCCACTAGGGCCAGCCAGAACGTCCTTGGCATCAGAGAGCTCCCCCTCTGACTTACTGCGCCTTCTGGACTTCTCAGCCGAACCTGTGGGGGAAGATGGAGCACTGCGTTGCTCAATCTTCACAGCCTTGGGAGAAGTTCTCCCCTCTGCCTGCAGTGGGTCTGGACTCTGAGCCACAGTAGCAGGTTCAACCTCTTCCTCTTCTTCATCAGCAGAGTCAAGCAGACTCTCTGACAGGATGTCAGGATTCCCATGTATCCTTGCCCAGCCACTCTGCTCACAGAATTCAGCACTGTTGCTGAGCAGAATCCTGGACTGATTCCCTGACGGATACGCAAACCTCCACCCCTTGGTCCCTGGCTCATACCCACAAAAAATCATCTTTTGGGACTTGGGTTCACCTTTCTTGCGTTTGGCTTTTGGTATCAAAACCCACCCTTCACAACCAAAAACACGAAAATAGTGAACTTTGGGTTGCTTTCCATGCAGCAAAAAGTACGGGGTGTCACCTACCACTGAATTGAACGACCTGTTCAAAACAAAGTTGGCCGTTCGCCAAGCCTCTCCCCAAAAGCGCTGTGGGAGCCCGGCATCAAACAAAAGAGCTGCGGACATCTCCCCTAAAGTCCTGTTCCGTCTTTCCGCAATCCCATTCTGTTGGGGACTGTGCGGAGAAGTCAACCTGTGTTGAATCCCCTTTTTGCGGAAGAAACTTTGCAGTGCAGACCCGGTGAACTCCCCACCGCGATCGCTCTGAAAGTTTTGCACCCGTGTGGAAAACTGCAGTTCCACAGCCGCAATCCAGTCTTTGATTAGCGGTGCAGCTTCACTTTTGTGTCCGATCGTGAAGGTCCAGGAGTTGCGCGTATGGTCATCAATCAGAACCAGCGCATATTTGGCTCCTCCCATACTGGTCACAGACATCGGCCCACACAAATCTGCATGAATTAACTGAAAAGCCCTAGTGGTCACCCTCTCAGACCTTGGGTATGTGCACGTTTTCACCTTTGCGGACTTGCACGCTCTGCAATCCAGAAACTTAGCACATGATTTCATTTTGCACCCTTGCGTATACTCTGGGAACTTGTTCACTGACCCCCAGGACACGTGTGCCATGCGTCTGTGCCAGAGGTGAGCACACGCATCATGGACTGGAACGTTGGCACACTGTGCTTGCGCCTCCTCCGTGTCACCTGGACCTGCAAAAGAAGCATTCAATACAAACAACCTGTCTTTACATTCAACACTGACTAGGTGCTGTCCATTCTTAGAAATAGAGCACTTATTGTCTTCAAAACACACTCTGTAGTTCTCAGCAAGAAGTGCACTGACAGACAGCAACGCGCATGACAGTCCTGGAACAACATAAGCCTGGATTGAGTCCTGTACGAAAGAACAAAACAGTGAGCCAGTTTGTGTGAGTGGGTGTCTAGTCCCATCTGCTAGACAGACAGTCTTCCCAGAAGTTACAGAGGTGCAGTTCTCCAGGAATCCTGCAGATGGCACGAGATGATGGGAAGCTCCACTGTCTACGACGAAAGTCAGCACAGCATCCTGTTGACAACTCTTGACTGTAGCCATAGATGCTGCCAAATGTTTATGTTCAGTGTCTCTGCCAGCTGCCTTCGGCTTGCCTTTCCCACGCTTTGAAGAAGAGCCCTTTATCTGGTTGCTACGGGAGACGGCCTTCGGCTGTTCCTGTGCCTCCACTGGACATTCTCTCACCAGATGGGAGGGGGAGCCACAGCGATAACAGCGGCGACGCGTAGCAACAGCTCTCACAGCTCCCTCTTCAGCCATTCCTTTGTTCCCAGCACCCCCACCTTTGAGTGCACAGCCTGGGCCTGCACGCTCCCCAGCACTCTGGTTGCGGGCCTCAACATCACACGGCCCCTCGGAGACAAAGCAGCGACTCCCAGCTGTAACTTCAGGAACATGGCCAGCAGCCCCCTCTGGGCTCTCAGCTTCCTCCCTGCTCTCGGCTTCCTCCCGGCCCTGGGCTCCTGCTGAGCTTTCACACAGACTCCTCAGCACCTGCCAGGCGGCCTGAGCCGACTCAACGCCCTCCAGGTGGGGCAACAGCATAGCGTCCACGCTGGCTCTCAACATGCAGAGCTCTCTTTGCATTCTCTGCTCTCTATCTTCCAGCAAAGCAGCCTCCAGGTCTGCTGCGCCATCTTCAGCAGCAACAGGCATGGGTGGGGCCGGCTCCTTCTGGGCTATACTCCAGAGCCCTGTGGCCAAAAACCACCCCCTTACTCTTCTAACCCAGATATCCCAGGACTGGGCTGTGAGTTTTTCAAATGGGACATCATAAAAGTCCTGGAGCTCAGCCATCTCCTCCCCCAGTACTCCCATTGGGGCTTTTGAAGTACTCACGCGTACCAGCCAGCTTCAAGGATAGGCCTGCGGCGTCCCTTTGCAGCACACAGCATTGCAGTCAGCCTCCTGCTTTCTCCCAGGCAGAGCCTCAACGCAGGACTTTTCCTCCGGCAACAAAAACAGCAGCTTCTCAACACACAGCACTTCAAAGCTTTCTCTAATTGCAGTAACTGACGTCCATAACCTCTTAGATAAGGTGATTGATTTATTGCTCAGATTGGCGTCCGGCCCGCTTCGGCTGTGCACCCCCTCGGCCAGGCCCCGGACTTCAAAGGCCACATTCCGATGTTCTGGCAAAACGCAGAGATCAGCAGCGGCAAGAGAAAGCTCCAAAAAACTCCAGTGCTTGCTTCAGTGTGCTCAAATAAAGTCCACTCAGGATCTTAGCAGCTAAAAGCAGTTTTATTTACAGCAAACTATCCATTGTCGAACAGCATCGTGAAAACACGTCCACTCTCCTCAAAAGCGAAAGTAGAGAGAACAAAGACTTGAGAGACTCGGAACTGACGTAGAGTCTCCCCCCTCCCAACAGTAGGCAGGGCGTACACTCTGAGCTGTTTAACCCTGTAAGCTCAGGTTCTCTTCACAAGGAGTGCCCCCACCAGACCCCCCCAGGGCGGCCATAGCCATAGAAGTGGTGCTAGAACTCCCGAATGGGCACCCAGTCAAGGTGAAAGGACTGTTGGATTCAGGCAGTTCCTGCAATTTCTTCAGCAAGGACTTTGCACTAGAGCACCAGCTCCACCTACTGCCCTTAGATTTCCCCTTGCAAGTAACCACCATTGATGGCACAGAGCTTTTGGGAGGGGAAGTGACACACCAGACCCCACCAATGAGAATGAGGGTTTCTAGGCACTTGGAGACCATCGCCTTTCACGTAGCCTCACTGGCAGGGCCCCAATAATATTAGGGATGAGCTGGCTAGCACAACATGATCCAGTGGTGGCGTGGCATCAAAGGACGGTCACCTTTGGGTCTGCTTACTGTTTGGAACACTGTCTAGGGGGGGAAACCCCACTGTCTAGGGAGGGAAACCGTGGCCAGGGTGGCTGGGATAGCTGTGGAGCGGAAAGGGGAAGTGCCACCACAATATGCTGACCTGCAGGAGGTCTTCAGCGAGAAGGAGGCGGATAGACTACCCCCCATAGGCCCTTTGACTGCCAAATCAACTTGCTCCCGGGGGCGCAGCTGCCGGTGGGTAAACTGTATGCCATGTCGGACAGGGAGATGAAGGAGTTGCGGGAATTCATTGACAAGAACCTGAAAAGAGGCTTCATAAGAGAATCAAAAGCGGTAGGGAGCAGTCCGGTGTTCTTTGTGGACAAAAAGGACACAAATAAACCCAGGCTCGTTGTGGACTATAGGGCCGTCAATTTGGTGTCGGAACCCGTGACCTTCCCGATGCCCAGGATTGACGACATTTTAACATGGGTGAGGCAAGGGAAAATTTTCACCAAGCTGGACCTCAGGGGAGCATACAATTTGATTAGGATGAGGGAGGGGGACCAATGGAAGACCACAATGTTCACACCCCTAGGGGCCTTTGAGTACCTAGTTATGCCTTTTGGATTACAGTCGGGCTCCGCCTGTTTTCAAGCTTTCATGCACCACGTACTGGGGTCCCTGCTGAACAAGAACTGCGTAGCCTTCTTGGACGACGTCTTAATCTATTCGGACAATGAGGGGCAACATGTCAGGGAAGTCAGGGAAGTGCTAAAACGACTGCAGAAACACTGTGCTGGTCCCGGGGGGGGGGGAAGGTACTAATACCGTAGCCGAAGTTCAGTCCAGAGTCACTAGCAGGGTAGACGATCACTAGATGAGACGCGAGGTCCGAAACAGGGAGCCGGGCGGGGGAGCAGGAACGCTGGTAGGGCAGCAGCAGGAAGCCAGGCGGGTAACAGGAACACTGGTAGAGCAGAAGCAGGGAGCCAGGCGGGGAACAGGAACACTGGTGGGTCAGCAGCGGGCAGCCGGGCGAGGAACAGGAACACCGGAGAGTCAGGAGCAGGAAGCCGGGCGAGGAACAGGCACACTGGGAGTGCAGATCTAGGTCTGGGTAAAGCAGGTACTCCACAACGACGTTGCTCCCGCAACCTGGGACCGGGCTGCCTGACCTTTATCTTCTTCTAAGGCCAGGGGCGGTCCCGGCCCCCAGGAGCCCCGCCTCTCCTGGCCTTAAGGCGAGCACTCCTCCTGGGAGAGACCAATTCCCTTTGCCTCTCTGTCCTAAGCCTCTGCAGTTCAGGAGAGGCTGAAGGGTTACTGGGCCCCGGGGGAGGCTCACCTGTAGCCACTGAGTCCTCCAGCACCTCTGGAGCCAGAATGGTCTCACCTGGTGCCTGCCCCTGAGGATCTGGTACAGGTGCAGGCTCCTCAGCATCTAGGCCTTGCCCCAGTTCAGCCGGTCCTGGAGGCGAGGACTCCTGTGCCGGCTGGGATTCCTCTGGTTCACTCTCAGACTCGGAATCCCAGGCCATCACACCAGCCCCCCTCCCAGCCCCCCCTCAATTGAGGGTCCGGACCCGGCTTGTTGGGGTACGCCGCATGAAACTCTCGGAGGCAGGCGGGCGCGTGGACGTTGGCCGCTGGTTCCCAGGAACGGTCCTCCGGCCCATACCCCTTCCAGTCCACGAGATACTGCAGCTTTCCCCTGCGGTATCGGGAGTCCAGAATGCGTTCCACCTCGTACTCAGGCTCCCCCTGAACCAAAACTGGCTGTGGTCGGGGACGGTTCGGGTGGAACTCGTCGGGTGGGGCCACCGGACTCAGAAGGGACCTGTGGAACACCGGGTGAACCTTCAGGGTTGCTGGCAACCGGAGACGGAAAGCCACAGGCGAGACCTGGTGCACGATGGGGAACGGGCCGGTGAAACGGGCGTCCAGCTTCCGCGAAGGTCGAGAAGGGTGGAGGTGGCGAGTGGAGAGCCATACCAGGTCACCGACGTGGAGTTCCGGCCCCACCTGGTGGTGGCGGTCGGCCTGGACCTTGTACGCCTCCTTGGCCTGGCGCAGCTGCTCCATCAACAGCTGTTGCTGGGACTGGAGCTCCTGAAGCCACTCTGTCACCGCAGGGACCGCAGATGCCGGCAGCACATCCGGAAACAACCGTGGATGAAAACCGTAGCTGGCCTGGAACGGGGTCTGCTGGGTGGACGCATTCACCGTGTTGTTATAAGCGAACTCTGCCAAGGCTAGGTGGTCGACCCAGTCATCCTGCTGGTAGCTGCAGTAACACCGGAGGTACTGCTCCAGCACCGCGTTCGCCCGTTCCGTCTGGCCATCAGTCTGTGGGTGGTAAGCAGATGAGAGACAGACCTCTGTTCTGAGGGCCTGGTGCAAAGAACGCCAAAACCGGGACGTGAACTGAACGCCACGGTCGGACACCACACGCTCAGGTAGGCCATGCAGGCGGAAGACATGCTGAAGGTACAGCTGAGCGGTTTCCTTAGCTGAGGGTACGGATGGGCAGGGGGCACAGTGCACCATCTTCGTGAAATGGTCGGAGAAAACTAGAAGGCAGGTGTAGCCCCGAGACGGGGGTAGCTCCACTACAAAGTCCAGAGAAACTGTGTGCCAAGGACGTGGTAGAACTGGCAACGGCTGAAGAAGGCCGGGGGGTCGCCTGGTAGGCCCCTTGGCCCGCCTGCAGACATCACAACCAGCGACGTAGCGAGCCACGTCAGCCTTCAGACGGGGCCACCAAAACTCACGGCTTACCAGATGGGTGGTCCGATACCGCCCAAAGTGCCCCGCTGCTGGAGCATCATGGGTCATCCGGAGAACCTCAGCCCGCAGCGGCCCTGGTGGGATGTACAGGCGCCCGTGGTGCAGCAGAAGACCCTGATGCAAGACCAGCCCTGGATATTGAGGGCATGACCCTTCGGCCAGTTCCCGGAGTCGTTCCTGGGCCCAAGCGTCGACCCGCTGCTGTTCCCGCACACGAGCATGCAGTGGCTCAACCTCCTGGGTGGCCAGGAATGCAGCTGGTGGTAGGATCGTGGTGGGTACTGCTTGCTGTACCGTGTCTGCGTTGTCTTCAGGTTTCCGGGACAGGGCATCCGCCTTCTGGTTTTGGGAGCTAGGGATGTAGCGGACCTGGAACTGGAACCGGGAAAAGAACAACGCCCACCGGATCTGCCTTTGGTTCAGCTTGCGGGTGGTCTGGAGGTACTCCAGGTTCCGGTGGTCGGTTCTCACTCCACCGGGTGTCGTGCCCCCTCAAGATGGTGGCGCCAAACCTCAAAGGCCACCTTGATGGCCAGTAGTTCCCGCTCCCACACGGTATAGTTACGCTCCGCTGGGAGGAGCTGGCGGGAATAGTAGGCGCAGGGTAAGAGTGGCGCTTCCGGTCCGCACTGCTGAGACAAGACGGCACCGAGAGCCGTACTGGAAGCATCAGTCTCTACCACAAAGGGTCGAGAATGATCCGGATGTTGCAAGATTGGCGCTCTCTGGAAACAGGCCTTCAACCCTTGAAATGCCTCCTCTGCCTCTTTGTCCCAGGAAAACGGCGTCTTGGGGCGCAGTAGCCGGGTCAACGGGGTGGTGCGATGAGCATAATCCGCAATGAAGGTCCGGTAATAGTTGGCGAACCCCAGGAAACGCTGTAGGTCCTTGCGGTTCCGAGGTGCCGCCCATTCTCAAACCGCTGCCACCTTCCCAGGATCCATCTGCACCCCACCTGGTGAGAGTCGGTGACCCAGGAAGTCCACTGACCGCTGATGGAACTCGCACTTGCTGAGCTTTGCATACAGACGGTGCTCGCGCAGGCGCTGCAGCACGGTCCGGACATGACCCTCGTGGCGCGCCGGGTCACGGGAGTAAACCAGAATGTCATCCAAGTACACCACCACGTACTTGTCTAGCAAGTCCTGGAACATGTGGTTGATGTACCGTTGGAACACAGCAGGCGCGTTGCACAAACCGAAGGGCATAACCAGGTATTCGAACTGCCCGTACCGGGTCCCGAATGCTGTCTTCCACTCATCCCCGGCTCGGATCCGAATCAAATTGTAGGCACCCCGGAGGTCTAGCTTGGTGAACACCTGCGCCCCTTGCACCCGCTCCAGTAACTCCGAAATAAGGGGCAAGGGGTACCGGTCTGGGATGGTAATTTTATTCAGGGCCCGGTAATCATGGCAAAGGCGGAGCTCCCCACATTTCTTTTTAACAAAGAGCACTGGCGCAGCAGTGGGCGAGGTAGAAGGCCTAATGAACCCACGCTCCAGGTTCTTGTGTAAGAAGTCCTGCAAAGCCTCGCGCTCTGGCTCTGTTAATGAGTATAAGCGACTCACCGGTAGGGGCGCTCCGGGCTGAAGGTCTATGCCGCAGTCAAAGGACCGATGCGGCGGCAGCTGGTCTGCCCCCGTTCCTCAAACACGTCGTGATAGTCCCGGTACTCAGCGGGGAGCGTTGCAGCAGCCTCCTCAGTGGGCGCAGCTGCTAGCATCTCAGTCTCAGCAGGAGAACTTGGGTCTGGGAAGTGTACAGTCCATTTGACCCAGTCAATCTGCACATTGTGAGCCTCTAGCCAGTCCATCCCAAGCACCAGGGGGAACCGGGGCATGGAGGCAATATCCAAAGTTCGCATCTCACGGTGCTGCTGGAGACACAGGACCAGGGGCTGGGTCTCCTGAGTAACGGCTCCCGAACGCAGGAGCCGTCCGTCAATTGCCTCCACCTGTACCGGTTCTGGCTTGTTCTGAAGTGGCACCCGATGACGGGCAGCAAAAGCAGCGTCCATATAAGAGCGGGTTGCCCCCAAATCCACTAGAGCATGGGTAAGGATCCAGGGATCCAGGGCCCACCTGGAGGGTATAGACGTACCGGAACCATAAGGTGTTGCAGTTCAATTGGTGCGGCCCCATTCTGTGCGGTTTGGGACCCCAGGTAGCCAGGGCCATCAGCTACTGGGGTTGGCGGTTTCCCTGTGGCTGGCGTTTCTCAGGACAGGACCGGGCATAGTGTCCACTTCCGCCACAATAGAGACATAGATTCCCCTCCCGACGCCGCGACTTCTCTGCGGGGGAGAGGCGTGGCCGCACTGCCCCAAGCTGCATAGGTTCCTCCAATGACTCAGCTGTGCCTGTGGGGCTGCTGGTAGAAACTGGTGCTGAGAACTGGAAGTGCCGGCGGCCCCGAGCCTGATGACGGTCCTCTAGCCGATCGTCTATCTGTAGACTCCGTTGAATGAGGGTGTCTAGCGTGGTGGGGCGTTCCATAGTGGCCAGCTGGTCCAGTATCTCGTCTGAAAGCCCCTCGAGATACTGGTCCCGAAGAGCAGAGTCATTCCAGGTCAAGTCCTGTGCCAGCAGCCGGAATTCCGTGGACTTGCCCTGTTTCAACTGCCGAATCGCCCGGTTGGCTTGACTCCCCTTCTGGGGGTTGCCGAACGCGGCCTCCAACAGATTGCAAAACCCCACATAGTCCGCCAGCAAAGGGGAGTCCTGCCTGAGCAGCGGCAACGCCCACTTGGCCGCCTGGTCTTTTAACAAACTAATCAAAAAGTGCACCTTGGTGCGGTCGTCAGGGAAGTTCCGGGCGCGCCCCTGAATGTATAGCTTGGCCTGGGCAAGAAACATGGGAAAGCTGGCCGGGGCCCCATCAAATTTCTCAGGCAAGGCCACTGGGTACTTGCCAGGAGCCGGGGCGTCGGCCCCAGGAGCCGGTAGGGCGTCCAACCGCTGCTGAAGTGCCGTAACCGTGTTACTGAGCTGCTGCACGGTGTGCGTCAAGGCCTGGTTCTCCTGGGCTATTGCCAACAGTCTAGCCGCTTGGTCGGCCATGGCCTCTGACTCTTCCCGAACGCACCCCAACAAAGAGGGAGTGCGGGTGTGGCGGGAGCAAACTGTGCTGGTCCCGGGGGGAAAAGGTACTAATACCGTAGCCAAAGTTCAGTCCAGAGTCACTAGCAGGGTAGACGATCACTAGATGAGACGCGAGGTCCGAAACAGGGAGCCGGGCGGGGGAGCAGGAACGCTGGTAGGGCAGCAGCAGGAAGCCAGGCGGGTAACAGGAACACTGGTAGGGCAGCAGCAGGGAGCCAGGTGGGGAACAGGAACACTGGTGGGTCAGCAGCGGGCAGCCGGGCGAGGAACAGGAACACCGGAGAGTCAGGAGCAGGAAGCCGGGCGAGGAACAGGCACACTGGGAGTGCAGATCTAGGTCTGGGTAAAGCAGGTACTCCACAACGACGTTGCTCCCGCAACCTGGGACCGGGCTGCCTGACCTTTATCTTCTTCTAAGGCCGGGGGCGGTCCCGGCCCCCAGGAGCCCCGCCTCTCCTGGCCTTAAGGCGAGCACTCCTCCTGGGAGAGACCAGTTCCCTTCGCCTCTCTGCCCTAAGCCTCTGCAGTTCAGGAGAGGCCGAAGGGATACTGGGCCCCAGGGGAGGCTCACCTGTAGCCACTGAGTCCTCCAGCACCTCTGGGGCCAGAATGGTCTCACCTGGTGCCTGCCCCTGAGGATCTGGCACAGGTGCAGGCTCCTCAGCATCTAGGCCTTGCCCCAGTTCAGCCGGCCCTGGAGGCGGGGCCTCCTGTGCCGGCTGGGGTTCCTCCGGTTCACTCTCAGACTCGGAATCCCAGGCCATCACAAACACCAGTTGTGGGTCAAGCTGGAAAAATGTCAGTTTCACGCCAGAGAAGTCGAGTTTCTGGGGTACAGGTTGTCAGACAAAGGCCTAGCGATGGACCCAAGCAAGGTGCAGGCAGTGCTGGAGTGGAAGGCTCCCAAAACCCGGAAGGACGTGCAGAGGTTCCTTGGGTTCAGCAACTTCTACAGGAAGTTCATCAAGAACTTCGCCCATTTGACAGCGCCCATCACAGATTGTCTCAGTAGCAAAAGGAACTTCGTCTGGACAGAGGCGGCCCAGCAGTCCTTTGAAAGACTGAAGAAGGCGTTCGCATCGGAAGAGCAGCTCCTGCACTTGGATCTGGAGAAACCCATGAGGCTAGAGACCGACGCGTCTGACAGAGCCATTGGGGCGGTTCTTTTGCAGCCAGGGAAGAGCAAGCAGGAATGGAAGCTGTGTGCCTTTTTCTCGAGAAAGCTGAGCAAATCGGAGCAAAACTATACTGTGTATGACCGGGAACTGCTTGCGATCTATGTGGCGTTTCATCGACGGCGCCATCTACTAATAGGGGCGCAGCACAAGATCCAGGTTTGTACAGATCACAAGAACTTGGAGTACTGGAGGACCGCAAGAGTACTCAACCAGGGACAGATTCGATGGGCACAGGAGTTCTCCAAGTTTTCCTTCGAAATCTGATACGTACCAGGAGAGGAAAATGTGAGAGCAGATGCTCTCTCCCGGAAGCCAGAGTACTGGGAAAGAGAGGGGCCGCCGGAGATATGACACGTGATCCCCGAGGACCGGTGGGTGTGTGGGGGAATCTTGGTGGGGAAACGAGAACTGGCTGGACTTACTAGAAACGATGTGTTCGCACAAACTAAAATCCGGGAACTCCGAGACAGAAGAGAAACCCAAGGAGGGTTTGAGGAGAAGGAAGGGGTGCTGTACTATAAGGGGGCGCTGTATGTACCGGGGGAGACCCTACGGGGGAAGGTACTCAAACAACTCCACGACAACCCCACAGCGGGGCACTTTGGACAGCACAAAACCATGATGCTCGTCACCAGGCAGTTCTGGTGGCCCAGGGTGAGGGAGGATGTACGGGAATATGTACGGGGTTGCGACCGCTGCCAAAGGGCAAAGGGGGAGCGGGCTGCCCCCGCAGGATTACTGGAACCCTTACCCACGCTGGGAAAACCCTGGGAGGTGGTGTCCATTGATTTTATGACCGATTTGCCCAAGTCCTGGGGAAAGACAGCAGTCATGGTAGTGGTCGATCTACTGACAAAAATGTGCCATTTTATAGCCTGCTCACATGCGGTTACGGCAGAGGAAACAGCCAGGTTGTTTGTAGATCACCTATTCAGGTTGCATGGGGCTCCCTCAAGGATTAACTCCGACCGCGGGAAACAATTTACTTCCCGGTTCTGGAGGAAGCTCATGAGCTTGCTACAGGTCGAAGTGGGCTTCTCGACGGCGAGACACCCAGAAACCAAAGGGCAAGCAGAAAGAGCGAACAGTATACTCCAGCAATACCTACGCTGTTACGTAAGCAAGAGGCAGAACGATTGGGTGGAGAAACTAGCGCTGGCTGAATTTGCGTACAATAACGCTGAACATGTGTCCACGGGAATGAGCCCGTTCATGGCCAATGATGGGTGTCACCCAGGGCCTTCCCAGGGAGTGGGGAGGAAAGTTGGAGCGTACCTGCGGCAGAGCAGTTTGTGGATGAAATGGAGGCCCTGCACCAGCAACTTAAGATGAACTTGGAGCGGGCTCCGGAGCGAAGTGGGGTGAGCGGTGCGGTGCTTCGAACTGATTGCTACTGTCACGGAGTGAAGCCGCACAGCTGTTGCCGGAGAGCGCTGACTTTTTCCTGTGGACAATTGGATTTAAAAGTAACTACCCGTGAGTAAAGTGAAGAATTGGAGTTTTAAAAATTGAATTAATTTGGCACTGAAGCGGGAAGGTCTAAACAGGAAGTCCGCCTTACGCTTTTGTAAATAGATTGAAGCAAAGACATTGCAAGCTAAAGTCTGGAAAGTCATTTGTAAAGGACTAAATTTCCATCAGCTAAAAACACCAAACCGCCCTTGGAAGCAGGAGAAGAGGGGGGAAATCTTAGATTGTTTAAACCTTCAGGAGAGTGAGTAAAGAAAGATAAATTTCCACCGTCTTGAACCTGGGAACGGGGTGTCAGAGACAGACGCTTTGGGGAAGTTCATTGACTGTGAATAAAACGTTTTTTGACAGATAGTTAAAAAAGAGAAACATATTGATTCCAATGTTTCCTTCTGCATATAAAAAGGAATAAAATATCTGGAAAACGAAAGTAATTTTGTTGCTGGAGCTGCTTTCAAAAAGACGGATACAAACAGAAATTGTTTCCTCTAGAGGGAGCTTGTGAAACTGTTGCTGGAGTCGATCTGGGGAATTTTACAGCTGCAGAGATTAAAGATCGTGGGAACCTGACATTGACCTTGAGCAAGAATGTGTCTAGAAGAAGTTTTTGTGCTTGCTCTTTGCAAGACAAGCGCTGTACTGGAACAGCTACATGAAAAGATAGATTTGATGACTGTTGCAGTTAGCAATTTTGGACAAACAGTGAATACCTACATAGAAACTACTCAGGAACCATCTCAGGAATTTGCTTTGACAGGGCAAGTTGTGCAGAAGACAAAGGAGGAGGTTCTTGCTGAACCTTAAGTAATAGAAATGGAGAGAGCCACAGCCTTGCAGGAAAATAAGTTGTTGTTTCTGACAACTGAACCTGGAGAAAGTCAGATTGGGAGAGATGGGCCCTTAACTTTGGAGGGACTTTGAAACATGCCTTCAAATATCTTTTGGATTTCAGTGCTGACTGTAGAGAGTAGGCTGACCTGTCGACAAGGGATAAAGACATTGTCAAGTTGGAGTCTCCCCGAGATCTACCCCTCAGTGAGAAAGGAAGGAAATTAAGAATAAGATCAGCAGAAGATAAAGTAAAGTGCAGGTATAAACATGAAGAAGACTTGCAGAAGGGACATGGAAAAGACTTAAGAGCCTCGGATAGAAGGACACCAGGTTGATGGACTAGATGGAAGGGATAGAAAAGACTGACAAAACCCGAGACCAGGAAGAAGAGATGATGGATGAAGATTGGAAGAAAGTTTAAAAATTCATTTAGAGAATTAGTGTAAAATTAACGAGTGTTAGAAAAATGCTGGAATGAAACTATTTGGCTTTAGTAGAAATACTATAAGGAATTATGTATAAATAAGTTTTATGTTTTAAGCTCTAGGGCTTTTTATGGTAAGATAAGGTTAAAATAAATTAAGGTAATTTAATGATAGAATATAGTGAAAGATGGAAAGGATTTGCTGAGATAATTAATAATTAGAATACAAAAAAGGGAGGTGTGAGGAGGTCGATGAAACAAGTTAACGAAAGATAAAGATTTGGGAATATTGGATTTGTTTTTAAATTTTTTGTTTTTCCTTTTTTGTTGTTGGTTTTGACGTATTGTGTGTTTTGTATTTTTCTTTTTTTCTTTTTATTGACTTGTATTGTTTAATTCCTTGTTTTTCTGATTATATATATATATATATATATTTCATTTCTTTTCCTTCTTTTTCTTCTTCTTCTTCTCCTTCTCTCTGTTTTATTCTCTGTAATTTTAAACTTTCAATAAATATCATTTTTTAAAAAAAAAATGTTTGAGGTGTTTTTTAATTGTTTTTGTTTGTTTTTGCTTTGCTTTGTTAGTCCATGTAGCGTTTTTGTATTGTATTTGTATTGTTTTTTCTCTTTTCTTTTTTGTTTGTAGTGTTGTGTTGGAAATGTTGAAAAAGTAATAAATATCATTTTTTAAAAAAATACAAGAATATCATGGGGCACCTTGTCGAATGCCTTGCTGAAATGCCTTGTCGAATGCCTTGTCCAAATGAGAGGATGCAAACCCTGAAAAAAACCCCAGACAGGAAGTTTTTTTTGGTGTTGATTCACCTATGCCAGGTGTCACATGTGTTCACCCACAGTTGTGGGTGAACATATCAGACAGCACAGTGATTCTTCAAACAGCTCTTGCTTATTCACAAGCCAGAACAGCACTGGGCTGAAGGGTTCCCAAAAGGTACCACTCAAAAGTGCCTGACATGAACTGTCATCCGTTGTCAGAGATGAGGACATCAGGACACCCATGCGTTGTAATGAGGCCTCGCAGCACCCGGAGGATGGCCTCGGTAGTGGTGGAGGGCATCAGGGCCACCTCCAGCCATTTGAAATTGGCGTCCACCACTACCATAAAGGTCCGGCCGTGAAAGGGGCCGGCCAGATCGATGTGCACCCTCGAGCAGGGTGTCTTGGGCGTCTCCCAGGTGTGTCCCTTAGCTGCCGGTGGTGCAGGCCTTGATTCTTGGCACGCTTGACAGGCGGAAACCCAGGAAGTGATGGCATCGTCCATGTTAGGCCACCAGACTTAACACCGAGCCAACACCTTCATTTTGACGATTCCCGGGTGGCCAATGTGCAGAGCTTCAAGGATGCATGGATGGAGTCTTTGGGGAAACATGACGCAGTCTCCCCACAGCAGACAGCCGCGATGAGCTGAGAGTTCGTGTTGTCTGGTTGCAAACGGCTGGAACTCCGATGCAGAAGGCCCTTGTGGCCACCCCCTCCACACCCAGTTGAGCACACGGCTGATGGTGCGATCCTGGGCAGATCCGGAGGCCACAGTGGCAGCCGATACAGGCACTGCCAGAAGATCCTCAATCAGGAGGAACGATGAAGCAGGAGCGGGGTCTTCCACAAATGCTGGAAGAGGGCAACGGCTGAGGGCGTCAGCATGGCCCATCAATTTCCCTGGGCGATAGATGAGCCGGTACTGGTAGGCAGCCAGGAAAACAGTCCATCACAGCATGCGCGGCGAGAGGACCAGTGGAGTTGGACGATCACCGGCGAGGAGGCCCAGGAGCCGCTTGTGGTTGGTGATGAGGTCGAAGGTCCTGCCGTAGAGGTATTCATGGAACCTCTTCACTCCAGCCACAAGTGCCAGTGCCTCCTTGTCGAGCTGTAATTCCTTGCCCAACAGGAACCAGGTAAGCCACAACAGGTAAGCCATTCCTTGCCCAGGTAAGCCATTCCTTGCCCAACAGGAACCAGGTAAACCGCAAGTGCCAGTGCCTCCTTGTCGAGCTGTAATTCCGTTCAGTTGGAGACAGCGTCCTGGAAAAGTAGGCGAGCGGTGCTTCTCTTCTGTCTGGAAAATGGTGACTAAGGACAGCGCCGATGCCAAAAGGTGAGGCGTCGCAGGCAAGGACCATTGGCCTGGCTTCAATGTACTGTACCAGCACACTGTCCAATGAAAGGAGAGTCTTGACCACGTTGAAGGCCGCCATCTCCTGATGACCCCAGGACCAAGGTGTCTTCGTGCTGAGGAGTTGGTGAAGAGGCTCGGCTACCATCGCTTTGTGGGGCAGGAACATGTTATAAAAGTTCAGCAGCCCCAGGAACGCCTGCAACTCTGTCTTGTTCTTTGGGATGGCGGCCTGCTGGATAGCATGGCTCTTTGATGTGGTTGGGTGAAGGCCGGAGGCGTCGATAAGATAGCCCAGGAACTCCACCTGTGGAACGGCGATCTGGCACTTCTCCCTCATTACCTTGAGTACGGCCTCCTGGAACCTGGTCAGCATGGTGCAGAGGCACTCGAACAGCTGCTGGTGTGAGTCTGCGGACACCAAGACATCATCACAATATGGTACCACACCCGGAAGCCCTTGCAGGAGATGCTCCATAAGGCTTTGGAAGATGCCAGGAGTCACACTCACCCCAAACTGCAAACGGCGACAACGGAATGCCCCTTGGTGGGTGACAATCATCTGGGCTTCAGCAGTGGCATCATCAACGGACAGTTGTTGATGGGCTTGGGCAAGGTCCAGCTTAGCAAAGACCTTACGCTCATCCAGGGAATGCAGTAGGTGGTTGACAACAGGAACCAGGTAAGTGTGCTGCTGAAGAGCCTTGTTGATCGTGCACTTGTAGTTGGCGCAAATTCTCACCGACCTGTCCTGCATGACAGGCATGGCAATGGGGGTTTCCCACTTGGCATGGTCAACCGGCTCCAAAACTCCTTGGGCAATTAGCTTGTCCAGTTGTTCGTCCACCTTAGCCTTGAGAGCAAACGGAACCCGGCGTGGCTTTAGCTTGATGGGGGTGACTTGTGGATCAAGGCTAAAGGAGATGGGCATACCCAAAGTGCCGTCAAAAACCTCAGCAAAGTCTTTGATCAGACCCTCAGTCTCTGCGTTAGAGATGCAGTTGATGCCGGTGACTTCCAGGCTGAGGGCATCAAACCAGTCTAGCCCTAGGAGGCTTGGCCGCTGACCTTCGACCACCACCAGTCGGAGCAGGCCCAAAAATCCTTGAAGGCAATCCAGAACCGGCCAATGCCTACCACGGGAATGTTGTTTCCCTAGTAGTCTCTCAGGTGTATGCGGTGAGAGTCGAGTTGCCTTTTGGACACTCTGGGTACGAGTCTTTTGATTGGTGCTCCAATACACGATGGACAGGGCAGACCCGGTGTCGATCTCCATGTCACACAGAGCTCCTTCAATGAGCACAGTGACGTTCAGCCTGTGTCACGTAGGCGAGTCGGTTTGGCCAATCATGGTTCCGGACGGGCAGTGGTGAGAGTGAAACAGCTTTCCTTGGCGGACTGGAGTGAAGACTTGGACTTGCGAGTCGGTGAAGGGGGGTGTCAGACGGAGCTGATCGGCAGACCTTAGCAATGTGGCCCCTTCTGGAATATTTCTGACAGACACTTGGCAAGGGAATAGTTGCCTCCACAGCTGGCACATTCCAATTGGCCCTTGGACTTCTGTTTGAACTTCCCGAGCTCCCACTTTGTCTGGTGCATGTCATCGTCTTCACTGGAGGATGCCTCGTCATCTTCGTGATGCACTAGAACTGGCTTCCAAGCAAGACGCGGGCTGCTGGCCTTGCAGGTCTCCTGGGCGGATAGTTAAGCAGCTTCCGAGGCTGCGGCCTCCTCAGTGGCTTTCTGCAGTGTGAGGTCTGGCTTGGCGAGGAGACCCTGTTCCAGACGGATGTCCCAGACCCCACAGACAATTCCATCCATCAGGGCATAGTCTAAGTTTCAGAACTCACAGTACAATGCGGCCTGTTGGAGGGCAGCGGTGGAGTTGTTGGTTGACTCCCCCTCTGCCTGGTTCCGATGGTAGAACGCATGGCGGGCAGCAATCTTGGACGGTTTAGGCATGTAGTGGTTGCAGAGCTTCTCTTGAATCGTGTCCCACGGCACTGCCTGGACTGCTAGTGGCGCAACCAATGCTCGGGCCGTCTCGAATACCTCAGGCCCACAGAGGCTGAGGAATAGGCCCCGCTTATGCTCCTCTGACACTCCTCTGACACATCAGCTCATTTGCTTGGAGGAAGCAAGCAAACTGAGCAAGGTAGGAGTCCCATGATTCAGAGGCTGGGGCAAACGGCGGTAGAGGCATGAGTGAAGCCATGGTTCCGGTGCCAATGTGGTGGGCGATGGATGGAACACAGTGCTCTAGCCAGAACAGTCAGCTCTGAATTGGTTCTGCTTCGTGATTTCACTCAGTTTTTCAGCTCAGTGATTCAGCTCAGCTGAGAGGGTGGCCACGTCTGGCTGTGCTCTGATATCCATCAATCCCACCTTCATTGCCAGTGTTAAGTTGTGGGTGAACGTATCAGATGACACAGCTATTCTTCAAACAGCTCTTGTTTATTCACAGGCCAGAACAGAACTGGGCTGAAGGTTTCTTTTTTTAAAATATTTTTTATTGATTTTTTAACACATAATTAACACATATCAAACACAATACAATGACAAACAAACACATAAACATGTAAAATTTCAAAACCTTCTTTTCATAACCCTGTCTCTCCGACTTCCCCGTACCTTCCCTTTCTGCATCCCTGTTTTCAAATTTCTTCCAGCAAATCCTCACTTCAAAGTTTAATTAATTGACCTTTAAACCCTCTTGTCATTACCAAATCAATACAGCAGTAACCTCGTAGTTTCCTAACCTTGGCGTTTTAGCATTCATTTACTTTATAATAGTTCTTAAGATAAACTTTAAATTTCTTCCAATCTTCCTCCACCATCTCTTTTCCTTGATCTCGGATTCTGCCGGTCATCTCAGCTAGTCCCATGTAGTCAATCACCTTCATCTGCCATTCTTCCAGTGTGGGTAGTTCTTGTGTCTTCCAATACTTTGCTATAAGAACTCTTGCTGCTGTTGTGGCGTACATAAAAAAGTTCTGTCTTTCTTTAACACCAATTGGCCAACTACGCCCAGGAGAAAGGCCTCTGGTTTCTTAAGGAAGGTATACTTAAATACCTTTTTCAATTCATTATAAATCATCTCCCAGAAGTCCTTAATCCTTGGGCAATTCCACCAAAGATGAAAGAATGTACCTTCAGTTTCTTTACATTTCCAACATTTATTATTGGGCAAATGATAAATTTTTGCAAGCTTGACTGGTGTCATGTACCACCTGTAAATCATTTTCATAATATTCTCTCTTAAGGCATTACATGCCGTAAACTTTATACCGGTGGTCCATAACTGTTCCCAGTCAGCAAACATAATGTTATAACCGAAGTCCTGTGCCCATTTAATCATAGCTGATTTAACCGTCTCATCCTGTGTATTCCACTTCAGCAACAAATTATACATTCTTGACAAAGTTTTAGTATTGGGTTCTAACAATTCCGTTTCTAATTTGGATCTTTCCACCTGGAAGCCAATTTTCCTGTCTTGTTTAAAGACCTCCATTATTTGATAATAATGGAGCCAATCTCGAAATTTAGGCTTCAATTTTTCATAGCTCTGTAGTTTTACCTTATCTCCCTCTTGCTCTAGAATTTCCCCGTATTTTGGCCATTTCGATTCCATATTAAGTTTTTTCAGCCCTTTAGCTTCCATTGGCGACAGCCACCTTGGGGTTTTGTTTTCCAACAAGTCTTTATATCTAATCCAAACATTATATAGAGCTTTCCTAACAATGTGATTCTTAAAACCTTTGTGGACCTTTACCTTGTCGTACCATATATAAGCATGCCATCCGAAAGCGTTATTGAACCCTTCCAAATCTAAAATGTCTGTATTCTCAAGGAGTAGCCAATCTTTCAACCAGCAAAAAGCTGCTGATTCATAGTACAACTTTAAGTCCGGCAGGGCAAACCCCCCTCTTTCTTTTGCATCCGTAAGTATCTTAACTTTTATTCTGGGCTTTTTGCCCTGCCAGACAAATTTAGATATATCTTTCTGCCACCTCTTGAAACAATCCATTTTGTCCAAAATCTGCAAAGCCTGAAATAAAAACAGCATTCTAGGCAAAACATTCATCTTAATAACAGCAATTCGGCCTAACAAGGAAAGCTTCAAATTTGACCAAACTTCTAGATCTTTCTTAACTTCCATCCAACATTTCTCATAATTATCTTTAAATAGATTCACATTTTTAGATGTCATGTTAATCCCCAAGTATTTCACTTTCTTAACCACAGCTAGTCCTGTTTCCTTTTGAAACTGCTCTCTTTCTGTGGCTGTTAGATTTTTCTCCAGCACTTTAGTTTTTTGTTTGTTTAACTTAAAACCTGCAACTTGACCAAATTCTTGAATTAATTCCAAAACCCTTTTCGTACTAGTGTCTGGCTCTTGCAAAGTAAGTACTAAATCATCTGCAAAGGCCTTCAATTTATAGTGTTTTGCTCCGACCTGAACCCCCTTAACCAGCTGGTCTTTTCTAATCATATTTAACAGAACCTCCAGGACTGATATGAAAAGCAATGGAGATATTGGGCACCCCTGTCGTGTCCCTTTTTCTATCTGAATTGCTTCAGTTACCACGTTATTTACAATTAACTTGGCCTTTTGTTCAGAATATATTGCACCTATACCATTCTCAAAACCTTGGCCTACCCCCATCCCTTGTAGATTCTTCTTCATAAAACTCCAAGAAATGTTATCAAAGGCTTTCTCCGCGTCCACAAATATCAAAACTGCCTTAGTGTTTATATTCACTTCTAATAATTCCAAAATGTCTATTATATTCCTCACGTTGTCTGACAAATGTCTTCCTGGAAGAAAGCCTGCTTGATCCTTATGAATCTCACCCACCAACACTTTTTTCAGTCTTTTTGCTAAAATGTCTGCAAAAATTTTGTAATCCACATTAAGTAATGATATAGGGCGGTAGCAGAACTGGGCTGAAGGTTTCAGCCAACCTGCTTATATAGAGCTCAACTACAAGGCAACAGTAACAACTTTCTGTAACTATCCAATCACAGAATGTCACTTTCAATTCCTTATTTGCATATGTGGATCTGAGTGAAAACTATCTACAGTATCCCCCTGCTGGCCCAGGGTAAGAACTTCAGTACATAACACAACTCACATGCTTCCTGTCGACTATCTAGCTACCTAGTACTCAAGGAGCATTTGCACACTACACTGTGTTTTCCATTTGTGTGGTGCACTATGAAAGTGTAGCCACTGCTTGTGAGACACCTCTGTGCGCATGCATGCATGTCCTTCATAATAGTTCTGTTAGAAAAGGCAGAAGGTCAGGGGGCTGCATTTCACGAGAGACATCTTTTGCACTACTAGTTTAACTAGCAAAGATATATCATAACTGTGATAATTTATGTTGGAAATGTAAAGAGAAGGAAGGAACTTTTTACCACATGTGGTGGACCTGCCCCAAGGTGAAAGACTTCTGGGAGAAGATTTATAATGAATTGAAAAAAATGTTGAAATATACATTTATAAAGAAACCAGAGGCCTTTCTTCTTGGAATAACAGGTTTGGAATTGCCCAAGAAAGATGTTAAATTATTTTTGTATGCCACAGCTGCTGCTTGAATTTTACTAGCTAAAAAGTGGAAAACGCAAGAATTACCAACTGTGGAAGAATGGCAGATGAAGATGATGGCTTTTTTCGGAGATAGCCGACCTAACCGGAAGAGTCCATGACCAGAAGGAGGAGGAGTACCAGGAAGAATGGTCAAAATTTAATGATTACTTAGTTAAATATGTTAAGTTAAATTAATTGGAAACAGCTTGCAGGTATTAGATTGGCTAAGGATTTTATATAAGTTAAGTGTTGAGTTAATATGTTTAATTTCATAATGAAAAGATGTAAGGATGTTAAACGATTAAGTTAAGTTTTTAAAAACTCTGATTTGGAAAACCGTTAAAAGGATATACATTGAAATTCAACTAAGGGGAAGCGAGGAAGTCACTTAACAATGTTAATTAAGGTCATGATTTATGTTTTTTTTGTTTGTTTGTTTATAATTTTGTGAAAACCAATAAAAAAATTGGGGGGGGGGGAGAGATATCTAGTGCACTACTGCTGTCTCTGCTCTGTAGGATGGCTTCTCACTTGCATTGTAAGCATCTTGTAAAGAAGCTGTGTTGTTCTTATGCTCATTATAGTGTCAGGGAGGGGATTTTTCCCAGCCCCACCTGGAGATGCCAGGGACTGAACTGGCAAGGCTCTTCCGCTGAGCTTCAGCCCTTCCCCAAATCTTCAGATTTGCCACTGCCAGCTCAGTAGGAACAGGGAGTGGTTTGTTTATTGCAGAGAGCCACTGTCCCTCCTTAGGTGTTTGTGCTAACCTTTCATCTTGCTGTGCCAATCCATCGCCCTTTGCAAATGGGCCACATCTATGCTGCCCGGAGCTTTTGCTCCTTGTGACTAGGTTTTATTTTCTTCTGTGCTCTGGACAACTGCTGGATACATGTGCCTGTTCTGACTTTGCCGCTGAATAACATCCACTATCCTTCTCTGTTTATGAAAAGGAAATAAATTGTAGCTATAAACCCACGCGGGTGGCGCTGTGGGTAAAACCTCAGTGCCTAGGACTTGCCGATCGTATGGTCGGCGGTTCGAATCCCCGCGGCAGGGTGAGCTCCCATCTTTCGGTCCCAGCTCCTGCCCACCTAGCAGTTCGAAAGCACCCTTAAGTGCAAGTAGATAAATAGGTACCGCTTTATGAAGGTAAACGGCGTTTCTGTGTGCTGCACTGGTGCTGGCTCGCCAGAGCAGCTTCGTCACGCTGGCCACATGACCTGGAAGTGTCTTCGGACAGCGCTGGCTCCCGGCCTCTTAAGTGAGATGAGTGCACAACCCTAGAGTCGGACACGACTGGCCTGTATGGGCAGGGGTACCTTTACCTTTACCTTTACCTTTATAAACCTTTTATAGCATTTCATTATTATTTTTTATAAGATATTTATTAAAATTTTCAAAGTATTACAAAGTAGAAATAAATAAATAAATAAAAATACAAAACAAAAATGGTTAAAAACAACTCATTCTTTCCATTACTTATTTTTCATTAGCTTATTTCCCAGACCTCCTCACGCCTCCCTTTTTTGTATTCCAATTCAGTTTGCTGGTTCAGCAAATCCTTACCCTCTTTGTTTATCCTAATCATTAATCTTAAAATATTGTAACGTTAATTTTTTGCCTATTAATAATCCATTTTTCATATTCCCTTATAGTATTACAGCTGAAAACCACTTAATTTCTATCCAACATTATTCTAACATTCATTAATTTTACAATATTTCTGTAGATAGTCTTTAAATTTCTTCCAATATTCTTCCACCGACTCTTCTCCCTGGTCTCGGATTCTGCCAGTCATTTCCGCCAGTTCCATGTAGTCCATCACCTTCATCTGCCATTCTTCCAGGGTGGGTAGATCTTGTGTCTTCCAATACTTTGCAATGAGTATTCTTGCTGCTGTTGTGGCATACATAAAAAAAGTTCTGTCCTTCTTTGGCACCAATTGGCCGACTATGCCTAGGAGAAAGGCCTCTGGTTTCTTCAAGAAGGTATATTTAAATACCTTATTCAGTTCATTATATATCATCTCCCAGAAAGCCTTAATCCTTGAGCACGTCCACCAAAGGTGAAAGAATGTACCTTCAGTTTCTTTACATTTCCAACATTTATTATCGGGCAAATGATAGATTTTTGCAAGCTTGACTGGTGTCATGTACCACCTGTATATCATTTTCATAATATTCTCTCTTAAGGCATTACATGCCGTGAATTTCATACCTGTGGTCCATAACTGTTTCCAGTCAGCCATCATTATGTTATGTCCAACATCTTGTGCCCATTTAATCATAGCAGATTTCACCGTTTCATCCTGAGTATTCCATTTCAACAGCAAGTTATATATCTTTGACAAAATCTTAGTTTTGGGTTCTAACAGTTCTGTTTCTAATTTTGATTTTTCCACCTGGAAACCAATTTTCTTGTCTGAATTATATGCCTCCATTATCTGATAATAATGAAGCCAATCTCGCACTTTGTTTTTTATTTTTATTTTTATAATGATATTTATTGAAAAAAGAATTTTTTTAAATTACAAAGAAAAAAGACAAAATTACAAAGAAAAAAGACAAAAACAGAAAAAGAAAAAGAAAAAAAACCAAAACCATCACTTTCAAATTCTCCACTTTCTTTACCTTCTTTCCATGACCTCCTCCTTCCTCCTCCCATCTCTTGTATCTTGATCAATAATTGTCACAGCAAACCCTTTCCATAATTCATAATATTCTGTCATTACAATACCTTACTCTATTTTCATCTAATCTTATAAAAAACCTTAAAACTTAAGACTTAAATCTTATTTTTACCAGCTTCTCATAACCATTGCCTTTTTACCTAATTCTTTAAACATTTTTACAAGAGCCAAGTAATTTCATTTCAACATTTTTCCAACGTTCATAAAACATTACTGATGATAAAAAAGAGAATAAAAACAATCCAATCTTCTTCCAGCGTCCCCTCCCCCCGGTCCCGGGATTGTCAGTCCTTTTTATCCCTTTAGTCTGGCACATTAACCTGGTGATCTTATATCCGAGGCCTTCAAATCTCTTCCATGTCCCTTCCGCAGCCCTTCTTCATATTTTCCTTTCACTCATGGGAGCTCCAGCTTGGTAGTGTTTTTGACCCTTTTCAACAAATCAGCCCCTTTCTCATAGTCCAGACTAGACTCCATGTGGTATTTTAAGACATGTTTCAATTTCCCTCCAAGATTGAAAGTTCCAACAGCTCCAAACTTCTGACGGCCCATTGCCAGACTCGGAAAGTCCAAACATCCCTGCATAGGGGGGTCAGTCCAACCCCCCATTTCCAAATCAATCCAAACTTTGTCTTTCCAAATCTGTTTTCTTCCAAGTTCATTTGTCGAATCCAAAGGCTCATTTTCCTGCTGGGCCAAAAGTCCCTCCATCTCTGGCACCAAAGATTCTGCAACATCCTCTTCTATCATCTGCTCTGTCAGGACACACTCCTGTTTAAGTTCCTGGGTGGGCTCCATATAATTTCCCACTACCTGTTCAAATGTTCTGGCCACATTAGTAATCAAATCCGTCTTCTGACTTAACTGATCCAATAGGGCATTTATTTTACAGAAAGCACCCAACAGTGCTTCTGATAACATTGTCCTGCAAGGTCACAAGTCCTTTTCCCACGGTTGTAATCTGTGGCAGCTGCAAGCTCCCTAGAATTGGTTACAATTTCACAGTTCCCCTCTAGGGGGGGAACTTCTGGTTGTTCTTTCTTTTATGGACAATAGCAACAAAGTTTCTTTTTTTTGATATTTTGTCAATATTAGTTCCTTTAAAATGTGAAAAGAAACAATGGAACCACAATGTTACTCTTCTTTTAACTATCTGTCAAAAACATTTGTCTGTGGTCAATGAGCTTCAAAACGTCAATTCTGACACCCCGCTCCAGGGTCAGGACAGTGGAAAGTTAAAACAGGTTTAAACAGTCCAAAAAAGATCCCCCTTCTTCTCCTGCTACCGAAGGGGGGTTCAACGATTTTAAATGGTGAAAAACCAATCCTTTAAAAGTAATTTTCAAAGCTCTAGTTTACGTTGTCTTTGCTTTCTTCTGACTACAAGGAAACGGAAGGCTGACTTCCTGTTTAGACCTTCCCGTTCCAGTGCCAAATTAAGGTAAATTTTTAAGTCCAATTCCTTTCTAATCGCCAGTTCTTATTTGAAGTCCAATTGTTCAATATTTGAGTACTCACGGGTGATTACTTTAGATGCCAAATTGTCCCAGGAAAAAGGCAGCGCTCTCCGGCAACGGCTGTGCGGCTTCGCTCCATGGAAATAGCAGTTGACTCACAGCACCGCGCCACTTCCCCCTCTTCGCTTCGGAGCCCGTTAGTGGGTTCCTTCGCGGGTTGGGGGGCGCTAAAGGTGCCCGCCGAGTCCCACGGTCACAGGCTTCATCCACGTGTGATTTCTGAAAGGGTCCCCGCTTCGCCGCAGCGGAAAAGACCCGTTTCGCGCGGAGCTGATCCCTCCGATTCAGAGGGAGTCCGCCATTGCTGATGGCGCCACCCCGGAAGTCCTCGCACTTTGTTTTTTAGTTTCTCAAAACTCTGCAACTCGGAAGTGTCTTCGGACAGCGCTGGCTCCCGGCCTCTTAAGTGAGATAAGCGCACAACCCTAGAGTCGGACACGACTGGCCCGTACGGGCAGGGGTACCTTTACCTTTACCTTTATAAACCTTTTATAGCATTTCAGACTGATCTTGTACATTCTGGAGGCTGTGTTCTAGGATGCCAAAAATTAACAAAAACATTCCCAATCCTGAACAAATCTGTCTGTCTCCTTTTAAATAGCTGGTAGGTTTCGTCACAATGCTGCAGTCGCATATCTTCAATGCCTTTTAATCATTGGAATTGGAGTCTGATTCCAGTAACTTGCATAGCAACAATCATGGAAGTCTCAAGTGCTTTCTCAGATGAACAGGCAGAAGCCAGTGCAAGTCAATGGAATAAGGATGGACTGAGTTCTGTTTTTCATGTTATTGAGACTGTTGTTCAGTAGTGATAACAATATTGTTCTTCCTAGTGCACATGTGAAGTAGGTGGCCTTTGTGCTGTAAGAAGTGTCCAGTGTGCGCAGCCTCCTAGTTATACAAGTCTGGGGTTGAATTTAATTTAATTTAATTTAATTTAATTTACTGCATTGTTTTTGATAGAAATGATGGCACCTTGTATTCTAAGCTTTGCTTCAGGTGTTTGAAACAACTGTAGCTGATATCGAGAGGGGTGTTGTACAGATCACTTTGAGCTTCTAAAGAACACTGTTTCTGAAAGTAGTGTATGGTAAGTATATATTTATTTTTTAATTCTCAGTTTTTTTAATGTTATGTGTAATTAGTGATAATAATAATACCAGTAATGCACAAAGCGTTTTTAAAAAGTAGCGTAATACAATAAACAGCAACAGTCCCATGCTCCAATGGGCACATAAACAGAACCCAGCTCCCCGAAGGGAAAGAGGACCCCAGGACCGTGACAGGACTCCAGCCCACAGGCCCATCTGCCACCAGCTACTAGGGTGGGGGAGAAGTTGAGTTCATTTCGCACTTCCTGAAACAAAACACAGCAATGCTTCAAAATTCACACTTCCCGAAATGTTACAATGAAGTTCTCCTACCAGAAAATATGCATCCCAAAAATGTGAAAATATACAAAAATGCATTATATTATGGGAAATTGGTTTGAAAAGGGGTTTATGTTAGGTAAAATTGTGCACTAAGGTGTGTGTATGAGGAGAAATGCTAAAATGCTGGTGAATTTTCACGTGGTTTTTAAAAAACAAACAAAACAAAAAATGTAAACTGATGCAGAAATGTGATACATTGAGCTTGAAATCAGAAGAATTACACCAAATTAACAGATTTCCTACCCCTTGCCCCCACAAAGCAAAATGACCATGTACCCATGTACTTTGAAGACTGTGGGAACAACTCCTTTAAAATATTTTCATTTCATTTGGCTTTTAGTTTTCTAGCTGGGTTGTATTTGTATTTTTATTTTTTTGCCTCCAGTATAAAAGAAGGCATTTGTCAGTAGCTACTTTTTTGTTCCCTTGTTGCTGACAACTTTTCCCAGCTGTTGGAATCTCACTTTGCTGTAAGGGCTGGAAACCTGGGTTGAGATGCAGCCCTACAAATGCCATCTGCACATGGGCATATAGGGAAAGGCTTCCCCCGTTGTTTTTTAACAGCTGCTTGCCGCAGAGGAATGCAAAAAGAAGCTCGAGATATAGGATGCTTCATCTTTTTCACGGCCCCTTTGGGGTGGTTTTCACAGTGTGTAACAGCAATTCCAAGTCATTTAAGTGTCCAAGGAACAAAATTAGCCATGAAGCAGCAGGTCCATGACTAGGAAAATGAACGTCATGAAATTCCTCTCCCCTCCCCACACGGTAACTCCTGCAGCATGGCTCACCCCCAGACCTTTCTGTTGGAAGTAGGCACCAACAAGTAGTTTCCCCTCCTCATATGCTCTCTATTGCTGGATTTCTGTGGTCACTTGGAAGAATGGGCGTTGTAAACAAAAATTGCCCTTTTCCCTTATGGGGTATCCAAGAGCCCATATAGAGTCCTTACATTAGGTTCCCTATTGGTAGGGGAAAATAACCAGAGACTGTTGAGAAGCAAAGCAGCTAGTAAGCTTTATTTTTATTGATCTGTTGCAACAGGGTGCTCCCCTCACCAGCAGAAAAGGAGGAGGAACCCAGAACAATGGCGTGCAAAGCCTTATAAAGACTTTTGAAATTGCCATCCTGTAGATCAAGACCACCCCCAGAAACATCATACATACATCACAAAAGGGGTGTAACCTAAGACCACCTCCTCAGATACATCATACCTACATCAAATTTGAATGTTGTCTTTCTCCTGTCGTTGTTTATTTCCTGTCTTGCAGATTGCTTGATTGGATTGCCTGGGGAGCCTGGCCAGTCTTTTGTAATGACAAATACTTAGTTCCTGGGCCATGTCACAGGCTAACACCTTATTCATATCTTAAATGTGCCCTTGAGACAGAATTTGTGAGGAAAGAGACAATGGGGAGGTTTCCCACTTTGACCTTGCAGAGAAAACATTTGCTCAGTTTAGGAATCAAAATGGTTCCAGGTCGGTCTTCCTGTGCTGATCTATGTACACGCTTGGTTGGTACACTTATGAACATTACCATATATCTAAGACCTCAAAATTCCTATCACACGGGCACTTTTCACATAATCATAAGCTGGAAACAAACTAATGCTTCTACAGTATTCCTAAGCATGCTTACTTGCAAGTTCATTTGGGACTTGAGAGAAAGTGTATTTAAGGATAGGAGCCTGCTTAGTGCTGATCCAGAATGTGGCAGCTAGACTGGTGACTGGGAGTGGCCGCCAGGACCACATAACACCTGTTTTGAGAGATCTGCATTGGCTCCCAGTACGTTTCCGAGCACAATTCAAAGTGTTGGTGCTGACCTTTAAAGCCCTAAACGGCCTCGGTCCTGTATACCTGAAGGAGCGTCTTCACCCCCATCGTTCAGCCCGGACACTGAGATCCAGCGCCGAGGGCCTTCTGGTGGTTCCCTCATTGCGAGAAGTAAGGTTACAGGGAACCAGGCAGAGGGCCTTCTCGGTAGTGGCGCCTGCCCTGTGGAACGCCCTCCCAGCAGATGTCAAAGCAATAAACAACTATTTTACTTTCAAAAGACAACTGAAGGCAGCCCTTTTTAGGGAAGTTTTTAATGTCTGATGCTGTGCTGTTTTTAATATTCAGTTGGAAGCCGCCCAGAGTGACTGGGGAAACCCAGCCAGATGGGCGGGGTATAAATAATAAATTATTATTATTATTATTATTATTATTATTATTATTATTATTATTATTATTATCATCATTATCATCAGAGATTGGGACACTGGTGCCAGAAGTGGGGTTGAGAGGGAATGCCTACCCTTTTCCTGGTGAGCACCATCACTTTGAAGTTGCTATGGCAACCAAACTCAACCAACCTTAAGGTGCTGATGAGAGCACTTAACTGGCCAGCAAAGGTAGTGGGATATCAGGGGCAATTACCTATTGAAACCCTTTTAGTATGCAGAGTGAGTAGCATTTAAGCTAGTGAATTTTGGTTGAAGAGAAAACTTACTTGTTGCAATCACAGAGAGAGAGAGAGATGCAGAATGGTGGCAAAAAAACAACAAGGAGGACCCAGATCTCAAAATGGAAACTTTAGAAATGTTCAATGAAATAAATAAAGATATAAAAGACAGCGAAAAAAACTTGGAATGGAAATTAGAAGGGATGGAGACAAAGACAGAAAAAATACAAAATCAGTGGCAGATTTGACTGGACAAATTAAACCCTTTTAGTCTGCAGAGTGAGTAGCATTTAAGCTAGTGAATTTTGGTTGGATAGAAAACTTACTTGTTGCAATCACAGAGAGAGAGAGATGCTTTCAGGTAAGAAAATAATAAAGTTATTTATTGTAGGAAAATACATAACTTGGATAGAAAAGTTGATATTTCTAGTTGAACTAACTAGCGTAGAGAAGAACAAGGCAGCTATGCTTGCTCCTTTGGTCTCTTGGAGGATAGGTAAATATGTCTTCCCATCCTGAGTAAGAGAGAAGTAGGAGGAAGAGAGAGTTGTAAGCAGAATGCAATTTGAAAATATCCATCCGACATCAAAGAGATAGAGAGGTCAGCTCAAGAGGTTAAAGATGGATAGTCTGGAAGTCTGGGAATCACATGCAGGGGGAGGATGCCCCAGACCAGGTGTAACAGGAAATTCTACCTTCGCTGGAGTAACACTCCATTGAGTGTCTGTGTCCACTCTAGGGAAACATGGAATGTTGTATTTGACTGCTACGAGGATTACATCCCACATCCTGCAGTTGATGCAGGACAAGAGACTGGCCCAGAGTCCAGTTTTAGAGGGAGACAAATTACCCTGGAAACCCAATGCTATTCCATAGCAAGAAAATATGTGGCCTTTGTACATGCTCAGAGGTATTATTTCTTTATTACTCAAAGCCCAGCATTCAAGCACACCAGTTCTAACCCACTTTAGTGCCTAGCACTAGTGAAGGACAGGGTGACGAGAGATGCATTGCCAAAAACCAAGGCTGCACATCAGCATAAAATCTGCACATGCTATATAGATGCTGATTTAGAAATAATTGATATAGTTTAATCAGAAATATAACAAATTTCACTGGAGTGACCTGGTGACTTGTGTGCCAACTGCCCAGTCTGTTGTTTCCTGTTGGTGATCAGCTTCAAGCCCACTCACCTACCTCCTAATTCTTCCACAACAGCACTCCTAAGAGAAGAGGGTCCTCTGTAAAATAGGATGCGCAGCCACTTACTGAGATGTGTGTGCATGTGTAGGTGTATGTCAGTCTTTCTCATTATAATGACCGCTCCCCCCTGCAAGCCAGTTCCATCGAGCCCAAGCGGCAGGGTCCACACTCACACATACTCTGAGCAGCTCCCTGCCCTGCAGCAAGTGGCAAAAATGGTTTTAAATGTTTTAAGTGTTCTTAATTAGCTGCACCTCAAATGGTGGTTTTTTACAATATTATATTATTTTATTATTTTATTTTTGCTTGGGGTGGGATAAATGTTTAGTTGGGGTGGGGAATAGTTTAAATTTAGCATAATTGTTTCTTGCTTTGTTTTACTTTCATTATTTTGTTAAGTTACTGTATAGTTTGTATTTTGCTTTTTAAGGGGAAAAGGTCAGGGCTGCCTGGGAGTGGGCCTCAGCCAATAGAATGGCTGGGGCAGGTTCCACAGGGGGAAATGTATTGGAACACCCGATCTCAGTGATCATGGGCAGGAGGAGGAGTTACGCTAAGACCAGACCATGTCATTACTGAGGAGGCAGGTTTAGTTGTTGTTTGAGGACTATCCCTGCCTCCAGGTCTGGTCCTGACCGGAAGGATACTGGAATCAGCCTGTATCCTGAAAGTGTTGCCTGACCTGAAAGTGTTGCTGTGCAATGCCAAGTCAATGATGAATAAAACCACTGCCATCCACGACCTGATTGTAGATGGAGGATTTGACCTGGCATGTGTGAGAGAGACCTGGTTGGATGAAGCAGGTGGGCCTGTCCTTGCAGCTGCTTGTCTACCAGGTTTCTCTTACGCACAGCAACCCAGGTCATGTGGGCGGGGAGGGGGCGTTGCAGTGATTTTTAGGAAGTCATTAGTCTGCGCCAGGCGTCCCACTGGGAAGACCCAGTTTTCTGAGTGCATGTTCTGGAAGTTGGGCAATAGGGGCAGTACAGGATTCCTTTTGGTGTACCGACCTCCCCGCTGCACCAAGGATTCCCTGCCTGAGCTGCTTCAGGTCATGGTGGATGTGCTCCTGGAAACACCTAGTTTGGTTGTCCTGGGGGATTTTAACATCCATGCCGACACAACCTTACAAGGGGCCACTTGGGACCTGAAGGAGTGTCTCCACCCCCATCGTTCAGCCTGGATACTGAGATCCAGGGCCAAGGGCCTTCTGGCGGTTCCCTCACTGTGAGAAGCCACGTTACAGGGAACCAGACAGATGGCCTTCTCGGTAGTGGCGCCCGCCCTTCAGATGTGAAGGAAATAAGCAGCTATCTTATCTTTAAAAGATGTCTGAAGGCGGTCCTGTTTAGGGAAGTTTATAATAGTTAATGCTGTATTGTTTTTAACACTCGATTGGGAGCTGCCCAGAGTGGCTGGGGAAACTCAGCCAGATGGGTTGGTTATAAATAATGATGATGATGATGTTGGTCTCCTGACAGCAAGCCAGAAACATGTTTATGTTCAGACAGAGCCAAGCTCAGAAATTCTGATCCAGATTTGAAATCTGGGAGCTGCTCCAGCCCAGGAACCCAATAAAATGTTGGTGAATGTTTTAGTGATCATCCATTTCCCTGTGTGGGTCTTGGTGACTGGGTCTTCTGGAAAGGCTCTAGCAGCAGCACCTCAAGAAACATATGCCTTGTGGCGAGTCATCCATTTAGTCTGTTTAGCTCAATACTGTCTACTCAGACTGGCAGCTTTTCGGGGTTACAGGCAGGAACTTCTTCCCGTCCCACCTGGAAATGCCAGGGATTGAAGCTGGGACTCCTGTGTGCCAAGTAGGGTCCCTGCTGCTGAGGTGCAGCCCTGTTTGAGCACTTAAATGGGAAACAGCCATTATATTTTAAGTGCAGCAAGGGAGGTTTTAAAGCAACCTCCCTGCGATCCCAGCAAAATCATTTCTTTCTGTCCCAGGGTGAATTTCAATGAGCATCTGTTTTGAGAGTTTCCAACTTCGTTCAGTTTGAACCAGGGCAAAGTTGAAGAAGGGATTGGAGAATCTGCCCATTACACACACACACACACACACACACACACACACACACACACGTAAATTTCTCATTTTTCCAGATTTTCAGTTCTTCATATTTCCATATCAGCTTGCGATCTTTATTTATTATTATTTTTTCATTCTTTCCTCATGGTGATTCATCACCATTTGCATGCAAATTCCTCCTGATTTATACTTACCTCTATGAAATTTTACATATTTTTGCAAAGCAATTTCCCCTCATGTAGTGCATTTTTGCATACTATTTTCATGATTCCACTCTGCACTCTAACCACTATTCCACACTGCCTCTCATAATGGTATGCACAGATACAGAGAGTGCAATGGACTTTCTGATTCCTATCTGTGTATATATCATCATCAACCTTTTATTCGACCGTCAGTCAGAAAAAAGTACAATTGTCAATACACAGTTAAAACATCCAAGAAGATTTTAGAGCTTAGCCAACACTAAAATGGGCTAAACAGATAGCCCCATATCAATACAATCAATTAAAGTCTTGCGACGCTTAAAAGCTAAAAAAAGAAATTTGGCCACCAAGGAAGGTATAGCTCTAGTGATGTTATTCAGCAAGTGTAAAACCTGGTTTTCTCCAGGTAGGGAGCTAAATTGACATAGAAGTGGGTCTATAAAATTTTGTCTAAGCTCTGCATAAGAAGGGCAAGTCAAGAGAATGTGTTCGGTGGACTCAACCACACCCATGGCACAATGACAGGTTCTCTGGGCGTATGGTACTCCCCTGTACCTTCCCCACAAAATCGCAGAGTCATTATGTGCATCTCTTGCGCATGCAATTTTCCATTTCAATGGGACTTGCATAAAGAAATCTTCCCTGTTAAATGCTGCCCAGATGTGTTTTTCTTGACTCTCCGAGTAGGAAAAGCATTGACGTGTGCTCTGAGTCTGCCTTGCAGCCCACTGCTTCCACCAGACTGCAGCAAAACATCTCAATCCAAAATAGCATTTGAAGCCACAGAATGAACCTTGGTGCATTGTGTTGCTAGCAACAAGGAATGCATCTTTACAGCAGTCTGGCAAGACAGCATGCCATTAGGAGAAAGCAGGAAGAGGAAAGGGGCTTCTGTTAAACGCTCCCTAAAGAAGCTAGAAGTTTGTGGAAATTGACCCAGCTGTGACCTCCAGATCCTTCAGCATGGCCCTCGCCCCCCTCACTGGCCCTTCAGCTGGCTGGAACATGGCCATAAACAGTGGTGTTTGTCAGCTCAGGAGCATCTCAGACCCAGAGATTTCAGAGCCCAAACCTGAAACCTAGCAGCAGCCCCTGGTTATGTCACAGGGGACGTGCCCTGTTATGTACTGAGTTGAATAGGATCCAAAAGGCAGCAGTCTGATTGGTCCTAGAACAATCAGATCCCAAATGCAGCAGTCTGATTGGTCCACAGGAGCCACCCAATCCAGCTCCAGGTGGAAGGGAATCCACAACCTGATTGGCCTACAGGAGAATCCTGGAAATAGCCAATCACGTGGGGCCCATTGTATAAATAATGTATATACGGCAGACATTCTGGGGGAACTCCATTCCTCTTCACCACTATGAGCAGAATAAAGAGCATGAAATCCACTCTCAACTCCGAGTATATTTCATGCCCCAAAGAATCTATGCAATAATTGTTGGCAATGGAGGTTAATTGGGAGATGGGAAGAGGAAATACAGAAGCGCCCCCCCCCCCCGACTCTATGCCATCATTTGCACCAGCTCCTGCCAGGCTGAATTTTGCAAGCTGCACACACAACCTTCTTAACTTTTTAAGGTGCTCTCATTCACATGGAGAATCAAACCCTCCTGGGGGGGTGGGGGGGCAGCCAAACCTAGAGAATTCAGACCAGTCCTGGGGCTGGGGGGCTGGTAAACCCTCTTGAGGAGCAATAAATGAGGCTCTCAGGCTGAAAAAGGTTCCCCACCCTGCTACAGAGCCTGGAGATAGCCCGTTTTAAAGAGAACTGGGAGACAGGCCTCTGTCAAGCACCTTTGGGAGGGATTAACAGCAATGCAGAAATGAAAACTGGTTTAGGAAGGGTGCAAATGGGATGAGAGTTCATCATGCTCACTCTTCTTAGCCACTTCCAACTCTCTAGAAAAAGTAGCACCAAGATTAGTGAGCTGAACTAGGCCTAGGGAGACCGGGTCCAAGGTACCTCACTGCCATGAACATCCCTTGATGAACGCAAACCCTCCAACATTCCTCCAATGAAAATAGGGACACCCTAAGGAAAAGTGGGACATTCCAAGATCAAATCAGAAACGGGGACAGCTTCTCCAAATTAGGGACATCCCTGGAAAATAGGGACCCTTGGAGGGTCTGCAAACTTAGGCCTATTTCTCAGTCTAACCTGCCTCCCAGGATTGTTGTGAGGAACCCCTGTTTCTCTTTTGGTCCTCGTTTTCTGGTGATGCTGAAAAGTGGCCACCCTCTCAGAGGAAGACAACTTCTAAAAAGCTAGAAACTGTGTCTGATCCTAAAGAAGGTTAGTTTTTCCTTGAAACATGCCAGTGGTGGAATTTTGCATCTGGGAAATTTAGGCTAGTCAGTTCTTGTCATCCTCTGGTTTGAACTTCTGCCACAGCTTCGCTGAAGGAGGGAGGGGGACAGAGTCGCCTGGCAGCTGGAGTCTATTAACGTATCGAGCAGGTCTCAAACAACCCCTGCAGCTCTTGTTGATCGTTTCCGGAATGAATCCTGTTCAGCAAACCAGACCGAGATCCTGGCCACCTGCCTGGAATGCCAAGTCTGCATCTGCTTTCCTCTGACAGTTTCCACCCTGCTCCAAACTTCCACCTCCAACTCTGGGAGCCAGGAGGCAGCCGCACCACTCGGCCATAGACAGCAGAGAAGTTATTCAGATCACATTTGATGTGGAAATCTGATCTGATCTGCCTTTGAAATCAAACCATGCATTGTTGTTTTTTTGTTTTTGCCTTTGAGTGCATTGGCCTGGCTTTGATGAAGGCTCCTTCCGACTCTTCCTGTTAGTTGGCCGATGATAGATAGATGATAGATAGATAGATAGATAGATAGATAGATAGATAGATAGATAGATAGATGATAGATGATAGATAGATAACAAGGGGCTCCTACCCCTGCTAACTCTCCCTACCCTTTGCCAATGCCCCTTCCCCATGTGATTTGCAGAAACTGGGGTTCAGCTGCCTCTGAAACAGGAAGTAGCCATGGCTAGCATTGTCCTCCATTAATTTGTCTGCCCCCCTCTTTTGGGAGCCATCCAAGGTGGCAGCCATTATTAACTTTTGTGGTAACAGAGTCAATTCCATGGTTAACTGCTATGTGGAAGAAGTAGCTCCTTCCGTCTGTCCTGAATCTTCCAATATTCCGCTTCATTTGTTGGCCTGGGGTTCTACTATTACAAGGCAGAGAGAAAAATATGCTCACTCTGTCTTGCCCCATGAGCAACCCCAGCTGCAGTTTCCGAACTGTCTTCAGAGTCCGCTCCATGTACACTGTGTTGCAATAATCTACTATGGAGCTGTGGGGACAGCCAGGATTGGGAACAGAGTCTGGAGATTAGCTTTAGTGGAAAAACGTCCATTAAATTGAAAAATACCGTATTTTTCGCTCTATAACACACACCCGACCATAACACACACGTAGTTTTTAGAGGAGGAAAACAAGAAAAAAAAATATTCTAAACAAAACAGTGGATGTATGATTTTTGTGGTCATGCTGTGGCCACAGACATGTGATCTGACAGTGAGTTTGGAGTAGCCCAATGCAAAAATCCTGAGGATCCATGTGGATCCATGCTTTGTAACCACGTTTTTGCAGCACTGTGGCCCCAGGCAACAGTGGGTGTGTGATTTTTTTGGTGCAAGATGTAGCCATGGACATGCTATGTGATCTGATGGTGAATTTGGGGTGACCCAGTGCAAAAATCCTGAGAATCCATGTGAATCCGTGCTTTGTAACCACGTTTTAAGTGGGGGGGGGGAAGCACTCAAGGGACAAGGAGCACGCGTGGGGTGGGTGGAGAAGGATGCTGCTAATAATGAAGAAGAGGGGTATAAGGGGGTAAGGCTCCTCTCCTCTCCCACTTTGCTCCTTTAAAGCAAGCAGGCTCTGCTTTTCTCCCTCCTCCCCGCTCATCCCCGCGTAGTGAGCTGAAAAACTGAGTGGGGAGCTGAGTGGGGAGGAGAGAGGGACAGAGAGCCTGCTTGCTTTAAAGGAACCAACCGGACAGGAGCTGCATACACTCGTGTAAGCGGCTCCTCTCCTCTCCCGCTTTGCTCCTTTAAAGAAGCAGGCTCTCTGTCCCTCTCTCCTCCCCACTCAGCGGCTCTTCTCCCGCTTTGCTGTTTCAAAGCAAGCCACGGAGAAGGGAAGGAAGGGGAACCATGGATCCTCTGCTCACGACTGCAGCAGACCCCCCCCCCGCCACCCATAGGCATTCGCTCCATAACACGCACAGACATTTCCCCTTACTTTCTAGGAGGAAAAAAGTGAGTGTTATGGTGCAAAAAATACAGTAATTAGGGAACAAGTACAGAATGATTACTTTGCACAGCCACCTTTGTTAATGATAAAACTAATGATTTACGTCACGTCACAGTGGTACCTTGGGTTACATATGCTTCAGGTTACATACGCTTCAGGTTACAGACTCCGCTAACCCAGAAATAATACCTCGGGTTAAGAACTTTGCTTCAGGATAAGAACAGAAATCGTGCTCCGGCGGCACGGCAACAGCAGGAGGCCCCATTAGCTAAAGTGGTGCTTCAGGTTAAGAACAGTTTCAGGTTAAGAATAGTCCTCCGGAATGAATTAAGTACGTAAGCAGATGTACCACTTTATACTTTAGCTTTGTTTCAATTTCTTAACTTGCTTATTTGTCAGGGTTGCCATATTTCAAAAAGTGAAAATCCGGACACAAAAAGTGTTGAGCTTTCTGACGACCGAATCCTGGCTATGTCTGGGAAATTCCAGATGTGTGGAACCCTATATTTGTTATACCTTTTCTTTGTATGTTTGCTTGCTGAGTGAGGGGAGTAGAATGGTGCAACTTCATTGAACAGATAACATCACCTGCTTATGTATTTACTTATTACTGAAAACCCAACAAACATTTTCAAGCAGGAGGAGATGGGCTTTGCTTTCCTAGTTGCTAAAGATTCCAAACCATGTAATCCAATGTGCTTGGAGGGCAGAGTTTCCTTTGTATTCCCACATGTATTTATTGCTACTCAGCTCAACCCAGAAAGAAATCACTGGATCTTTCCCAAGTAGGCCACATCGCTGGGTGTCTCCTCTCCTGCAGTTATTTGCTGTGATAGCCTGAGGGACATTTACACAGAAGATGTTTAAAAAACCCTGCCCTCTCTGTAACCATGAACTGCTGTGGGTTTCATTCAGAAAATCAGGTCCCACGGTCCTTCAGAGCCGGACTCATTGGCTTCCACCAAATTGGACAAGGGCCTCCCTCTGGGCAGCAGCACTAAAGGCCAGCTTCTAGTTGAGGCCTGTCTTGTGGCCATGACTTCCATAACTTAGGTTGCAGTCCTAGGCACACTTACGAGGGAGTAAACCCCACTGAATGCAATGGGACTTGCTCCTGAGTAAAATCTCAGAAGGTTATGCCAGAGGTAAACCTCCACTGCCTTGCAGCTATGCTTAGGCGCGCCAACTCTAGGGGACCAAGATGTCTTCAGCCCCCTCAAGATTGGCTGGAAAGGGGCTGGGCCTCCTCCATGTGGACGCATGCACCATATCAAGGCGCATCACAACTTCAGCGGTTGGCTCCTCCAGGATGCTTGGCTTCCTCCAGTGACGCAACAACATGCACACACAACATATGCCAGACCCCCTCATTCTGTGGGTCAGCGTGGTGCCTCTGGCTCTCTCATTTGTGATAATGGCTTTAGGAGTAAACCCCAAGGAGAAATCCAAAGCAGCTGCCTTGTGAGACATCTTTGGGAAAAGATAAGGCTAAGGAGTAAACCCAGTGCTTTTTTTCTGGAAATACTTAATTGGTACACAGTACCTTTTTCCCTTCAAATCTTGTGACAAGGTAAATGGAAGGTGGGGACAGCAAGCAGGCACCCATGGCTGAAAGGGGGATTGTGAAAAGCAGGAGGTGGAAGCCGCCAGGAAAAGAAGGCCCTTGTTTGGGGCTGCAGGTGCTGCTCTCTGTCCACAGGTTGTCCCGTTCCCCTTGACTGCCCCGCAATGCACACTCTCCCCCTGGATGCGCTGCTATGCCATTGCCTCACTGCACTGTGAGCAGCTGGTGAGCGCAAGCCCCATTTGTCTTTCATCTCTGCTTGCTCTTTCCATGCCTGTGGGGTAGGGGAGGGAGGGAGGGAGGGAGAGATAGAGAGAGAGAAGGGGAGGAGACAGCAGCCTCTGCTGTTTCTGTGGCAAACCATGGAGGTGATCATGGTTGGTGCAGGTGGTGGCTGGGAGGAGAAGGAGGATGAGGCAGGGGAGGGATGGGGTGCTGGGTGAGTGTGAAGAGTCGATGAGACAAGGTGTGGGGAGAGACTGAAGAAGGGGAAGGAGAGTGCAAAGTGGGATTTAATTAATTGAGGGGGGCAGGAGAGAGAGAGAGAAGGCAAAGAGGATTATAGTGAGAGTCAACCTTCCACAAATCCAGAGTGGAATCCCTAAAGCCTTGGAGGCTTCTTTCCAGCAACTCCTGCTGCCAAACGTCTTGCTCTGCTTTCCTCTGGGCAACATCAGTGAAGCCAAGAGGGGGATCTTATCATCTGGGCAGCCCAGGACCTCTCTGCACATGGCCCAAGCTAACACAGCAAAAACAACATGGGAGGCTGCAGTTATGAGTTCCCAGTCTCCAAGGCCTAGGGATGGCATATGTACAGAATTTTCCAGACATATCTGGAATAGTGTAGTCGGTAGCTGTATCCAGGCGGAAATCGGCCAAATGTCTTGGAAAATCCGGGTGTATGGCAGCCTGTATTGGCAGCGCCGCTCTTGCTGATTTTCCAAAAATAGCTTAATAACTTTGGGCAAAACTAAAAAACAACTTTGCCCTCCCCCCCCCAAAAAAAAGCTCAAAAAAATTTCTGTCACTGTTTGAAATATGACAATCCTACTGCAGCCACAACAGGCACTGTGGTTCTCCAGTGGTTTGGCTGTGAACCCCGGAGTCATGCTCCATTGCGTCTCAGGAAAGATGGATGCCCAACAACAACAACACCAGAGGCAGGCAATTGGTGGTCTTCCATTTGTTGCTGGACTCCAACTCCCATCATCTGTGACAGTCAGCTATGCTGGCTGGGGATCTTCTTTCTTTGATGAGCCGACTAAGATTGTCATTCATGAAAACGCTCTTAACAGTAAGTGACTGTGGAGGCCAATTCTGGATCCACATGTCCTTTCACAGTGGGGACACAGGTTTCTGGGTGGGAGTTGATCCCGGTGAGGGTTTACCAAACGTGCCTTTCTCTTAGCTCGTTTCTCCTTTCCACCCTGAGTTTGTGCTTCTTCAAAGTCCAGGACACCTTTGGTAAAGAGTAAGGTCACCAGAACTTCCATTGGTTACAAAAAAGGGTACATCTGGAAAAACTGCATACAAAAATATTAGGAGGAGTGTGCACTGAAATGTTGATGAATTTTCATGAGGTCTTGAAGAAGAAAAATGCAAACTGATGTGGAAAGAAAGAATGAGAAAGGGAGAGAAACTGAAGCTGACATGCGTGTCTGTTCCTGACTATGGCTCCCTCTTCTTACAAGGAAGATTTTGGAACAAGAAGAAAGGTTTGGGCCCCTAGACTGTCCTTCATCCCCCTCGGCTGGCTGGCATGTGCCTAGTGCCATTGTTTGTGCACCGCCAAAGTGATCCTATGTGGACATGCAGGTCTGCCCTTGCATCCAGTCTATCTATGTGTGCAAAGAAAGGGGCTGTTTCTTCAAGGTTTTTCAAGAAAATATCCTCACCAAAGTCAGGCCCTGGCGAGGGTGTGTGTAACAGCCTGCGGCTACGTTCCAGCTGGGTCACATACCTTGTCACTGATGTAATCCTCCTTGCCACATTCAAGCTCAGAAAGACTTGCACTCTGTGGATTTTCAAAACTATTATTTTCATTATTTTGTTATTGCTAAACAAAAATGGGGGGGGGGGTCCAGACTTGCTTAAAGTTCTGCATACTTGTTTTTTGAAATACAGTACAGTAGAACCTCGGCTTACATTAAGGTAAAGGTAAAGGGACCCCTGACGATTAGGTCCAGTCATGACCAACTCTGGGGTTGCAGCGCTCATCTCGCTTTATTGGCCAAGGGAGCCAGCGTACAGCTTCTGGGTCATGTGGCCAGCATGAGTAAGCCGCTTCTGGCGAACCAGAGCAGCACACGGAAACGGCGTTTACCTTCCCGCTGGAGCGGTACCTAGTTATCTACTTGCACTTGACATGCTTTCGAACTGCTAGGTGAGCAGGAGCAGGGACCGAGCAATGGGATTCGAACCGCCGACCTTCTGATCGGCAAGTCCTAGGCTCTGTGGTTTAACCCACAGCGCCACCCAGTCCCTCGGGTAATGTAACCTTTGGGTTGCGAAAGTGGCAAACCCGGAAGTATCTTTCCGGCTTTCACCGCTCATGCATGTGCAGAACAGGCACCTCCAGTTGCGGAAACCTTGGGATCCGACCGGAGCTCTGGAACGGATCCCATCCGCAACCAGAGGTACCACTGTACTATTTACGTCTACTCAGATGTAAGTACTATTAAGTTCAATGGGACTAACAAATGTAGCCTTAACCATGTCTACGCAGAAGTTTTATTGCCTGGGCAATGTTTTCTGAATGCTGTATGGAAAAGCACATGAATTTGACCTTTGGAAATTTTGTAAGTAAACCATTTTTAACCCACCAAATGTGTGGTCTTTTTCTGGGTTAGAAGAGAAAAACTTTGGACTACAATCGAACCTCTACTTACCACCACCGCTTCTTATGGTCGTTCCAAGTCGCGACCGCGGCAAACCCAGAAGTAACTGGCAGATTTGCCACCATTTGCGCATGTGTAGGAGCGGGCAATTGCCGTTCATACATGCGCAGAAGGAGGTAATCGCTGCCCGTGCCTGCTCACAACGGTGGCTCTTCCAGCGACCCATTTCAACCTCTGGATGGACCTCCGGAACAGATTATGGTTGCAAATAAATGTTCTACTGTATTCAGAACAAGGGCATATTTTTTTAAAAAAATTCTTTTTTATTAATTTTCTCTTAATAAACCAAAAGTAAAACAAACATCGTTAAACAAAGTAAACTGGCATAAATTTCTATTACAGTCCTTCATTGATGACATCATCTTATTAATATCCCTCCTGTATATACATGTTGACCTCCCTCCCTCCCGATTTCGAGCTTCTTAGTAAATCTTCCTTTTTTGCAGTTTCATCATTAATAATCTACACGTCGTAAGATTTATGTTATACCTGCTGTGGTTTTTAAGCTTCTAAAATTTCCTTCAATATATGTTATAAATTTACTCCAATCACTAATAAACTTTGTACCTTTTTGGTATCTAATCTTTTGTGTCATTTTTGCTAATTCCACATATTCAAATAATTTTATTTGCCAATCTTTGACAGTTGGGGTGTCTGGGTTCTTCCATTTTTGTGCTATTAATATCCTGGCAGCCTCTGTCGCATATTGGAATAATGTCTGATCCTCTTTTTTAATTTCATCCCCAATTATTCCCAATAGGAAGGCTTCCGGTTTTTTAGAGAAGGTATATCTAAATATTTTTTTAATTCATTATATATGAGTTTCCAAAACTTTTTGATTTCTTCACAAGTCCACCACATATGGTAAAAATTCCCTTCTTTGATCTTACATCTCATAGAATCATAGAATCATAGAGTTGGAAGAGACCACAAGGGCCATCGAGTCCAACCCCCTGCCAAGCAGGAAACACCATCAGAGCACTCCTGACATATGGATGTCAAGCCTCTGCTTAAAGACCTCCAAAGTAGGAGACTCCACCACACTCCTTGGCAGCAAATTCCACTGTCGAACAGCTCTTACTGTCAGGAAGTTCTTCCTAATGTTTAGGTGGAATCTTCTTACTTGTAGTTTGGATCCATTGCTCCGTGTCCGCTTCTCCAGCAGGCTTTATTTCCGGTTTTATACATTTTTTCTAATTTCACCGGTGTAATGTACCATCTGTACATCATTTTTTCCAAATTTTCTCTAAGCGTAACACAAGCCGTGAATTTCATTCCTTTATTCCATAATTTCACCCAATTATCGTATTCTATATTGTATCTGAAGTCCATTGCCCATTTTACCATTACCTCTTTTATCTCTTCGTCTTTGGTATCCCATTCTAACAAAAAGTTATACATTTTAGATAGAAACTTAGTTTTACCTTCTAGTATTTCTGTCTGATATTTAGATTTTTTTTTCATTCATCCCTATCTTTTTATCTTCGTTCCATAATAATTATGCAAATGGTGAAATTGCAACCAGTTTGTTAATCTATCTTTTAGTTCTTCATATGTTCTCAATTTCCATCCATTCTCTGTTCTTATCAATAGATCTTCATAAGTCAATCTTTCCCCTTCCATATTTATTTTTTTAGTTGTTAAGATATCGATCGGTGATAGCCACTAGGGTGTTTTCCTTTCCAGAAGTTTTTTATTCCTTTCCCAGACCTTGTATATTGGTCCTCTGATGATGTGATTTGAAAAACCTTTATGCACCTTTTATTTGTTGAGCCACAGGTATGCGTGCCATCCATATGTATTGTTAAATCCAGCAAATCCGTATTTTTAAAAGTTTTGAAAGTTTAACATTACAGAGAATAAAAAAGAGAGAAGGAGAAGAAGAAAAAGAAGGAAAAGAAAAGAAAAAAAGAAATATATATATATATATAATCAGAAAAACAAAGAATTAAGCAATACAAGTCAATAAAAAGAAAAAAAGAAAAATACAAAACACACAATACATCAAAACCAACAACAAAAAAGGAAAAACAAAAAAATTAAAAACAAATCCAATATTCCCAAATCTTTATCTTTTGTTATCCTGTTTCATCAACCTCCTCACACCTCCCATTTTTGTATTCTAATTATTAATTATCTCAGCAAATCCTTTCCATCTTTCACTATATTCTATCATTAAATTACCTTAATTTATTTTAACCTTATCTTACCATAAAAAGCCCTAGAGCTTAAAACTTAAAACTTATTTATACATAATTCCTTATAGTATTTCTACTAAAGCCAAATAGTTTCATTCCAGCATTTTTCTAAATTTTACACTAATTCTCTAAATGAATTTTTAAACTTTCTTCCAATCTTCATCCATCGTCTCTTCTTCCTGGTCTCGGGTTTTGTCAATCCTTTCTATCCCTTCCATCTAGTCCATTAACCTGGTGACCTTCTATCCGAGGCTCTTAAGTCTTTTCCATGTCCCTTCTGCAGGTCTTCTTCATGTTTATACCTGCACTTTACTTTATCTTCTGCTGATCTTATTCTTAATTTCCTTCCTTTCTCACTGAGGGGTAGATCTCGGGGAGACTCCAACTTGACAATGTCTTTATCCCTTGTCGACAGGTCAGCCCACTCTCCACAGTCAGCACTGAAATCCAAAAGATATTTGAAGGCATGTTTCAAAGTCCCTCCAAAGTTAAGGGCCCCCACAACTCCAAGCTCCCCCTGGCCCACAACCAGATCCCAAAAGTCAGAACATCCCTGCATAGGGGGATCCATCCAGCTTCCCATCTCCAAACCAAACAGTACTCCATCTCTCCCAATCTGACTTTCTCCAGGTTCAATCGTCAGAAACAACTTATTTTCCTGCAAGGCTGCGGCTCTCTCCATTTCTATTACTTGAGGTTCAGCAACAACCTCCTCCTTTGTCTTCTGCACAACTTGCCCTGTCAAAGCAAATTCCTGAGATGGTTCCTGAGTAGTTTCTATGTAGGTATTCACCGTTTGTCCAAAATTGCTAACTGCAACAGTCATCAAATCCATCTTTTCATGTAGCTGTTCCAGTACAGCGCTTGTCTTGCAAAGAGCAAGCACTAAAACTTCTTCTAGACACATTCTTGCTCAAGGTCAATGTCAGGTTCCCACGATCTTTAATCTCTGCAGCTGTAAAATTCCCCAGATCGACTCCAGCAACAGTTTCACAAGCTCCCTCTAGAGGAAACAATTTCTGTTTGTATCCGTCTTTTTGAAAGCAGCTCCAGCAACAATTTTACTTTCATTTTCCAGATATTTTATTCCTTTTTATATGCAGAAGGAAACATTTGAATCAATATGTTTCTCTTTTTTAACTATCTGTCAAAAAACGTTTTATTCACAGTCAATGAACTTCCCCAAAGCGTCTGTCTCTGACACCCCGTTCCCAGGTTCAAGACGGTGGAAATTTATCTTTCTTTACTCTCTCTCCTGCAGGTTTAAACAATCTAAGATTTCCCCCCTCTTCTCCTGCTTCCAAGGGGGTTTTGGTGTTTTTAGCTGATGGAAATTTAGTGCTTTACAAACGACTTTCCAGACTTTAGCTTGCAATGTCTTTGCTTCAATCTATTTACAAAAGCGTAAGGCGGACTTCCTTTTTAGACCTTCCCGCTTCAGTGCCAAATTAATTCAACTTTTAAAACTCCAATTCTTCACTTTACTCACGGGTAGTTACTTTTAAATCCAATTGTCCACAGGAAAAAGTCAGCGCTCTCTGGCAACAGCTGTGCGCCTTCACTCTGTGACAGTAGCAATCAGTTCAAAGCACCGTGCCGCTCACCCCACTTCGCTCCAGAGCCCCAAAATGAGTTTCCTCGTGAGTAGGGGAGGCACTCTTGGTGCCTGCTGAATCCCACGTTCCCAGGCTTTCTCCGCCTGGGATTTTTAAGGGGTCCCCGCCTTCGCGGCGGCGGCAAGACCCGATTCTCACGGAGCGGGATCCTCTCAGTCAGAGGAACTCCGCCATTGGCGATGGCGCTAACCCGGAAGTCGTATTTTTAAAATTAATCCACTCCTTAATCCAACAAAGACAAGAGGCTTCAAAGTATAATTTTAAATTCAGGACAGAAAATCCCCCTCTCTCCCTCCAGTCCGCAAGTAATTTAAATTTGATTCTTGGCCTTTTCCCCTGCCAAATAAATTTTGAAAGAGTTTTTTGCCAATCCTTAAATATTGAAGATCCTCTAATCACTGGAATGTTTTGGAACAAGAATAACATTTTCAGGAGTATATTCATCTTTATTGCTGCCATTCTTCCTGACCACGAAAGTTTTACTCTATTCCACGTATCTAGATCCTTTTTGACCTCTTTCCAAGTTGTGTTGTAGTTATCACCAATTAAATTTATATTTTTCATAGTTAACCAAATTCCCAAGTATTTTTTTTTTAACACTTTAATTCCATTTTGTAACTCTAATTGTTCTCTTATATTTTTTTCCAGATTTTTAATCATCATTTTGGTCTTTATTTTGTTTAACTTAAAACCAGATAATTTACCGAATTCCTCTAGTAGTTCCAGGGCTTTACTAACACTTTTTTGCGGTTCTTCTTCTTTTTTTCATTTAATTTTTATTAGTTTCAATTCATTATACAACACCAAACATTAAAGCAACAAAAAAGACAAACAAAACACAAAAAACAACAAAAAAAGAAAAACATTACATAACATAAAACACCAACAAATTAAATTTACAGTAACTAAATAACTAAATCACACAACAATAATTGACTTCCCTTCAACTCTGTTTCGGAATATGTTACAAAAGGTTTTCTATCTGCAGTTTCGTTTTCTTAAAACTCTTTGCATCGCAGGCATTATATCGAGCCTACTGTGATTTTTAGATTTTTTACATCTGTTTCAATATATGTCATAAATTTATTCCATTCATTATGAAACTTTGTACCTTTTTGGTTTCTTATTTTCTGTGTCATTTTTGCCAATTCTATATAATCAAATAATTTAGATTGCCACTCATTCATTTGATGTCTTCCAGTTTTGTGCTATTAGTGTTCTAGCAGCCACTGTTGCATATTGGAAAAGTGTTTGGTCTTCCTTTTTAATTTCTTCTCCAATTATCCCCAGAAGGAAGGCCTCGGGTTTTTTGTGAAGGTATATTTAAATATTTTTTTTAGTTCATTGTAGATTCCCAAAACTTTCTAATTACCTCACAAGACCACCACATGTAGTAAAAATTGCCTTCTTTAATCTTACATTTCCAGCATGATTTGTCTCCAGTTTTGTACATTTTTTCTAATTTTACAGGCGTGATGTACCACCTGTACATCATTTTATCCATGTTCTCTCTAAGTGTTGTACATGCTGAGAATTTCCTACCTTTATTCCAAAGTTTCTTCCACTTATCAAACTCTATGTTGTATCCAAAGTCTATCGCCCATTTCACCATTACTTCTTTTATTTCTTCATCTTTGGTGTCCCATTCAAGCAACTGGCTGTACATTTTTGATAGGAGTTTTGATTTGTTTTATAATATTTCTACCTGGAATCTGGATTTTTTTTTTCATTCATCCCATTCTTTTAATCTTCAATCCACATAGCACTGATTTGATGAAATTGGATCCAACCTGTCAGTTTATTTTTTATGTCTTCATATGGCCTAATCTTCCATCCATTTTCTGTTTTTACTAGCAAATCTTCATAAGTCCACCTTTCTCCTTCAATATTTATTGTTTTTATTGTTAAGATGTCGATTGGTGATAACCACCAAGGGGTATTTCTTTCCAATAATTTTTTGTTTCTTTCCCATACTTCCAACAGTGGCCCTCTAATAATATGATTAGAAAATCCTTTGTGGACCTTTTCCTTATTACGCCACAGATAAGCGTGCCAACCGAATCTTATATTGAAGCCTTCTAAATCTAACAGATCTGTGTTTTTGATGACAATCCAATCTTTAACCCAGCAAAGGCACAAGGCTTCATAATACAGCTTCAAATTTGGAACCGCAAATCCTCCCCTATCTCTTTGATCCATGAGTAATTTGAATCTAATTCTTGGCCTTTTTCCTTGCCAAATCAATTTAGAGAGTACTTTCTGCCAATCTTTAAATACTGAGGTTCCCCTGATTATCGGTATATTTTGAAATAAGAACAGCAATTTCGGTAATAAGCTCATCTTAGTTGCCGCCATTCTTCCCGACCAAGAGAGTTTTATTCTGTTCCAGGTATCCAGGTCCTTCCTTATTTCTTTCCATGTGTTTGTGTAGTTGTCTTCCATTAAATTTACCGTATTTTTTGCACCATAACACTCACTTTTTTCCTCCTAAAAAGTAAGGGGAAATGTCTGTGCGTGTTATGGAGGGAATGCCTACGGGTGGCATGCCTACGGATTTTCCTCCTCTAAAAACTACGTGCGTGTTATGGTCGAGTGCGTGTTATAGAGCGAAAAATACGGTATATTCTTCATCGTTAGCCAAATTCCGAGGTATTTTACTTTTTTAGTTGCTTTGATCCCAGTCTGTAATTCAGTTTGGTTCAATTCAATTCGGTTCTTCTAATGATAACACCAAATCATCTGCGTACGCTTTCAGTTTGTATTCCTTAACACCAACTTTAATTCCTCGTATTTCTGATGTTGCTCTTATTTTGTTCGCAATTACTTCCAAACCATTATGAATAAAAGAGGAGATAGAGGGCATCCCTGTCTTGTTCCCTTCTCAATTTTGAATGAATCTGTTACGCTATTATTAATAATTAATTTGGCTGTTTGGTTCGAGTAGATCGCTCTTATTCCCTCCATGATTGCACCTTCTAGCCCCACCTTCTCCATGCATTTTAATAGGAACTGCCATGATACATTATCGAATGCTTTTTCAGCATCGATAAAGATTAGCGCTGCTGGTATTTCATTCTTATATTCCAAATACTCAATAATATTTATAATGTGTCTTACGTTATCCTTAAGTTGTCTGTTCGGGAGGAATCCTGCTTGATCTTTATGTATAAAATTTGTTAAACATTTTTAAAGTCTATTTGCCAATACTTCTGCAAAAATTTTGTAGTCGTTGTTTAGTAATGATATAGGTCTGTCATTTTTTATGTTCAAACTGTCAGTGTCGGGTTTAGGTATCATCGTAATATGAGCCTCTTTCCAGGTACCTGGTGTCTTCCCTTCCTCGCAAAATGCTGTTCATGATCTCACATAACACCGGAGTTAACTGATCCTCTAAAAGTTTATAATATTTAGCCAACAAGAACAAGGGCATATTTTAAAGGTCTAGCAGTCTATATTCCAGTGCTTTACTTTGCTGCATGTTTTATGATTTTAAATCTCTGCTGGGATTCTCTCCCTAGAGTACTTACCCCAAACATGGATCTTGGCATCCAAGAATTATCCTTTTATATATATTTGTATTTCTCCTGCACCAATACAATTAACATTACCATTGAAACAAAAGAATCAGTCCTCTTTTTGCAGCTTTTTGTACCCTTTTGCACTTGCAAAACAAGACATTCTGCAAATGCAAACCTCCACTAAGTTTCAGGCACAATGCACACAAACACAACTTTTAATGAAAATTAATCTTTAACCCTTTACAGTCACTATCCACCAAGGTCATTCAGCAACCTGTGCAGAGTGATTGGTTTTGCATGTCTGACAAAGAGCAGATGCTTGTTGATGCATCCAAACAGGTTAATTTGCCTTCATAACAAACTGCTTTTGCAGGATCTGAGGCAAAAGAATGGCTAAAGGATCACCAATTCCCCTGCAGCCCCAAAGGTGTCTTAGAATCATAGAGTTGGAAGAGACCACAAGGCCATCGAGTCCAACCCCCTGCCAAGCAGGAAACACCATCAGAGCACTCCTGACATATGGTTGTCAAGCCTCTGCTTAAAGACCTCCAAAGAAGGAGACTCCACCACACTCCTTGGCAGCAAATACCACTGTCAAACAGCTCTTACTGTCAGGAAGTTCTTCCTAATGTTTAGGTGGAATCTTCTTTCTTGTAGTTTGGATCCATTGCTCCATGTCCGCTTCTCTGGAGCAGCAGAAAACAACCTTTCTCCCTCCTCTATATGACATCCTTTTATATATTTGAACATGGCTATCATATCACCCCTTAACCTCCTCTTCTCCAGGCTAAACATGCCCAGCTCCTTTAGCCATTCCTCATAAGGCATCGTTTCCAGGCCTTTGACCATTTTGGTTGCCCTCCTCTGGACACGTTCCAGTTTGTCAGTGTCCTTCTTGAACTGTGGTGCCCAGAACTGGACACAGTACTCCAGGTGAGGTCTGACCGGAGCAGAATACAGTGGCACTATTACTTCCCTTGATCTAGATGCTATACTCCTTCTCACACACTTCACTGACAAAACACTAAATTATCCAGGATCTTAAAATTCCTCACATGATAGCAATGTTGGGCCCCCAGATTTCTCTATAAAACAATCTCTGAGCACTGAGGCTCCCCCCACTAAGCCTCACCACCACCCCTGAGGCGTGACTCCCTTAGAATCATAGAACTGTAAAGTTGGAAAGGACCACAAGGGTCATCTAGTCCAACCCCCTGAAATGCAGGAATCTTTCTCCCAATGTGGGGCTCAAACCCATGACCCTGACATTAAGAGTCTCTTGCTGTACTGACTGAGCTATCTCTTGAGGATAAATGAATCCTGGAGGCCACAGCAGGATATCAGCAGTTCCTTAGGGCCCATCCAGCAGCTCTAGATACCAGTAATCCTCTCTGATTTGCACACGAAAGGAAACTGAAGAATCTTCTGTAGGGGTGTTTTTCAAACTTAGGGTAGGTGGGGGTCTTATGTGTTCAGGGCAGCAGAGTGCACTGCAATGCCCATGAGATCCCAGCCACCCGCCACCTTCGTTTGCCCAAAGGCCAGGGCCGGCAGCAGGATCCACAGGGGCAGCAGGTCCTGATGTAGATATTACGTTGCTCCTTTCTGATATAGGTCTTTACTCTCTTCTTCTTCCCTGGTGGGAAAGGGGGGGTGCCATTTTGTGGTTCGCTGCAGCTTCCAAAATGTCTTGGTCCAGCCCTGTCCAAGGCACTCTGCACATCCTTTGTGCAACTTGGCATCATAGGCCAGCACCACCCCAGTTTCCTGTGCCAAGCTTGCTGTGCTTTGCTCCTTTTCTGGAAAAAGCAGAATAATGTGTTTCTTCCAGGCACCTGGGTGCAGATAAAGCTGATGACTGAGAGTCACTATCCTGCTCATACATAGGAGGATGCTTTACTGAGTCAAATGACTGGCCCATCCGGCTCAGTATTGTCTACACTGCCTGGCAGCAGCTCTCTGGGGCTACCCTGGCACCTTCTGCATGCAGTGTCCAACCCCTGAGCCACTATATCTCATCCAAGTGACATATTTAAGAGGCCTTCTTCAGAAGGAAATGTGCTGGAGGTGGTTGTGATTCCTGCATTGCAGTAGGTTGGTCTAGATGACACTTTGGCTCCCCCCTTCCAACTCTTCAGTTCTATTATTCTATTATGCACTTGCTTCAGACATGGCAAGTCACGGGAGCGCTTTCAGCAAAGTCTGCACAACCACCTGCTAAGAGATGGCCTTCAGGACCTCCAAGGTCCCATTCTAACCCTGTGACAATATCTGCCATGTGCGTTCTTTGGGCTGAGAACAAAATTGGCACACACACCGAAGCAGGCAGACCATGGTGGGCTGGCACTTCACTGGCTGGGGGCTGTCCAGTTTAAGGCAGGCCAGTGAGACACAATAATCTCTCCCACCAACGGAGGCAACCTGTAGTGCTCATACCTTAGGCCAATCACATGGAGCTTATAACTCGCATGCTGCCTCCTGCATTGTTTTTGCTGTGTTTGCAGTCCCAAAGTGACCTCCTTGGGACATGAGCCTGGGCAATGTGTCTGGGGGTTGTGGGCTGCCCAGACAAAAAGATCCTCCTGTCAGCCTCACTGATGTGGTCCACAGGAAAAAGGGCATTTGGCATCAGCTTGGCTGCAGGAGTTGCCAGAATGAGGCATACAAGACACCATCCTACTGTCTTAGGCAGTGGTTTTCAACCTTTATGAGTCCATAGCTCCAACCACATTCTTTCTGCGGCTCCCCTGTGAAAGCCACTTTCGCTGAGGTTCCGTTACAAGACATGCATAAGTGGGGATTTGCCCGTTGTGTGCCCCCCCCTTTTGGTGCAGTTTTGGTGCACATGCAAGTGGGAGCACACATTCCTATGGGAGCCCAAGCAATGCCACTGCTCTGCAGGGCCGAGCTGACACACTCCAGCTGGCAGCCCCAGCCTGCCTTTCCTGAAATGAATGAGGAGAGGGCAAAACAAGATTACGATTAAAAGCAGAAATATTTTGTCATTGTGGGGAAGGAAAGCGAGAAACACACAGCACAGGACACACATGCAGACATGGTCCTTTCCTGCAACATTCTCTCTGTCCTCAAAAAGCTGGGTGGCTGTCAAAAAGGAGGGGGGTTGCCGGGGGGGGAGGGAGACAGGAAGAGGGGGGGAAGGATGTTGAGGGTAGAAGGAGAGAGAAACACAGCAGACACTCCCCGCTTTCAGGGTTATTTTTAAATCCCTCCCTATAGAACACACACATATCCAGGCCCATGGACCATCAAGCTACTTTGCTTTTTTTCTTGCATTTATCAAGCCCTTTATGTAAAACTAGGGAACTGTTAGTTACTGAAGCTGGGAAGGATTTTTGTTGGGGGGGGGAGATTTTAAGAAGATAAGCAGTCGTGCAAAAGTGTTTCCCCACTTTTTTTTGCTCCTGTTTTATTTTGGGAAACTAATGGGCTGCAAGGTGAGGACAGTCCCCTGGGGCTTCCCTGAACATTCCTCAACTGACCTCAGGGTGCCATGGCAAACAGGTTGAAAACCAGCGGTCTTAGAGATTCCGTTCTGGGTACACACTGAAGTGTCACATAAAATGAAGTGTCACATAACAGCCAATCCCTCTTACCTTGGAACTCTGAGCATTGTAGCTCTGGGCAGGGGGTGGGATTCAGCACCCTTGGCAAACTACAGCTCTTGGAATTCTTTGGGATGGAGCCACTACTGTTTAAAAGAGAAATTTATCAAGCCAGACATGTTGGGCTTTTACCCATTTTTACTGGAGCAGAGGTTGTCCAGGCCTGATGAGGAGGGGGATATTTCTGAGGGATATTCTCTCACTTTCTCCAAGAGCAACCGCAGGGTTTAATAAATGCAGCTGCTAAATGCCAGAGAAAACTTGCTATCTTGACCAGTGGATCTCGGCTCCTGAAGGAATGTGACGAAATGCCAAGATTATCCAGTGCAGGGGGGCAGGCGGGGAGTTGCACACAGGGCAGCGTGTGAGCAGCGTTGCAGCAACCATCTGTGCAGGAGGAATTGTTCTGTCTCCACCCCACCCCAAGCCGCAAAAGCTCTACTGTGGGGGGGGGCACACACATAGGAGGTCTTTGCTTTTTCCTTTTTGACTGCCTCTCTGCCCCATCACTGCCCCACTTAGTTGCTGGCCAACTGCTGGCTCTTTGGAGGCTCAGCCAATTGACCAAACTCTTTCTCCAGGTCCTAAATTTGGAATGTAAAAAGACTATTTTTAAATAGGAGGCAGTGCAAGATTGAGGTGTTGCTACGAGTCAGGGGCCTCTCTTCATCATCACAAGGAAGGAGCCAGTTTGGCTCAGGGAACCATAGGCAGCCTCTTAGAAGTTTGTGTATTATGGGATTACAAAACCCCATTCGGTCCCAAAGCTCAGAGACCAATGAGGTCCCTCTCTCGCTCAGCCTAGCCTACCTCACAGGGTTGTTGTGATGATTTTTAAAAATGGTATTTAGGTTCTAGTAGTACTTCCTCACCCATGTCTTGGAGTAGTGGCTGCAGCATCAGTCCAGGACTGGATTGACCCAGGTCCAAGTTCTCGCTCAGCCTTGAAGCTCATGGGGTAACCAAAGTGTGTCTGGAGTCTCTCAGCCTAACCTGCCTCACAGCCTTTGGGTCTTTTCTGCTCTTCTATTTCTAGGGAGAAATTGGCCAGCCGACAAAATGATAGAACAGTGTGGAGGAAGGTGAGGCCCTCCAGATATTGCTGGACTACAACTCCCATAATCCTTGACCAGGAACTGGAGCTGACAGAATCCAGCAGCATCCGCAGGACCACAGGTTCCCCTCCCTGCAATAAACTTCACCTCTCCATGGTGGAAAATTCCACCAGCTGATTTCTGCTGATAAAGGCATGGGAAGAGAGCAGACTGATTTTTGTCCCCTGGTGCCCCTGGTTTTTGTCTAGGTGCCATTTCCCCAGAGTTTTGCTGGCTTCCTCCTTGGACTCCTGGGAGCACACACAATTTCTTGCACATTTTCCCTATAGAATCATAGAATCATAGAGTTGGAAGAGACCACAAGGGCCATCGAGTCCAACCCCCTGCCAAGCAGGAAACACCATCAGAGCACTCCTGACATATGGTTGTCAAGCCTCTGCTTAAAGACCTCCAAAGTTGGAGACTCCACCACACTCCTTGGCAGCAAATCCCACTGTCGAACAGCTCTTACTGTCAGGAAGTTCTTCCTAATGTTTAGGTGGAATCTTCTTTCTTGTAGTTTGGATCCATTGCTCCGTGTCCGCTTCTCTGGAGCAGCAGAAAACAACCTTTCTCCCTCCTCTATGTGACATCCTTTTATATATTTGAACATGGCTATCATATCACCCCTTAACCTCCTCTTCTCCAGGCTAAACATGCCCAGCTCCCTTAGCCGTTCCTCATAAGGCATCGTTTCCAGGCCTTTGACCATTTTGGTTGCCCTCCTCTGGACACGTTCCAGTTTGTCTGTGTCCTTCTTGAATTGTGGTGCCCAGAACTGGACACAGTACTCCAGGTGAGGTCTGACCAGAGCAGAATACAGTGGCACTATTACTTCCCTTGATCTAGATGCTATACTCCTATTGATGAGGCCCAGAATTGCATTGGCTTTTTTAGCTGCCGCGTCACACTGTTGGCTCATGTCAAGTTTGTGGTCAACCAAGACTCCTAGATCCTTTTCACATGTACTGCTCTCAAGCCAGGTGTCACCCATCTTGTATTTGTGCCTCTCATTTTTTTTGCCCAAGTGCAATACTTTACATTTCTCCCTGTTAAAATTCATCTTGTTTGTTTTTGCCCAGTTCTCTAATTTGTCAAGGTCGTTTTGAAGTGTGATCCTGTCCTCTGGGATGTAAGCCACCCCTCCCAGTTTGGTGTCATCTGCAAATTTGATCAGGATGCCCTTGAGTCCATCATCCAAGTCGTTGATAAAGATGTTGAATAAGACCGGGCCCAAGACAGAACCCTGTGGCACCCCACTAGTCACTCTTCTCCAGGATGAAGAGGAACCATTGATGAGCACCCTTTGGGTTCGGTCAGTCAGCCAGTTACAAATCCACTGAGTGGTAGCAGAGTCAAGACCGCATTTTACCAGCTTCTTTACAAGAATATCATGGGGCACCTTGTCAAATGCCTTGCTGAAATCAAGGTAGGCTACATCCACTGCGTTCCCTTCATCTACCAGGCTTGTAATTCTGTCAAAAAACGAGATCAGGTTAGTCTGACATGACTTATTTTTCAGAAATCCATGCTGACTATTGGTGATCACAGCATTCCTTTCTAGGTGCTCACAGACTGTTTGCTTAATGATCTGCTCCAGAATCTTCCCTGCTATTGATGTCAGACTGACTGGGCGGTAATTATTTGGGTCCTCTCTTTTCCCCTTTTTGAAAATAGGGACAACATTTGCCCTCCTCCAGTCTGCCGGGACTTCGCCTGTTCTCCAGGAATTCTCAAAGATGACTGCCAGTGGTTCTGAGATCACATCTGCCAGTTCTTTTAATACTCTATAGTTAGAACAAAATGCAATAGAGGTTGAAATAGGTCTAAAGTATTGGGGCAAACGTAGTCTGGGTTCTACAGGGCAAGAGCATGTGCTGGATTTGGATCCACTTCCCTGTTGGATTTTCTACCTGTCCTGCAGCTCAATGCAATACTTTGCATGCAGACAGTGAGAGTCGATTTCCAGCATCAGTGGGTAAAGACGGTGGGAACATGTGGAAGGTTTTCCCTGCAAATGATGGAGCAGGCTTCTTCCCTGTTGCTCCAGAGGTGAAGGAAAGAGCCAATTGATGGGAATTTCAGAGGTGGAGATTTCAGCTCAGTATTCAGAGGAGCTTCCAAATGGTGGGAGCTATTAAAAAACACAGCAAATGCCTCAAGAGGTGTTGGGATTTCCATTGTTAGACCTATTTAAGCAGGGGCTGGACAGCCACCTGTCAGGGATGCTGTAGTTGCATCCTGTATTGCAGATCCTGCAGTGAGAAGAGGGTTACACTGGATGATCTCCAAGGTCTCTGTGATTCCAGTAGGAAACCCTGGAGAGGCCCGACCAGTCATTGCAGGCAAGAAGGAGTTTGATGGACCAATGGTCTGTCTTGGTTAGACAGCTTTCTATGGACGCTCACTTGAATTCCCACTTATTTACAAAATAATAATTTTAAAAGACCCAAGACTCTGGACGCTAAGGTCCCAGAGCAGGTTACATCACTGCACTGGCTACCAGTTAGGTTCTGGACCCAATTCAGAGTGCTGGTTTTGACCTATAAAATCTTATGCAGCTCAAGACCCCCATAGCTCAAGGACCGCCTCTCCCCATATGTAACAACCTGGAGCTGCCATCATTATCTGAGCACCTTCTTTGTGTGTCCCCTCCTTGGGAGGTCTGGATGGTAGCAACACAAGAAGAGTGGGTGGCTTCCCACTTGTGGAACGCTCTCCCTGAGCAATCTCACTTGGCACCATCCTTACATATCTCTAGGCACCAGGCAAAAGGATTCCATTTTAATCAAGCCTTTTGGCTTTTAACTATTGGTGGCATTTTTGCATGGGGGGGTGTTTTAATTTAGTGGTTGTTGCTGTTGTTGGCTAGTCTTAATGTATGTGTTTGTTTTCTTTCTTAAAATATTGTAAGTCATTTTGAGTTCCAGTGGCAAAAAGTGACTAATAAATTTAATCAATCAATCAATCAATCAATCAATCACAATCACAATAAAAATAACAATAGCCATCTAAAATACAGCAATGTCTTAGCCTGTCTCTGAGGAACATGTTTTGCACTTTTGTCACAGGTAAAGGTAAATGTAAAGGACCCCTGAACGGTTAAGTCCAGTCAAAGGTGACTATGGGGTATGGAGTTCATCTTGCTTTCAGGCCGAGGGAGCCATCGTTTGTCCACAGACAGCTTTCCAGGTCATGTGGCCAGAATGACTAAACCACTACTAGCACGGGGAAGTGCACGGAAACACCGTTTACAGATCCCTTGTCTAGAAGAGATAAATAGGGCTTGATGGGGTCAAGGGGTGAGACTACAGTTCTATAAACCAGCTGACTTGATATATGGACTTAAAAACCTAAAAAGAGATCTTCAGGATCTGCTCAAGGGCTCATCTGGCTCACAGTGGACAGCCAGATGCGCCAATAGGAAACCCACAAGCAAGGCTGGATGCAGAGCTGTAAGATGCATTTGAGGCAACATTCCCCCACCTCCTCAAAAAGGAAACCATTAGAATACACAAAGCTTCAAACCTTTTGGTCTGTGGAGATGATGGCTGCATCTCAAGGGTGAGAAAGCGGGTGGGACTACAACTCCCTTGATCTGGACTTACAAGTGATTAAATCATCTAAATGTGTCCTGCATTTCCCTTTACTGTGGTACCTCAGGTTACATACGCGTCAGGTTACATATGGTTCAGGTTGCAGACTCCACTAACCCAGAAACAGTACCTCGGGTTAAGAACTTTGCTTCAGGATGAGAACAGAAATTGCGCAGTGGCAGCAGGAAGCCCCATTAGCTAAAGTGGTGCTTCAGGTTAAGAACAGTTTCAGGTTAAGAACAGACCTCCGGAACGAATTAAGTACTTAACCCGAGGTACCACTGTACTGAAAACAGAGTCAGCTACTTGTCTCAATGGTTAAGTATAATTGTTTAATTCACACTGAAATGGAGAATGCCTGTGTGTATTTAACTAGAAGACTCTGTTAAAGCTAAAGAAGAGCAAAAGAGCTTGCTGAGCTGCTTGATGGGTTCATCACTAACTGTTATTGTTCTCTGATGAGGTGTTTAACTTTAGATCGAATGAGAGGTTGCTGAATTGCAAATCACCATCTTGGAAGGGTCGTAGCTGGAGTCTTTTTTCCCAGGCTCTGTGGAAGCAGAGATATAATGAAGCTCTTCAGGATCACACAGCCTTAGGCTGCAATGGAGGCTGGAATCGGAGAGAGACCGAATTTTGATCACAGTCCTTTTTAAAGTTATTTCTAAGATAAGCACATGTATTATGGAATTATGTGGATGCATATTTGATGTTTTTGTTCTGTTTTGAAGAAAATTCTGCAAGTAAAATTTTGAATAATAGCTAATGGGTTCAGACAATGTTTCCTTCCAAAAAGAGTCAGCTTTATGCATTCAGTTGTTTCAAGCTGAACAATATTAATGTTTGCAATTAAAATGTCAGTAGCAATAAGATCTGCCTTTATTGAGTTGTGATGTCAAGCAATGCCAAACAGGATACCAAATGCAGATAGATTATGCATATGTGCACAATTGCAGGTGGAAGATATTTTTCTTTATTTGTTATATTGCCCCTTATACGCTGACCCAAGGAGTCACTTTTAAAAACCCTTGTTTGTTCAAGGAAGCAATAATCCTTCGATAGAGCAGGTTCAACAGTTATTGAAATACAGTTGACTCCCCACTTATGTGGGGGTTGCGTTCTGGGGCCCCGCAAGCATAAGCGAAATGCACATAAGTGGGGAGCCCCTTGTGATACAGCTTCCCACCCAACAGCTGTTGTTGTGGGGGGTAGCGGAGCAGCAGCGAGAACTCCCATTTTGGAGCCCTTGAAATCTTTTCTTTTTTACAGTTTTTAAAAACTTTATTTCTGGACTTTGGGCTCATTGACATCCTCTTCAGGCTCTGTAGAGGGTCTCTTCGCAAGCCTGTGGGATATGAAACACATAGCAGTCAAGTACAACATTCCTAGAATGGACATGCTAGGAGATGCTTTGTACCAGCCAGGAGAAAACTTCTTGTTTTCTCCTGAGCTGGGACAAACTTCCTCTGCATGTGACCAGAGAGTAGGTGTGGCCTAATCTGGGCAAGAAGGAGCACACGTTCTTCTCTTGCTCTCTTCTTCTCAGTTTTGTTTCTCTCTATATGTGAGCAGAAGTGACTGCCTGTTTGCAGTCACTTAGGAATTAACTCCCTTATGGGTTAGTTCCACATGTGTATATAGTTTTGTAACCTAAGTCTGCCTTCTGGGATCCAACTGTGAACTGAATGAATGTGAGTAAACTACTTTTATATTGACTTTAATAAGATTGCCGTGTCTATTCTTTTTAAGAGGGACAAGAAGGGATCTTACAAGGAATCTTATTTAGAGAGGCTCAGACGAGCCTGCAACAAGCTAACTGCTGTGCAAATTTAAAAAGGGGGAATGTTTAAACTCTGCTAAGATATAGAACTAGCTAACACAAGTTAGGAAGGATATCATTAAACAATATATCCTCTCTTGCCTCCCTGAACATTCCCACAAAGCCATGGGGACTTTTCAGCTCTCTCCTGCTATGTCAGCTTTATTGAATTATTAACAGACCCATTAAGTCTGTTACCGGAGAAGGAAGGCGGGGGGGGGGGGGGAGAAAGCTCCAGGGTTAAAAATTAGAGTGGTGCAAACAAAAATAGCCTTTAGTTTGCCTTTCAGTTTAGCTCACTTCTGGGACCTGGAGATCATGATGCAAGAAATAACTAACTCCTTCCCAAATGCAGTGTGGAATCCAAGGACTGCAAAGCTCTTGAACCCAGCCATGTAGGTATAACCCATTTTTCCATAAAGCACAATTGCTGAAAAATGCCGTAAGATGCAACCACCTTCCTTCCTTCCTTCCTTCCTTCCTTCCTTCCTTCCTACCTACCTACCTACCTACCTTCCTTTCCTGCATTGCTTAGTCATTGCAGCACAGCATGAACTTACGGGGGGGGGGATCAAACACATACTTCAAAGCCAGGCCACAAAGAACAGGGAGGAATGTTAAATGGAAGCAGGCTTGCTCAGTGCTCTGCGTTTCTTACCCCCTCCCCTCCCCTTACAAAAAATAGAGTGTCTGTTGGCAGCAGGTGTCCCATTCCTGGCGATGTCTGGGTGGCATTCCATTTGGGATCTTGGGCCTGAGCTGGTTTTCAGCTGGATTTTGGCAGCATGGAAGAGCCTTTCCTCCAGTGTTAAGGCATGGAATATGGCGGCAGCGGCTGGCAACTGTTGTAGCTGGCAGGGAAAGCATGGAGTCCTCAGAGGCAGGTTTTACTCCAGCCGCATGATGGCATCAGGAGCCACCTGAGCAATCTCATTGCTGTGCCAGCCACTCCTTGAAAGCCCTGCCAGGCTGAGAGGGGGGAGTGAAGTGGGTTCAGGGTTGAAATGTAAAAAACAAAACAAAAAACAGGAAGGTGAGGGAACAGATAGGCTATTTTTCTACCACAGGCTGACACAATATCAGTTTGTGAAGAATTTATATTTCATACCTGCACAATACTAGCTGCTGGAAACCCCAGGAGGAGAGGAGACCTGCTCTTGCTTGCAGGTTTCCCACAAGCATCTGCTTGGCCACTGAGAAAAGAGGAGACTGGACGAGATGGGCCCCCCCTTTGGCTGGATCTAGCAGGCTATTCTTCTGCTCTCAGGTTCAAGAAGGTAGTTCCCTTTTCCTCCCCATTACAGAGACCAAAACAAAAACACCCACCCACACCCCGAAGTCAAACCTTGCCAGGAATTCCCTCTTAAAATGCCATTTCTGGGCAGCCATCCTACATAAGAGGAAACCCACATACAGCTCCACAGACATATGGCTACACTCGTGCACCTGCAACATCGGGGCCCAGTACGGGCCACATGTTCTCCTGCAATGATTTTGCAAAGTTTTTTGCAGATAAAATCGCCCAGATTCGGGAAGAAGTAGACTCCACCGTGGGAGCAGGCCCAGGGCGGGAGAGTGCTAGAGTTCTGTCTAGTCAAGTTGAGTGGGATCAATTCCAATCTGTTACCTCCGAGGATGTGGACAGGCTGCTTGGACGAGTGAAACCAACCACCTGTCTCCTGGATCCTTGCCCATCCTGGCTTATAAAAGCTAGCCGGGAAGGACTGGGCGATGGGCTTCGTGGGGTGGTGAATGCTTCCCTCCGTGAGGGAGCCTTCCCAGACCCGCTGAAAGAGGCGGTTATTAAACCGCTTCTTAAAAAACCATCTTTAGATGCGGCCACGATGGCCAACTATCGCCCAGTCTCAAATCTTCCATTCCTGGGCAAGGTGATTGAGCGAGCGGTTGCCGAACAACTCCAGGCACGCCTGGAAGAAGCGGACCATTTGGATCCCTTCCAGTCGGGATTCAGGCCTCATCATGGGACTGAAACTGCCTTGGTCACACTGGTTGATGATCTCCGGCGGGCTAGGGACAAAGGTGAGAGCTGTTTCCTAGTTCTGCTGGATCTCTCAGCGGCGTTTGACACCATTGACCATAACATCCTTCTGGACCGTCTTGAGGGGCTGGGAGCTGGGGGCACTGTTATACAGTGGTTCCGCTCCTTCCTCCTGGGCCGTGTTCAGAAAGTGGTGGTGGGGGATGACTGTTCAGACCCTTGGGCCCTCACTTGTGGGGTGCCTCAGGGTTCTGTCCTCTCCCCCATGCTTTTTAACATCTATATGAAGCCGCTGGGAGAGATCATCAGGAGGTTTGGGCTGGGTGTTCATCAGTATGCGGATGACACCCAGCTCTACCTCTCTTTTAAATCAGAACCAGTGAAGGCGGTGAAGGTCCTGTGTGAGTGTCTGGAGGCGGTTGGAGGATGGATGGCGGCTAACAGATTGAGGTTGAATCCTGACAAGACAGAAGTACTGTTTTGGGGGGACAGGAGGCGGGCAGGTGTGGAGGATTCCCTGGTCCTGAATGGGGTAACTGTGCCCCTGAAGGACCAGGTGCGCAGCCTGGGAGTCATTTTGGACTCACAGCTGTCCATGGAGGCACAGGTCAAATCTGTGTCCAGGGCAGCTGTTTACCAGCTCCATCTGGTACGTAGGCTGAGACCCTATCTGCCTGCGGACTGTCTCGCCAGAGTGGTGCATGCTCTGGTTATCTCCCGCTTGGACTACTGCAATGCGCTCTACGTGGGGCTACCTTTGAAGGTGACGCGGAAACTACAACTAATCCAGAATGCGGCAGCTAGACTGGTGACTGGGAGCGGCCGCCGAGACCATATAACACCGGTCTTGAAAGACCTGCATTGGCTCCCAGTACGTTTCCGAGCACAATTCAAAGTGTTGGTGCTGACCTTTAAAGCCCTAAACGGCCTCGGTCCAGTATACCTGAAGGAGCGTCTCCACCCCCATCAGTCTGCCCGGACGCTGAGGTCCAGCGCCGAGGGCCTTCTGGCGGTTCCCTCACTGCGAGAAGCAAAGCTACAGGGAACCAGGCAGAGGGCCTTCTCGGTAGTGGCGCCCGCCCTGGGGAACGCCCTTCCAGCAGATGTCAAAGCGATAAACAACTACCTGACATTCAGGAGACATCTTAAGGCAGCCCTGTTCAGGGAAGTTTTTAACGTGTGACATTTTACTGTATTTTTGGTTTTTATGGAAGCCACCCAGAGTGGCTGGGGAGGCCCAGCCAGATGGGCGGGGTATAAATAATAAATTATTATATTATTATTATTATTATTATTCAGACCATGTCTCACTCACAAGGGGTATTTTTTTAAAATTGCACATTGCTGCAAATATGTGGAGAACTGAATTTAAGATTGCAAAATGAGAAAGTGAGGGAACTAACAGTCCAACTCCCATCATTCCTGCCCACTGGCTAGGACCAGCCACCCATGAGGCAAGCTGTGGTGCATCCTCAGGTGACAGGATCCACCTGGGTAGCAGATCCTGATGCAGAGGTTTACAGTGGTACCTCGCAAGACGAATGCCTCTCAAGACAAAAAACTCGCTAGACGAAAGGTTTTTCCGTTTTCGATTTGCCTCGCAAGACGAATTTCCCTATGGGCTTGCTTCGCAAGACGAAAACGTCTCGCGACTTTGTTTCCTTTGTCTAAAAACAAAGACATGTTTTGTTTATAAAGTTAATTTATTTTCCCTTCAATTTTTGAACTGCTCTTTACAGTATGTGTGACTTTAAAGAGCAGTTAATAAACTGTTGTTGTACCAAATTTGGCTTTGTTTGGCCTTTTTTTGACCATAGGAACGCATTAATTGATTTTCAATGCATTCCTATGGGATTTCGTGATTCGCAAGACGAAAAATTCGCTAGACGACAAAACTTGCGGAACGAATTAATTTCGTCTTGAGGGGCACCACTGTACTTTCCCCTTGTTTCTGATCTGCCCTCACTCCTTCTTCCCGGGGGGGGGGCATTTTGTGGTTCGCCTCAGGTGCCAAAATGTCTTGGGCTGGTTCTGCCATTGGCTGGGGCTGGTGCTAACTGGGTCCAAGAACATCTAACAGACATGAAACCCCTCCAACCGACCCAATACCTACCAGGACCAGATTAACTGCCTTCTGCCCTCAGGTGGATGAAGGATCCTGTCTCACTGCCAGTGTTAAGTAAGACCCAACTACCCAATCCACTCAGTTTCAGGACCTGAAATGGGAACATGCCCAACAGAACTTGGCTGGAAAACTGCACTGCAAAATTTGGAAACTTTCTCAGGGTGGTTGTGTTTTGGAAAACACAATTTTGGCAGGTTCACTTTCAAAAGTGAATGTGATTTAATTTCTCCCTCCTCCCTTGTTGTAGTCCAACAATGTCCAGAGGGCTCCACATTCCCCACTCGATGACTCCACAGGAACCTCCATGGAAAAGCCCAGCTCTGCTTGGGACTTGTCTTGCAGCAAAGCGACAGCCTCCGGCAGTAGAAAAGCAAGATTGATGATAATGTGCTGGTCCAGGGGGGAGGTTACCATGGGGCGAGGTCCAGGACCTGAGTCGAGGGTCGGCAGACAGTCCTCCACGGGCGAAGCGGGGTCCACAGCGAGGAGCCGGGCAAGGACAGGCACTCTGGGGGAACAGGACTGGGTGCTGGCCGAAACAGCTCTTCAACGACGTTGCTTCCGCAACCTGGGACCGGGCTGACTGGCCTTTATCATCTCTGAGGCCAGGGGCGGTCCCGGCCCCCAGGTGACCCGCCTCTCCTGGCCTTAAGGCGAGCACTCCTCCTGGGAGAAACCAGATCCCTCCGCCTCTCTGCCCTGAGCCTCTGCAGCTCAGGAGAGGCCGGTGGCTTACTGGACCCAGGGGAAGACTCACTTTCCCCTGACAGGGCTGGGAGAGGCGCACCTGTAGGCAATGCGTCCTCAATCGCCTCCGGAGCCAGAGTTGATTCACCTGGTGCCTGCTCCTGAGGATCCGGCACAGGTGCAGGCGCTTCAGGATCAAGGCCCTGCCCCAGCTCAGCCGGCCCTGGAGGCGGGGACTCCTGTGCAGGCTGGGATTCTTCCGGTTCAGCCTCTGAATCGGATTCCCAGGCCATCACAGATAAAGTGGAGGGAAGCAGACCTGATAAGGAAGAGACCAGGAGGAATACGGTCAGGCAGCAGAGCAGCTGGTGGAACCCCATTGTTCATGGGTCTTTTTTTTAAAAAAAAAAAATGCCAATAGGAAACATCTCTTTGTGACCTGCATGACACTGGAAGACCATCGCAAACTGCAGGGACACTGGTGACCCTTTCCCAGGAAGACTTCGGGGGAGGCCCATGGCCCAGTGGCAGAGCATCTGCTTTGTGCAAAGGCCACAAATTCAATCCCAGACATCTCAGAGAGATGTAGGAGCAGCTGGACATAGAGGATAGGGCTATTTTTTCATGGACACGAATCACCCCAGTCTCAGATAAGCCAGCAGGTGCAATGTTAACTAAGCCAGTTGCTATGGCAACAGCCCAGTGCCCTCTATAGATGATTAAGGGATATCAGCTCAGCAGTCTGGGCTCTTGAGTTCATTGGCCAGTCAGTGAGTCTCTCTGTGAGTCGGCGTCTGCGCTACGTCTTGAAGCTGGAGCAACAGGGAGACCACAGGAGGGGAGAGGGGGCTGCTCTTGGGCTCAAATCCCGCTTGCAGGTTCCCTTGGGGGCATCCGGTTGGCCACTGTGAGAACAGGAGGCTGGACCAGTTGGACCCCTCTGGCCGGATCCAGCAGATGCTCTGCTTTGGTTCTTAAGAGAAGGTCTCCAGAGCTGCATCTCTTATTGCTTCACTTTCTTTCACTAGCAGCAGCAGCAGCAGCAGCAGCAGCAGGAAAATAGGCTTCCTCCTGCTTGCCTCTCCTTGCAAGCAAGAGGGGAGGGAAAGGGTGTTTGATTCCCTGAGACTCGGTCAGAAAGGAAGAATGTGATCTGAAGGGAGGGAGCTGGAGGACAGGCAGACTCGGAACGTCTGGTTCCAACATGTGGCACAAACAAGTTGTTAAGCCCTCTTGCACAACAACAGCATGGAGTCTGTAAGCAAATCCAACACATTCCCACTTCCTAACCTGATGCCTCTGGGAAGCCTGTCAGGGCAACGGCCCTCTCCACCTGAGGTCCCCACAGACTGGTATCCAGAGCCTGCTCCCTCTGAGTGCTGGAAGATTCAGGACAGATAAAAGATTTTTTTCTGTGCACAGTGCAGAGTTAAACTATGGAACTCACTCCCACAAAATGCAGTAGAGGATTAGACAAATTCATGGAGATTTCTGAGTTGGGGTTGAACAAAATGACTCTCGGCTTCCCTTCCAATTCTATCTGGTTGGCCACTGTGGGAACAGGATGCTCCTCTTACATTACTAGGTGCTTATGTTATTTAAATCTGGAGGTAGCATTTAGCCACAATGACTAAATAATAAGGCCACTGATAGCCTTATTATTTACTTATTTGTACTCTGTATTAATTGTATCAACTATTAATCCCACTCTTAAGCCCCAAAATGCTCCCACAGCAACTTACACGTTGCTTTATTATTAATGGTCCTTACCCTCAGGCTTAATTTTAAAAACACACACACAAGAAAAAAACACATCACAGAAGGAGGATGGAGAACAAATCACAGACTTTGGAGTTGGAAGGGACTTCCAAGGCTCATCTAGTCCAATCCCCTGTAGTGCAAGAATCTCAGCTAAAGAATTCCTGGCAGATGACCATCCAACCTCTCCTTAAAAACCTCTAGTGAAGGAGAGTTCTTCCTGATGTTTGGTCAGGAAGCCATCCTACTCTTCGGAGCAGCAGAAAACAAGCATGCTCCATCATCCATATGTTCAGATATTTGAAGGTGCCTATAATAGCACCTCCATGAATTTTTCTAATCTTTCCTTAAATGAAGTTGCTAAGTTTCCATGATTGGGATTCTAGAGATTGCCCCCCCCCCCAATTACCCTCACAAGTTGGCACCTCTAGTGAAGCAGCCACTGTCCCTCACATCCTCCGGCCTCTGGCCAGCCCTGTAGCTTCAATCTGAGTTGTGGATATTTTTGGATATAGTATTTTTTGATATGGATTGAAACAAGAGTAGCAGAGGACTTTTAAAGAATGTTTAGAGAATGCTCCCCACTTTACATGCTTTCACTTTTGCACAGGGGGCCAGAAACGTAACCCCCACGTAAGTGGGAAGTTGCCTGTAGTCTATTGCCAGAGCAACACCTGCTCTTCTGCTCTTAGACGCCACCTCTGCAGGGAGCTAACCATGGTCCTGTTCTCCTGCAAACTACCCTGGACTCCATCAAAGCTTGTCCTCTGCAAACCCCAACCTGGAGCAGGTGTTGCTTGGTGAAATCGCAGCAGTGGTTGTCGTGTTGTAGTCAGGGGTAGGTGATGCTTCAGTGCTCTGCATCTCTCTCTCTCTTTCCAGGGTTAGCAGAGCTGAAATATATGGGGCAACTTGCATGCCCCCCCCCCGATGTTGCTGGATGTTGCTCCCATTGGCCCCGGCCACTGGTCACACTTGCTGGGGCTGTTGGAAGTTGTAGCTCAACAACACCAGAGGGCCGCAAGTTCCACCTCTGTGAATGAAGCTTAGTGAATCCCAGCTCAAAATCCCAGCCATCGTGTCAGAAACTGGGTCTGATGATATGGAGGACAGGGAAGGGAACATCATAATCAGAGATGGCTGCCCACCTTCCAGCTGGCAGGGTTAAAATATGAGGTGGAGCTGTCAAGTTCCTCATAGCTACTTAGTTACGCAGCAGGTGAAGGGGATGTTGCCAGGGTCCTGCCCTGCTGCTGCTAGCAAAAATCCACTGAGAAATCCATCCCCCCTGGAAACACACTTCTGAAACAAAAACACAGAATACCCTGTATACCCATCGTGTTGTTGGACTCCCATCATTCCTGACCATTGCCCATGCTGGCTCAGACTTGAGGATCCTGGAGACCAACATCATCCTATACCAGGGATGGGGTGGGGGTTCAGATTGAGGGTCACACTGCCTTCTGGACAACTTTCCAGGGGCCACATGCCAGGCAAAAGTAGCAGAGCAACCCAGGAACATTTGTGAGGGATGATGGGTGTTGCATTGCAGCAACATCCAAAGAGCCATGGGCAGTGGCACACCTCGGGGTCTCAAATTCCAGAGGTGCCGTGTGTGTGATGCCAAAATTTGGCACCCTGGCCTCTAGTCTTCCATTCTACATCATAATTGTGGCCCCATGAGATTCTGTGCCCAGTGCAACTGAACCTAAATCTGCCTCTGCCAGAGGCTGCCCATCACTGTCTTAGAATCCAAAGTGTGCAATCAAAGTGTGCGAGACGATCTGAGGCTTGTTTGCTGGCTTAAGTGTCTAGTTCTCATGATTACAGAAGTTTGAAACTCTTCTTTCGTAACGGGCTAAATATCTGAAACAGGAGCACAAGTAGAAGGAAGCTTGTTGTTCCAGAGGCCTCATGCGTCAGAGGTCTAGGCATAAGCACTGTGCCAGGGCTGTGTGGTATTTTGACTGGGACAGGAAATTCATGTTGCAGAACTGGTGCACATTGGGTCTGCCTGGTTTATGAAAATGACATGGAAATCACAATGCTGACATAAGAACATCGGTAAGCAAATTACTTGTTGCTTCTCTGCATTTTTCAGCAGCAAGAGTTACTGACTCAAGGCTTAAAACAACATTCTGGTACCGCGAGAAACTCTGGAGTAAGTCCAAGCCAGGCCTGGTTTCCTTTCTATGCTGTAATTTATTCTCAATATTTCCCTGAGAAAACAAAGCCCACGCACCAGGCCAATCTATCAGCCAGCAAGTGTTGACAGTAACTAACTCCACTAACTTTGACATCCTCCCAATCAGCCAAGGAAAGGCGCCTGCCTGGAAGCAATTTATACCTACGGACATGGACATCCACCCCTCTTCTCAGAATCCTGTCTTGTAGGCACAATTGTGAAGTAGCTTTGAATAACAAGAGGTCATGCTCCACCCGTAGCTCTTTGCTCCTGTCGTTGCTCCCTTTCCTGCATTCGCCCACTCCCACCCCACCTGCCCATGTGACTCGGACTTTCAACTTTTTGCAAATGAAAACAGGGACACTCCTTAACTTCGACATCATTGTTCCTGCAGCAAGGACCTGCTTCCCAATCCACTGCAGCGAGGAAGGTGAATCTCTGGTTCATCGGCTGGGTGTGACTGCAGGGCACCCCTATCTGGCCGGAGGCCTCCCATCACTGCTGCCAAATCCTTTCCGTTCTGAAATCTCTTCATGTCAAGTCCAGGCTTGCTAATCAAGTTTGACACAGACATACCTATCTGCCTCTGTTTCCCCTTTCCAAAATATTTGCAAATATGTCCTCTTTCCCCCCACCCCTCTCTGCCCCTCCCACTTTCTTACTGACCACACCTGCTCAGAATCCACATTTGGGGAGGATTCAGATGCTGCAACAGCTTCTGCAAGGGTGAGAAAACACACACTTGAATATGCATGACTATGCTTGGTGAGCCACAGGAAATGCAAAAGGTGGTTACAGGAGTACCATCTCACCTGGCAATAAAGCACATGCTCTGCATGCAGAGCCCCAGGTTCAATCATTTGCAGTTAGAACAGGGGTGGCTAATCTGTAGCCTTCCAGTAACTGCTGAATTACAACTCCTGTCATCCCTGGTCATGCTGGCCGGGACTGATGGATTTGAGTCCAAGCACATCTGGATAGCGAACCTGTGACTCTCAAATCCATCAGCCCCAGGCACTATCAAGGCCAAAGGCTCTCCAAGTTAGATGGCTCTCAAGTGGGACAGCTGGAAATGACCACTCTTTAATGAGAATATACGAAATGGCCTTATACCAAGTCAGGCCATTGGTCTATCTAGCTCAATATTGTCAACACTGATTGGCAGCAGCTCTCCAGGGTTTCTGACAGGAGGCATCCTTGGTCCAACCTGGAGATGCTGGAGATTGAACCTGGCACCTTGGACAGGCAAGGCAGACACTCCACCATGGAGCTACTGCCCTTATGGAGACCCTACCAATCAGAGTCCACAATACTGGGCCACAGGGACCAAAAGCCTTTCTCATTACAAGTCATTTCTGTATGTCCAAGTGCCTCTTAGAAGCTGTAGAATGTGCATTGATGACATGGGGGCAGGGAGAGGCATGCATGGTGTTCGGCTGAAGCTCAGATCAGACTGTGTGTCTCCACCTCATTTCATGCTCTCAGGAACCCTGAAAAAGTTCACAAAATCATAGAATTATACAGAGTTGGAAGGGAATCAAAGGGTCATGTAATCCCTGTGCATCAATGTGCATGCGTTGATGTGGGTGGGGAACTTATCTGACACATGGGATTCTCCCCAGCCCCGCCCCCTTCTCTTAGCCCCCCCCCCCGCCTTCCTGCATGTATTGCATCCTGGAACTCCCATGTTGCCTCTTACTTCTTTGGGTGGAGGATAAAAGAGGAGTGTGTAGAAACCAGCCTCATGTTTCCTCTGCCCACTGTGGCCTTTGGCTCCGCCCACCCCTGAAATGTGGCCCTCGGGAGCTTGTCCAGAATGGGCTCAACATCCCGAGTTCAGGGAGTGCATTATGATCTTCAAGATGTCAAGAGCGAGTCTCGTCCCCAGGCTATGAGCAAAGGCTCCTCAGCCAGGGCTTGTGCTGGTTGCATTTCCAGCCACAGGCTGGCAGCTCCTGGGAAGTGAGGGGGAAGAGCAGGATAGAAATAGGGGCCACCCACCCTTTCATATCACTAGCCTGAGTACAAAGAGTCAAATGGGATTCCCCCCTGTGCAGCCTCCCTCTGCCAAGGCAACGCAGCATGTCAACATGTCTGAACCTTTTCCAGACCATCCTTTGCCCCAGTTCACCATAAACAAAAGCTCCTGCACCCATTTTAAAAAACTAATTAATGACGATACAACGGACCCTTTGAATTTTGCCCCAAAATACACTTTAAGTAACAAACCAAGCAGAACATAAAAATTGTGGTTCCCAAGTATTGTTTTGATTTTAGAATACAAAAAATAATAATCCTGTAGTTATCTCTGTGGACAGTTTGGAAAAAAATACAAAGGTGCTGATACCTTGTGTGTTTGTGTGATTTCCCAAAAAGATCCATTCTGTTGCACCAAAATTTATATTCCAATCCCTCTGCCTTTAAAAAAAACACTTATTTAAGCTCACCACAACCTATCTAGAAAGTACTGTTGTGATAAGCAGCAAACAACCCTGATCTCATTCACCAATTCAGTGGGGAACTGGGCACAATTAGGATGAGAAAACTCTAGAAGATCAAGCCTGAGAAGCAGCAGAAAACAAATAATAAACTCCAAGATGACAAAAGTTCTGTTTCCAATTCGTCTACAAAACATATTTTCTCACTTCCTCTGTAAACAATGCAGACTGGGAAGCCAGCAAACCCTGAGCAGAGGACGACAGGATGGTGTGTTCGCTGGAATGCCGTTTTGCCTCTCCGTTCAGTTCGGACGAAGAGAGAAGCTACAACATGGAGTTGGGTTGCTGGTGCTGCAAGCTTCCCTTTTTGATTGTGTGCATACTGAGGGGCCTTGAAGGCACCCAAGTCCACCTGGCAATGAGGCCTCCACCTCACCCTCCCATTCCTAAACCCCCTTAAAAGTACAAGCCTGGCTGTATGGTAGGAAGGCACACTTCTCATGCCCAGATGTACTCTTGTCCAGGCACAGAGGAAAATGCAAGCCCAGCTCATCCTCCTGCCAGGCAAATGAGAGCCAGGAGGTACTAGAGGCTGTCATACATCCGCAAGGTCTTCTCCAGCTGCTGACTGACTCTCTGGTAGAAGATGATCTGTTGCTTGAGGTATGACTGCATCATCCTCTTGAAGTCCAAGATGCGCCTCTCGTGGAAATGGTTCATCTCCGCCTGCAAGGCAAAGCCCACCACACGGCAGCGCTTGCGGATCCCGTCTGCCTCCTCCTGGTCCATCTTCCCCTCGTCGCTCATCCTCTGGCTCTCCTTCACCTTGGCAAAGGCACCTGCCCAGGGGGAGCGGGGCAGAGAGAGACAGCAGGCAAAGGCAACACCATTAGATGGAGGGTACCCCACTCATAATCCTCGGTCTCCCCTTTTAAAAGGCACCGTTTGCGTTGGATGTGATTTTATGAATGAACAGTTGTTTTAAACTAGTGGTTCCAACTTCATTTTGGGCGACCCCCCCCCCACCCCTTTGGTTCATCCCCAGTGCCCCCTATAAAACCCTATAAAAGCATCATTCAGAATAGCAGTTTGCATGACCCACTAAGGAAGATATTAACACAGTAAAATTCAGACCAGTAACAATTAATTGCACATTTATTCAAAATCCAATTAAAGCTATTTAGTTTAATTAATTCAACAAAACTGATGAACACCCAGGCCCAAGGGAAACCTGAGGTTTACAGAAGCAGAAATGAGAACACAGTCTGAAAACAGTCCAATGAGGACTGAGCACGCTCAGTGGCTGCAGAATAAACTGGGTATTAATCCCTCTATCAGCGTTTCTCAAATTTGGGTCACCAACTGTTGTTGGACGGCAACTCTCATCATCTCCTACCACTGGTCCTGCTAGCTAGGGATGATGGGAGTTGTAGCCCAGCAACAGCTGGGGACCCAAGGTTGAGAAACATTGCAAGTGGATACCTGGCACATTTTTATCAGGGCCAATGAGAGCGGGGTGTGGGGACCTGGTACAATTTTCTGGTGCCTATCTGGCATGTTTTATGTAATTCTCAACAGAATATACAGTTAATGTCCAATGCATGCACAATCCTGAGTAACATTCTTGTAAACCTGTGCTGTGAACCAAGCATTTTCAACTCTATACAGATATCTGATTCTGCACTTTGACAGTGTGACAGCCCAGACACATCTTACTATGCACAGTTGCATTTGTATGTTTTTCTATGTGAACACTGTGCAAATGCAACAAACTTGTATAGTGCACATTGTGTTGTGTTACATGTACAAGTTTAACATTTAAAGTATAAGGTTTGTTTGACTACAATCATGGGGGTGTTGATATTATTGATATTAGTCATTAGGATCTTAATATTCTCAACAAGTACAAATATTATATCTATTCTTAATATAAAAATAAAATTGCACATTTATTTTATAGCCATGTAAAAAAAAAAAAATTAGCCATTCCGCCCTTGCTGAGGGGCCCATTTTTTATTTTATTTTTTACTGGTGCCTAAACCTGCTCTCAGTCGTCCTGATTCTTATTTTACGCTAATGCAAACCATTTCAGTTCTACCTAACCATCTCAAATAAACTGTCTCACATTCCAAGGTAGTAATGATTACCACAATATTTACCATGGCCTTAACAGGTCAGGGTTTCTTGTTGGTTTAAGTTAATTTTGGAACCAGAAGGTTGCAAAAAGACTGCTCTGTGTTCTGATCTTGCTTTGACTTCTTGAATACCTTATATCTTCCTTAAAATCACTGTCCCTCTTCTCCAAGCTAAGCATGATGCAATCTTAAATGTTTGCAGTTTGACCTCAAGCATGACAGACTGGGAAAGCCAGAGAGGGGCCACATTTGGATTGTCCTATCAATAACCTTTGATATAAACAAGCTTTGTTCAAGTTCAAGTTTTATTGCGGCCAAAGCCAGTGACACTAAACACCACAAGATCAGACAAGAAATCAGCAACAACCTCAGAAAAGAAAAAAGGTTACACAAGGGAACTTCGCAGTGTGCCATTCAATAGAAGAGATTTACGCTTCCTAATTACTAAAGTGCAAAATTTAGCCACCTCATGATATTGAGCTTGAGGAATCTTTTTTATAGTGAAGAACAAGCTTTGTGCATTTGCCCACACAAGCAAAAAAGCCAGGAAGCTACAGTTAACTATAGTTTCCTGTTGCATCTAAACTAGAAAACTGTGGTTGATCTAAAGTTTACTAACAGTGGAATCCTATATGTGGTCTGCTCAAACATATCTTTTCTGTAAACTGTTTTTTTTGTTTTTTTACAATCAAGCAGTTAATTAATTAATTAATCTGCTAGCTAGCTAGGAGAAGTGGGGTGAGCATGCCAATATATTTTCTAGTATTTCTTTAAGCACACACAGCCCAGAAATATCACCAGATATATGGAAATGGATGAAGCTCTTACAGGAAACATCTCTCATGCTCTCTTTTGGGGTATATTAAAGAAGCAGTTCCAGCATGAGATAGGGAGATGGTTCTTTATTTTCTCAGATTACCATGACTTATAACTGGGGGGAGACTCAACCACCAAGCTTGGAAGGCTGGCTAACATCAATGCCACCCGAGTGAAAAGGACTATTGGTCTAAGACAAGGCCAAGAACAAGGCTGGCCCTACCATTAGACAGAATGAGAATCTGGGGGCCATAGCCATCTCCATTTTCCCAGGGTCTCCTCAAGTAGCTTGCTCTGGGGCCCCTAAGCAAGTCTGCAACCCTCAGGTACAGTGGAAGATGTTGCCCCATAATCACAAATAAAATTTAACTGCTGGTCTCGTAAGAAGATGCATGCAGAAGGAGAGGAAGGCACCATCTTATCCTTTGCTTCAGGCAACAAAATGTCTTGGGCCAGCCCCCAAGCAAGCAAGAGGAATCCCATTAGCCACTACGGACTTCAGCAGGACTCTCCTCGTGTTCGCAAGATTCTGAATCTATAAAGAATGAAGCCAAGAGTCCTCACTATCCAGCTGCCACCTCACGCTAATGCAAATGAAGAAATAACCCAGTTTTTGGCAATAAATAATTCAGATGGACTGCCTAATACACGAGGCAGGCACAGCGGACTGCATTCTGCTCTCGCTGCTGCACAGCGGCCACCCTTCGGACTTACTCAGGCATAAAACGGCATCTTCTGGGCACAAAAAGAAGGGATAGCATTGGAAGAGTGCAGAAACCAGGCCACCTGCTGTCATTTGCAACGTACTCCCCATCTATAATTGATTGGGTTTTATACTTTCTCACTGCATGCACCCGTTCACATCTGCTTGCAAAACTTGTGCCACTATTGCCATGGCATCTGCATTTGCACCAGCGAATTTATTCTGTCTCGAAATTATTGGTATTAGGTAGTTAGATTTTGAAGACTGCAAACCAGGTAACTGTGCAGCACAATCCTCTGAGTTTGATGGTACTTATTCCCAAGTACTTAACTCACAAATAAGAAAAGATTGCCATCTTATGATGCAGTCTTGTGGATGCCCCACCTGGTCCACTTGCCTGTTCTCACAGGGGCCAGCCAGATGCCTCCAAAGGAAACCCGCAAGCGGGATCTGCGCACCAGAGCAACTCTCCCCTCCTGCGGCTTCCAGCACCTGGAAGGGTTCAGAAGCCTGTCTGCCCTCCATTGTGGAGGCACAGCAAAGCCACCAAGCCTTCCATTAGGTTTAACTGTGAAGAGAATGGGGCTTGCAGAGTGATCCTTGGTGTGGGAACAGGAGTGCCAGGAGGACGTCCTTATTTTCTTCCGTGGAGGATGTTCTGCCCAATCTTGGCTGCCCTTCAGTCTCATTTGGGGCAACACCCTTCCTGACCTGGTTAAAAATTCTTGGGCATTAGGCTCTCCTCTCCAGCTACTTTCTTCAGCCAAATCTTCTCTGGATTGAATCTTGCCTGTCTTTATTCCAACTCTTGTTGTCTTCACAGGGACTTGGGGTTTTTTCAGTGAACAGAAAGCAGATAATCAGAACAATTCCAAATTAATCCAGCCCCCAAACCCTACGTAGACAAGCTTAATTTGCTCCTCAAATCCTTCCTCTGCCAGTCTGAAGGAGAACAAAATGAAACTATTCCAAAAATAAGCAGCTAAATGTCAAAAATAAGTGTCTAGACAAAAAGATTCAGCAAGATTCTGCATACTCTCGACGCTTCCCATGTGCCAACAGAATGTTGCCTCACTTCAGGAAACCATGACTTTTCCTGCCTCCTGGTCTTTCCTGAGTATAGGACTTTGGGGCAGGCCCCTGCCCCAGGTGGCAGCAGGGGTAGAAAAGCCCCCACAAAGGCAGCAGGGCTGGGACATAATACAGATCACAGTTGAAAAGCCACCATCTAAGTTCATTGGGCTCCATCCAGTGCTAGTTGTACTTAGAATAGGCCCATTGGCATAAATGGGTATCATGATCTAAGGTATTTGGATACACCCCATCAAACCCAGAGCTTAAGCTTACCCAATTGCACCATTGTAAAAGCAATGATCCCACCCCAAACCCTTACCTGGGAGTAAGACCGATCCAGCTCCTAACAGTCAGGGTTGGGGAGCCTCTCCTTGGCCGGATGGCCTCCTGTCTGGGATGCTGCAGTTGCAGGATTCCTGCATTGAAGAAAGGGGCCAGACCGGATGGCCACTAGGATACCCTCTACCTCTATTAATTCTATTAAATCAACAGCCTGTCACTGTTTACATTAGCAAGATGCCAAGAGAGATTGTGGTTGGAAATACCCACGTCCTGCCCTTCTTTACAAACTGTCAACCTCAGATGGGTGGGGAACTGCTTCAGATGTTGCTGGACCAGAATTCCCATCCTCCCTTCCCACTAAGCATGCTGGCTTGGGCTGATGGGAGGCCAGAACCATCTGGAAGGCCAGAGGTTCCCCAGCCCTGTCCTAGGAGAAGAATGGCAGAGAAGAGAAGATGATATAGAAGAGGTCTGAAATAGAATCCTGCAATACCCCAAAAGCCCGCTGAACACATAGGCTTGCTCTCCCAGGGGTGGTGAATTCTCCCACCCTCACTGGCTCCAGGGAGTGGGAGCGGGCTGGGAAAGGGCCTTCTCTGTGGTGGCCCCTGAACTGTGGGACCCACAGAAGTGAGTCTGGTGCCTTCACAGCAGCAGATTCTGGCTTCTCACCCTGGCCTTGGGCACCTGAGGACAGGCCTTACTTTTATGGCTTCAAGTTGTTCTTTTAAACTGTTTTAATAATAATAAATTAAAAAATTGTCCAGCAGTACCTTAGAGACCAACTAAGTTTGTTCTGGGTAAAAGCTTTCGTGTGCATGCACACTTCTTGAGATACACTGAAACAGAAGTCACCAGACAGCGCATGGAAATGCCGTTTACCTTCCCACCGGAGCAGTACCTATTTATCTACTTGCACTTTGACGTGCTTTCGAACTGCTAGGAGCTGGGACCGAACAACAGGAGCTCACTCCATAGCGGGGATTCGAACTGCTGACCTTCTGATCAGCAAGCCCTAGGCTCTGTGGTTTAGACCACAGTGTCACCCATGTTTAGTAGTTGTTGTTGTTTAGTCATTTAGTCGTGTCCGACTCTTCGTGACCCCATGGACCAGAGCACGCCAGGCACTCCTGTCTTCCACTGCCTCCCGCAGTTTGGTCAGACTCATGTTTGTAGCTTCGAGAACACCGTCCAACCATCTCGTCCTCTGTCGTCCCCTTCTCCTTGTGCCCTCAATCTTTCCCAACATCAGGGTCTTTTCCAGGGAGTCTTCTCTTTTCATGAGGTGGCCAAAGTCTTGGAGCCTCAGGTTCATGATCTGTCCTTCCAGTGAGCACTCAGGGCTGATTTCCTGAAGAATGGATATGTTTGATCTTCTTGCAGTCTATGGGACTCTCAAGAGTCTCCTCCAGCACCATAATTCAAAAGCATCAATTCTTTGGCGATCAGCCTTCTTTATGGTCCATGTTTAGTAATAAGTTGTAATTTAGTAACTTCTCTTTCAAGTCTATTTCTGAAATTATTTTATAATAAGACAGCTACTTTGAGTTCCTGTATTGAATGTCCTGGGAGGTTGAAGTGTTCTCCTACTGGCTTCTCTGTCTTGTGATTCCTGATGTCAGATTTGGCGTGGGTTTGGCCTGTTTGTCCAATATAGAGAGCTGTAGGGCGTGCTGGCATTTGGTGGCATACACAATGTTGGAAGATGAGCAAGTAAATAGTCCTGAGATGGTATGTTTGATGTTGTTGGGTCCAGTAATGGTGTTGTCTGGGTTTATGTGGCAGCAAAGTTGGCATCTAGGTTTATTGCAGGCTCTGGTACCAGTGTCCATGTTAAGCCTGGTTGCTGTATTATTGTGGGTGAGGAGTTGTTTAAGATTGGGTGGCTGTCTGTAGGCAATGAAAGGTCTTTCCTCCCAGAGCTTGAGAAAAAGAACTGTTGTTGTCTAGGAGAGGTTGCAAATCTCTGATGATGAGTTGAACTGTTTTAACCTGGGAGCTGTATATGATAACTAGTGGTGTTCTGTTATTTTCTCTTTTGGGTCTGTCTTGCAGCGAGTTCTCTCTAGCTTTCAGTCTGGCTTTTTTTTATCTGTTCAACAAACCTGTTCGACTTCATCAGGCGGGTATTTTAGTTCCAAAAAGGTTTGCTGTAGATCTCTTAGGTGAGAATCCGTGTCTGTAGAGTTGGAACCTCTGGCTATATACAATTGATTGTTTGGTATGTTTGGGATGGTAGCTGGAAGCATGTAGCATGTTTGTCGGTCAGTTGATTTTCAGTATAAGGTGGTGTCTATGCACCCATCCTGTATTTTTATAGTAGTGTCCAGAAAATATATTTCTTGCATAGACCAGGTCACTGAATGTCTTATGGAAGGTGTCCAGGGTCTGCTGACCATGTGTCCAGATAATAAAAAAAATTGTCAATGTATCATAGGTACAAGAGAGGTTTGAGTGGGTAGGAGTTTAGGAAGCGTTGTTCCAAATCTGCCATGAAGATGTTGGCATACTGGGGGGCCATGCGGGTGCCCATTGCTGTGCTGCTGATCTGGAGGAACAGGTCATCTCCAAATTTGAAGTGGTTGTGGGTGAGGACAAAATGGCAGAGTTTGGTAGCAAAGTCCACTGTGATTTTATCTGAAATGGTGTTCCTGTTTTTAATATTGTGTTTTAATGCTGCAGCAGACCCTGGGCAGTAGGGTGAAGGGCAGGTGATAAGTGAATATTGTAATTATAATAAAATATGGTGTAGTGAAGTTAGGAACTTTCAGTAGGCAAACTTTGGTCAAGCTGAAGAAAAGCACTGTGGGAAAACCAAAGGCCAAATGATTTATGGGAAATATACGTCTGTTGCTTTCAAACTGTAGACTAACTGGCTCTGGGAGTGTGAATACTTATCTCATGCATCTGCAGGAAGGAAAACTTCCAGTTGATTAGTGGTGATTTAACACCTGGTTACTAAGAGCTGTCCCTGTGTGAATAAGGGCTATCAAGCCTCATTACAGGAGAAAGGAGGATCTGCTGTGTTTCTGAGAAGTTTGGGAGGAACGCTTTGATCCCAAGGTTTTGAGTACAAACAAGCTTCAGCTGTCACAAGCTGAGTTATTATCCAACTTGGCGACCATTGGTAAATAATTAGAAATTCTGATTGGTCCTTGGGGGTCTGATTACACGTGGGGTTTTAAGGATAAAAACCTTAGGAAAGGAGCAGGCAAGCGGGCAGCATCCACCCGCCCTTCTGCCAGATTCACCACCTTGTCGGCAGTCGTCATTCATATGCGTGTTCTTTGTGATGAAGAATTCCTGTTGTCTTCTTGAGATGCGGATTCAGCCGAGAACTTTACGAACTGTCTTAACTTTTCTTGTGTTCTCGTTTTGTAAGTACCGTATTTTTCGCTCTATAGGGCGCACCTGACCATAGGGCACACCTAGTTTTCAGAGGGGGAAATCAAGGGAAAAAATATGATTCCGCCCCCCCCCCCAGCTCTGGGAGCAGTGGACAGGCTGCACGCAGCCCGTGCACTTCTCCCAGACCTTCTCCCTGCTATTGCAGGAGGTGGGGGAATTCCCGCATCTCCCGCAAAAGCCCACAGGAAGGAGAAGGGACTGACTCGGCCAGTCAGTCCCTTCTCCCTCCTTGGGGAAAAGCCCCCAATAGCGGCGCGCTCTGTAAAGGCTGCACGGCTCCTGCGGGCTTTTCTGAGAGGTGGGGGAAATCCCCCACCTCGTAGAAAAGCCCACAGAAGCCGCACAGCCTTTAAAGAGTGTGTGGCTTCTGCTTGCTTTTGTGGGAAGTGGGGGAATTCCCCCATCTCCCGCAAAAGCCCACAGGAGCCACACACCCTTTAAAGAGTGCGCGGCTCTTGTGGGCTTTTTGACCGAGCGCTGCGTTCCCCCACCGCCAGCCTCCAAACCAGGTCCGGGAGCAGCGCGAAGGCGTCACATGCCTTCCCGCTGCCCCCTGAGCCTGTGGGGCTGGCGGTGGGGGGAAGCACTGCTTTCCCCCACCGCCAGCCTTTAAACCAGGTTGGGGAGTAGCGCAAAGCCGTCATGCGCCTTCCCGCTGCCCGCCAGCCTCAAAGACCAGACTCTCCTGGCTTCAGCAAAAGCAATGCGAAGCCTCCGGAGCACAGGCTTTGGAGGCTTCGCGTTGGTATTGCTGAAGCCAGGGAGCCTGCTTCCGCTCCATAGGACGCACACGTTTCCCCTTCATTTTTGAAGGGGAAAAAGTGCGTCCTATAGAGCAAAAAATACGGTACATTTAGCTAGCGATTCTTTACAATGTTGTTATTTTCTTGTCTGAACCACATAAGAGATGTGCCTACTTTTAAGTATGTTTAATCTTGTTTTTTAAATAACTTTTAAAAAAGGATTTTCCTATTTTGTTCTGTGTGCCTTTCTGGGGAAAGTTTGAATCCAAAGTCTGACCACTTAGCCTCCTACTGAACCTGTTGAATTTCTGCCTGCGATTTGTGGTAAAGCAATGCAGGGTGGGGGCAGCCGGTAACAAGGAAGAGTAACCTTCTCCCTTGGGTTAATCTTCTGGGCTATCCCCGGACAAGGGAGTGGTGGCAGCAACTACCCCTTCTGTTGTGTTTTGTCCTGAAAAAGTAAATCCTGTGGCACCACCTTCCCTCTCCTAGCCGGGTCCCGCTGGATTGTAGGACAGGTGGGGAAGGGGGTGTGGCTCAGCATTACTACAGATGGGATACACTGTAATGCTGACCTTATTCACCATCTGCCATTCATTTCCTCCCAAGGAAGACAGCAAGAGCATTCGCCTTTTGGGAAGGCAGGCCAGGCATATGCCCACATAAGACACCAGAGGGTGGGAAGGGGCCTCTCTGTCTACTGCCCCCCCCCCCGCTTTTAAACCATGTGCTGAGAAGCTGCTGGGACTCACTGCTTTCCTGCTGTCCTTTCCCTTTCCTCCTGGCACTTGCGTGCAAGTAAACAGGATCTTGCTTCCCTAGGAGTTCATGTCCTCCCTCACTGCTGACCGGAGGTTATATAATCCATTGTGGCAGCCCAGGAAGCAGTTATGGAGCTGGCCTCATGACACCCCCCACCCCCACCCTGCTTACGATTCCTGCCTTTCTTCAGCAGAAAAAGAACACCTTACAGAACAGAAAGCAGAGTTTGGGTCAAGCTCCAGAGACCTCGAGATGCTGCTGCACCACAACTCCCATCATCCCTGACAGTTGGCCATGCTGGCCTGAGTTCATGGGAGTTGTAGCACACCGACACTTGGAGGGGCCCTCTGCTCCCTCCCCCTGCACTCACACAGCCGCAAAGGTTTCACTGATGGCCATGGCGGGGCGGGGGGATTTCTAAAACTGCTGGGGTTTGGTCTGGATGACCCCTTGGCTGCCTTTCACAGTGGGGACGCAGGTTTCTGGGCAGGAGTTGATCACGGTGAGGGTTTGCCTTGCTCTTAGCATGTTTCTCCCTTTCGTCCCGAGTTTGCATGTCTTCAAAGTCCATGACACTTTTGGTGAAGGCTGTTCTCCAATTGGAGTGGCAGCTGTATATAATACAGCTCGGCAGCTGTATCCATGACTGAGCAGCCCTATTTAGGATCCACTCTGCTCACTCTGAAAAGGGGGAGGAGCTAGAAAAGGTGCCCTAAACATAGTCTGCCTCCCTTTTTCCCTGACTGGATTACCACGCCCAGTGGGGTCAGCAGTGGTTGTAAAAGACAATTGAACTTTGGAACATGAAATATACGGACTGTGTTAGATAACTCTCACAATAAAGTAGGTTCCGTGATGTGATGTAGATTTCCCAGAACATTTTGACTTTAAACTTTCCAGAAGAGAATCCTATGCAAACTAGGGAGATTTGCATAGGGAATTTTTCCAGTGCCCTAGAGTGATCTAAATTCAGCATGTTTATTTTGTCTCCCATAAGCAAAGCTCAGAAGTTCAAAACTGCCAAACTGGATTTGAACAGCTGTGAGCAAAATGGATTTGTGGGAAATGCAGCGCACCAATAAATTGGCTGTGGTTATGATCCTAGGCCACCTTTTCAAACCCATCTGGCACGGATCACCACCCACCTCGCTTTTCAGTGGGAAACAAGGCAGCTCTTGCCTCTGAGCTCAAACATGACTTCTCCTTTTCCCCTGCCCTGATTCACGGGAGTGTCAGCCTACTCCAAACCCCACCTTCAATCCACAGGTGTGGTTTAGATTCCATGTGTGTGTCACCTTAGTGAGGCATGCAAACAGGAGAGACGCCCACATTGTCTGCAATTCTCTCCTTCTCTGCTCCCACCAGCCATAAGGAAGAGATGGAATCTGTTGTTGTTTTTTAATAGATATTTATTGAAGATTTTCCATTTTAGTAGATTAAAAACCAAAAAGAAAAAACAAAAAGAAAAATTAAAAACATATACAGTTTACAATCCTTATTTTTCAATAACATATTTCCCTGACTTCCCCACACCTCCCCTTCTTATATTCCAATTCAAATTGTTAGTTCAACAAGTTCTTATCCCCAATTTTTTAACCTTTTTATGTTTAATTCATTATAAAAAACCGATTTTACCTTATAAACATCAAAATTTATGCATCAGTACTCATTCTTAAATCCTTTTTCTAAAGTCGACCCAAATTCCCTTCCACGAATTCCCCATTTTTCATACAAATAACAAAACAGAATAAAAATAAAAAGATGAATTATAATTATACACCCTTTGGATCCCCAAACCCCACCCCATCCCCTTTCCCGGTTTCAATCCCCAACAAATGTCCATCAGTCTTAATCTACTATAAGCCTGGGGATGTCACGTCCGAGGCTCTTAATTGTCTCTCAGTTCCTCTCTGCCGTTTTTTTTGATAGTCCTTAATATTAAACACCAGACCTCGGAGATGCTCTAGCCCGATGAGGACAATGTTTCTTCCAGCCAGACCTCCATGTTTAAAAGTGGAGCCCAAATCTTGTTTCTTACTCCTTTCAAATCCAAATGTCCCCAAAGCTCCAACTTTCACCTTAATCAAATTTGTAATCCTTGGGTCTTCAGATCTCCACAGAGAGAGATCTCTCCATTCTTCAATCACCAATTCAGACCAGATTTTCATCATCAAGTTCTTATTTTCCTTTATAACCATCATGTCAGGCCTCTGGCTCTCCTTTGCCATCTGCAACATTATATCTCCTCCTTCCTTTTCCTCAAAAACAACATGTGTCTCTTTCTCCACACTCTCAAAGTTCTCAAATTTCTCCTCTTGTCTGGCTGCTTGGGCTTCCTGGATCAAATCCTTATCAGATTCAATGGACTTATTTACTGTTAAGTCCAGAGTTGCAACATTGGTAGCCAAAACATCAATTTGGCCTTGTAACTGTCCCAAGAGAAAGAAAACTCTGTCCAATTTAGCTTGAGTTTTGCCTCCTTCAGCCATTCTTGTAATGTCCCAAAACCCCCCCTAGAGGGATTTTGGTTACTTAGTATTCATTCCAGTTCAAATCCAACAATCAAGTTAGTTTGTGTCAGTTCTTCCTTGTTTTCAACAAAGTATAGCCCAATTGTAACAAATATAACCAGCAGAGACAATAGAAAACAAAGTTCGCTTTTTCCGTCTTGACAGCTAATTTGACAGCTGTCAAACTCTTCAATATCTCTCCAACCGGGTCCGGGGGGGGGTGGCGCCTCAGCTCCGAAAATTAGCTCTTATCCTCCAGTAAAATTGCTTAAACTGCCAAATCGTGCAATTAATATCTTTTACCCAATAAAAGGGAAAAAATCCTCTCGACTTTAGTTAGCTAGTCCTTGCTTTAGATTATTTACAAGACGGGGAGACGGACTTCCTGTTTGCATCTTCCCCGATCGTGCCTGATTAAAAAAAAAAATTTTTTTTTCTTTAGAAATCCAATTTCCGTACTACTCACGGGTTGCTGCTTTAAAGTCCAATTGTTCACAAGAAGTCAGCGCTCTCCGACCATGGCATGCGGCTTCACTCCGCAGGAGAAGCAGTAGACTCTCAGCACCGCGCCACTCACCCCGTCCCCCGTTCCAAAGCCTTTAAAAAGGCTCCTTCGCGGGTCGGGGGGGCGCAAATGGTGCCCGCCAAGTCACCAGGTTCACAGGCTTCCCCGCCTGTGATTTTTAAGGGTCCCTGCGTCGCCGCAGCGGCAAGACCCGAATCCTGCGGAGCCGATTCCCTCCGGAGCTCGGAGGGAACCCGCCATTAGCCGTTGGCGCTAACCCGGAAGGAAGAGATGGAATCTGCTGCCACAAGGTGCAGTGACAGCTGCCGGCATTTTGGCAATGCTCTCCAAAGGGAGCCTCGTTTCCTGGACTTTTAAAGTCAGCTTTATTGAGAGTTTTCCCACACAGAGTACAATAAAGAGAACTCTGAGCCAAGAAAATAAATAGAAGAGAAGCAAGAGAGAAGAATAAAGTAACAGAAAAAGAAGAGGAGAAGAAAGAAGTTCAAGGTCCTCTGCCATAATGGTATCTTGACCCTCATTCCACACACACAAGAGGGAGCTCTCACCCCTTTCCGCCAGCCTCCCACCTGGGAGATCCTCTGCACACTTCCTGTCATGCAAGGCCCCTCATCTTCCACCCACCACCTTCTGGGGTGTCTCTTCATTAGTCCAAGAAAGAAAATGCCAAAAAGCAAAGCATAAATTATATATATATATATAATTAACATAGACCAAGCAAAGATTAAAGACCACAGAAAGGCAAGAGAAAAAAAGCAAGAAAAAACAAAAATGAAAAGAGTGCACTCAGGTTATCTGTCTGCCAATTGTATCTATAACAATTATTTAAAGTATTCATAAGGGACGTGGGTGGCACTGTGGGTTAAACCACAGAGCCTAGGGCTTGCCGATCTGAAGGTCGGCGGTTCGAATCCCCGCAATGGGGTGAGCTCCCGTTGCTCGGTTCCTGCTCCTGCCAACCTAGGAGTTTGAAAGCATGGGACTTCCGGGTTGGCGCGATCGGGAAATGGCGGATTCCCTCCGAGCTCCGGAGGGAATCGGCTCAGCGGTGGATGGGTCTTTGCCGTGCCGGCGACACGGGGACCCTTAAAAACCGCAGGCGCGGAAGCCTGCGGACTGAAGACTCGGCGGGTGCCTTAAGCGCCCCCCCTGATTCGCAATGAGCCTTTTTAAAGGCTACGGAGGGGATACAGGGGACGGCGTGGCACTGAGAGTCGACCGCTACCGCCGCTGAGCGAAGCCGCGAGCCATAACCGGAGAGCGCTGACTTCCTTCCTTGAAATTCGGACTGAAAAAAGAACCCGTGAGTAATTTGGAACTGAACTTTAAAACTTTTACCTTTTGAATTTGAGACGACCGGGGGGTGTGCTAAAAGGAAGTCCCCACACCCCCCCTTGCAGACGATCCAGAGCAACGAAATAAGAACTAAGCTGGAGTGCCTACCCTGTAAAGGGTGAGTTTTAAAAAGACAGTAACTTCCAAGATTTAGAAAGGTAAATTTGAGCAGGAGAGTGGAGTGTTGGAAGAGTCTTTGTTTTGTGGTAAACAACCCTCCCTCCCGGGCCCGGGAGCGACCTGATTTGGAGCCTGTATAGAGGAGCAGAATTTGACAGCTGTCAAAAGCTGTCAAATGGACTATTAATAGTGAAAAAAATTGCTGTTTAAGACCTCTCCGGATTAAAAGGAGTTACAATTGAACTAAAATCTTGAGAAACAAAGAAACAATAATAGGACAGAGGATTGTTGGAGAAAAGGTTACTCAGTAACCAGATTCCCTCTAGGGGGAATTCTGTGGAATTACAATGGCTGTGGGTGGAAAGATACTGAGAGAAATCGAAAGAATGTTCTCACTGGTGGGAACCCTACAGGAGCAGACTACAGCTATGAGTAAACAATTGACGACCTTGGATTTGGAAACAAGTAGTTCTGCTGAAAGTAATGAGGGCCTGAGTGAGAAAGAACCCACAGCTGAATTTGAAACAATAAACAAAGAAGAGGAGAAGACAAAACAAGAAAGAGAACAAGTTATCTGGGAAAGTACTAACCAGAAGCCGGCATCTGGAGAACACAAGCAAGGAGACTATTGGATTAAATCCACTCTAAGCCTACGAAAGATACAGAAGATGAAAGTGGAGGCCCTGGGACTTTATGGAATTCAGGAGCTCGAAATAAAGAAGTACAATTGGGGCCTCCACATAGACTTTGATTTTGACTATCAGCAAGACTTAGGCCTTGTGGAAATTCCTCAGCAGTTGCCTTTAAATATGGGAAGAGACTATGGACTGACTGGATTGATTGTTAAGGAAATCTTTCGAGACTCGATGATAGACAAAAAGGACTACCAACAAAACCGGCGGAGAGGGACTAAAAGAGAATTGAGAGCCTCGGATATCCGGAATCCAGGCTAAAAACTGTTAATTTGGACATGTCTTGGGAAAGGACGCAAAGCGGGGAGGGGAGGGAGGGAAGTATTAAATTTAAACAACACTCAAGACCAGGGGGTTTAGTATTAAGAAAATTATGTAAGAAAAAATGAGAAATCGAGGGAAGAGAATTGGGGTCCAACTTAGGGAAAATTTATTTTTGTTTTTCATAAAAGGACTAATATTAAGATGGAAGAAATGCCAACTTGCTGACATAAGTTTGGGAATAGGGATGCAGGGGAGGGGGTGGGGGGAAGTCAAGGACTAGGGTTAGAAAATAAGATTTTCGGGAACTATTCATGTTTGTTGTTTTTTATGTTTGTTTTGGTGTGTTGTTTGTGTTTATATAAAATGTGAAAACCCAATAAAAATATTTTTTAAAAAAAAAGGAGTTTGAAAGCATGTCAAAGTGCAAGTAGATAAATAGGTACCGCTCTGGCGGGAAGGTAAATGGCGTTTCCATGCACTGCTCTGGTTCGCTAGAAGCGGCTTAGTCATGCTGGCCACATGACCCGGAAGCTGTACGCCAGCTCCCTGGGCCAATAAAGTGAGATGAGCGCCGCAACCCCAGAGTCGGCCATGACTGGACCTAATGGTCAGGGGTCCCTTTACCTTTATTCAAGGTATACACTCCAAGATAATCCTGCTTCATCCTGTTTAAAAAAGGGAAAGGGGTGTGTCTTCCATTTCTTCCCATCTTTTCCCACAGCAACCACCACAACTTTCGAGGCTTTTCATCCTGTGCTCACTTCCACTTGTGCCCTGGAGCCTTTCTTCAAGTCCATCTCTGCTTGTCTCTTGGTGTTTCTGGTCATCAATCCATTTATAACGTCCTTAGGAGGACAAGCAAATTTAAGCACAAATTCGACCCACAGCTGTGAGGCATTTGCGAGCCTTTTTGCGGAGAAAGTCCTGTTGCTCTGCCGTGACCTCGCTGCCAATTTAGATACAGTGACTGAACTGGAGGCCCCTCAACTGTCTTCGGGTCCAGTGTTGGACCATTTCAATCAGATACTCCCTGCTGATGTGGATAGATTCCTCCAAGCTGATAGGCCCACCACCTGCCTTCTCGATCCGTGCCCGTCTTGGCTGATTAGGGCGTGTCCAGATATCGCACGGACCCCCCCTGGTTGAAATTATCAATTTGTCCCTTGGCACGGGGACATTCCCAGGGGAACTGAAGGAAGCAGTGGTGTTTCCGCTCTTAAAGAAAACTTCACTAGATCCTTTAGACCTATCCAATTACCGCCCAGTTTCAAATCTTCCATATCTGGGTAAGGTAATTGAGAGAGCAGTTGCTGAACAGCTTGGTAGGTTTCTGGAGGAAACATCGGCTTTAGATCCATTTCAGTCCGGGTTCTGTCCTGGTTTCGGGACCAGGACGGCTCTGGTTGCCCTAACAGATGATCTCCGTAGACAACTGGATCGAGGTGGGTCAGGAAGGCTGATTCTTTTAGATTTGTCAGCAGCCTTTGACATGGTCAATCATGATCTTCTGGACCACTGCCTCACCAACATGGGGATACAGGGCAAAGCCTGTAAATGGCTGTGCTCTTTTATCTCTGGTCGGGGACAGAGGGTGGCGCTAGGGAGGGAGATGTCGTTGCACCACTCCTTGGTGTGGCAAGTGCCGCAGGGTGCAATCCTCTCCCCAATGCTTTTTAACATCTTAATGCGCCCCCTTGCCCAGACTGTCCGGAGCTTTGGGCTGGGCTGTCACCAATATGCTGATGACACTCAGCTCTATCTGCTGATGGATGGCCACACTGACTCGGCCCCGGATACACTGACCAGATGCTTGGAAGCTGTGGCTGGATGGTTTTGTGGGAGCCTATTGAAACTAAATCCTTCAAAGACAGATGTCTTATGGCTGGGTCGGGATGGCATGGGGATGTGAGACCAACTCCCTTCTCTTGTGGGGGCCCAATTAGTGCCATTGCCTCCCGTTAAGAGTTTGGGTGTAATCCTTGACGCCTCCCTTTCCATGGAGACGCAGGTTACAGCAACAGCCAAGGCGACATTTTTCCACCTTCGCCGCATCAAGCAGTTGGTCCCTTACCTTTCCTGCCCCGCCCTGGCCACAGTGATCCATGCGACAGTCATCTCCAGGCTTGACTACTGTAATTCGCTCTACGCGGGGCTGCCCTTGAAGCTGTCCCAGAAACTCCAGCGGGTGCAGAATGCTGCAGCGAGGCTCCTCATGGGGTCTCTGCCATGGGAGCATATTCACCCAGTGCTTTTCCAGCTGCACTGGCTCCCGGTGGCCTTTGGCTTAGAATCAGTTTTGATTCCCTCCCCCTCTTTCTTTTTCCTTTCTCCTCCTATGATGAGGCTGCATTTTCAATATTTTAATGTATTTTAGTCTTGTTTTTAAGTTTGTATGCATTCAACTTGTTTTTATTATTGCTTGTTAGCTGCCCTGAGCCTGGTCTTGGCTGGGGAGGGCGGGGTATAAATAAAAATTATTATTATTTCTCTCTTCAGGCATCTTAACAGCTTCCTTTGTCTTTCCAGTCCTCCAGGCAGTCCACACCATCACCCGCTGCTGCCTCACGTGCAGGCAGAATTGATCCAAATCTCCTCGGGCAGATCCCGCGCTTTCTGCCATCTGAAGTATCTCCAGTTTGATCTCTCTCAGAATTCCATGTATCTAGACTCTTAATTCTGACAGCTGTTCATCTAGTAGCCATTGTAAAAAAAATCCACACAACATTATTTTTACCAAATTCTGTTTAGTCACACACCCTTTGGGAGTCTCTGCTTCCAAGAACTTGTGTCTGCTTACACATTCCTTTAACAAAGGAATCAAACACAGTTTTGCTTTTCATAGCAAACAAGCACGCTCACAATGGAGAGTTATAGGCAATATATGTTGAAGATTTAAAGCAGGTTCAGACTTTAAGCGTTTTGGTTCATTCTCACGCCTGTTAATAAGTGCTTTATCATCTCATAGAATCATAGAATCATAGAATCATAGAATCATAGAGTTGGAAGAGACCACAAGGGCCATCGAGTCCAACCCCCTGCCAAGCAGGAAACACCATCAGAGCACTCCTGACATATGGTTGTCAAGCCTCTGCTTAAAGACCTCCAAAGTAGGAGACTCCACCACAGTCCTTGGCAGCAAATTCCACTGTCGAACAGCTCTTACTGTCAGGAAGTTCTTCCTAATGTTTAGGTGGAATCTTCTTTCTTGTAGTTTGGCTCCATTGCTCCGTGTCCGCTTCTCTGGAACAGCAGAAAACAACCTATCTCCCTCCTCTATGTGACATCCTTTTATATATTTGAACATGGCTATCATATCACCCCTTAACCTCCTCTTCTCCAGGCTGAACATGCCCAGCTCCCTTAGCCGTTCCTCATAAGGCATCGTTTCCAGGCCTTTGACCATTTTGGTTGCCCTCCTCTGGACACGTTCCAGTTTGTCAGTGTCCTTCTTGAATTGTGGTGCCCAGAACTGGACACAGTACTCCAGGTGAGGTCTGACCAGAGCAGAATACAGTGGCACTATTACTTCCCTTGATCTAGATGCTATACTCCTATTGATGAGGCCCAGAATTGCATTGGCTTTTTTAGCTGCCGCGTCACACTGTTGGCTCATGTCAAGTTTGTGGTCAACCAAGACTCCTAGATCCTTTTCACATGTACTGCTCTCAAGCCAGGTGTCACCCATCTTGTATTTGTGCCTCTCATTTTTTTTGCCCAAGTGCAATACTTTACATTTCTCCCTGTTAAAATTCATCTTGTTTGTTTTGGCCCAGTTTTCTAATCTGTCAAGGTCGTTTTGAAGTGTGATCCTGTCCTCTGGGGTGTTAGCCACCCCTCCCAGTTTGGTGTCATCTGCAAATTTGATCAGGATGCCCTTGAGTCCATCATCCAAGTCGTTGATAAAGATGTTGAATAAGACCGGGCCCAAGACAGAACCCTGTGGCACACCACTAGTCACTCTTCTCCAGGATGAAGAGGAACCATTGATGAGCACCCTTTGGGTTCGGTCAGTCAGCCAGTTACAAATCCACTGAGTGGTAGCATAGTCAAGACCGCATTTTACCAGCTTCTTTACAAGAATATCATGGGGCACCTTGTCAAATGCCTTACTGAAATCAAGGTAGGCTATATCCACTGAGTTCCCTTCATCTACCAGGCTTGTAATTCTGTCAAAAAACGAGATCAGGTTAGTCTGACATGACTTATTTTTCAGAAATCCATGCTGACTATTGGTGATCACAGCATTCCTTTCTAGGTGCTCACAGACTGTTTTCTTAATGATCTGCTCCAGAATCTTCCCTGGTATTGATGTCAGACTGACTGGGCAGTAATTATTTGGGTCCTCTTTTTTCCCCTTTTTGAAAATAGGGACAACATTTGCCCTCCTCCAGTCTGCCGGGACTTCGCCTGTTCTCCAGGAATTCTCAAAGATGACTGCCAGTGGTTCTGAGATCACATCTGCCAGTTCTTTTAATACTCTTGGATGCAGTTCATCTGGCCCTGGAGACTTGAATACATCTAAACTAGCCAAGTATTCTTGTACTATCTCCTTAGTTATTCTGGGCTGTGTTTCCTTTGCTGACTCATTTGCTCCAAATTCTTCAGGTCGGGCATTGTTTTCTTTATCGGAGAAGACTGAGGCAAAGAAGGCATTGAGGAGTTCAGCCCTTTCTGTGTCCCCTGTTTGCATTTCACCATCTTCTCCTCTGAGTGACCCCACTGTTTCTTTGTTCTTCCTTTTGCTACGAACATACCCATAAAAGCCTTTTTTGTTGCTTTTAACCTCTCTAGCAAGCCTGAGTTCATTCTGTGCTTTAGCTTTTCTGACTTTGTGTCTACACGTGCTGGCTATTTGTTTGAATTCCTCTTTGGTGGTTTCCCCCCTTTTCCATTTTTTGTACACATCCTTTTTTAATCTTAACTCAGTTAAAAGTTCTTTAGATAGCCACCCTGGCTTCTTTAGGCACCTTCCATGTTTCCGTCTCATTGGCATTGCCTGACATTGTGCTTTTATTATCTCCCTCTTAACAAACTCCCAGCCATCATGAACTCCCTTTCCTTTTAGTATTACTGTCCATGGGATCTCACCCAGCACTTCCCTAAGTTTTATGAAGTCGGCTTTCTTAAAGTCAAGAAATTGAGTCCTAGCATGCTTGGCTGCTCCTTTCCGCTGTATAGTAAACTTCAGAAGAGCATGATCACTCGCGCCTAATGATCCTTCCACTTCTACCCCACTAACCATCTCATCAACATTGGTTAGGACCAGATCTAAAATGGCTGTTCCTCTTGTTGCTTCTCCCACTTTCTGGACAATGAAGTTGTCTGCAAGGCCAGTGAGGAATCTGTTTGACCTTATGCTCTTGGCTGAGTTTGACATCCAACAAATATCCGGGTAACTGAAGTCCCCCATTACTACTATCTCCCTTCCTTTTGCATGCTTGGCCATCTGTTCCAGGAAGGCATCATCTATGTCCTCCGTTTGGCTTGGGGATCTATAGTAAACTCCCACAATGAGGTCTCTGTTATTCTTCTCTCCCTTAATTTTGACCCAAATGCTCTCACTTTGGCTTTGAGGTTCTAAATCTTGGATCTCTTCACAGGTATACACATCCCTGACATATAATGCCACTCCTCCTCCTTTCTTGTCTGGTCTGTTTCTCTGAAATAGATTGTATCCCTCCATCTCCCAGCAGCCCATTTCTTTTCTGAGTAGCAATTAACTGGCAGACAGAAAATCCCATTCTTATTTGCTTCCAGTCTTAAAAATTGTTAAAAGAAGGAGGTTTGCTGACCTGGTGCCCTGAAAGGGTGGGCCCCATGGAAAGTTCCTTGATCAAGACATTCACCCACCCCCTGGAAACTTCCTTGCCTCAGGGAAGCAATTCCAACAGAACACCAGAAATATTATTGATATTTTAGAATATCTGGAATTTAGAAATAATAAACAAATGGCCTTAATGCTAATAGACGCTGAAAAGGCCTTTGATAACATTTCTTGGTGTTTTATAAAAAAACAGATAAAATTAATGGGTCTGGGAGAGAGATTTGAGAGAGGAATTGAGGCCATCTATACAAATCAAAAAGCAAGCTTGATTATTAATGGCATTACCACAGAAAATATAGAGATTAGAAAAGGCAGAAGGCAAGGCTGCCTCTAATAATAATAATAATTTATTTATACCCCGCCGATCTGGCTGGGCTTCCCCAGCCACTGTGGGTGGCTTCCAAAAACAAGCAGGATTTAGATTAAACAAAAAAATACTAATTCATTGGTTAAGTACATGAGTTTAGAGGAGGAGAAAGATTTACAAGAAAGCACACGTCTAGAGATTAAGAATAAAGTAAAATACCTAGGAGTTTGGATCTCAGCTAAATGCATAGACATGTATCAAGAAATCATAGAATGAAATTAAGAAAAATTTGGAAATCTGGAGCAAACTTCACCTCTCCCTTTGGGGTAGGATATTGGCAGTTAAGATGAATGTTTTACCAAAAATGATTTTTTTATTTCAAACCATTCCCATTTTAGGAGGTATGAATTGTTTTCAAAACTGGAGAAGGGCCATCGCAAGGTTAAATGGAATGGTAAAAGGCCAAGAATAAAACATCTAATTCTTATTGACCAGAGGGAGAGCGGGGTTTTGCTCAACCTGATCTTGAATTACCGTATTTTTTGCTCTATAACAGTGTTTTTCAACCTTTTTTGGGCAAAGGCACACTTGTTTCATGAAAAAAATCACGAGGCACACCACCATTAGAAAATGTTAAAAAATTTAACTCTGTGCCTATATTGACTATATATAAAGTAATTCTCTTGAATAGGAATCAAATAAACACAAAGAAAGTATTTTATTATTACTTTATTATGAAATAGTAAGTAAACAGAAATATGAAAAATTATAAAATACTTTATTCAGTGCGCAACCTGGGCCTGTTTGGCTGAACACAAAGCTGATATTCTGGCTGGAATCGAACGTTGCGGACCGTTCTCTGCTCAGCGGGGATCGATTCGCTGATCCCCGCTGAGCCGGCGGATGACAGCTCCGTCTCCACACTGTGTGCAGAGAGGGAGATGTCAGAGCCCCGCTGCTCTCTATGGGGAATCGGATGAGAGCGGACCGCCTGTCCGCTCTCATCCGATCCCATCCGATCTGATCCCCACCCAGGACGGATGGAAAATAGGGTGGACACAGTCCGGCGCCCGCCTAGTGGGCGAAAATTTGACTTTTTTTCCACAAAAATAATCTTTCGGATTTTTCAATTTTCTCCACGGCACACCAGGCAACATCTCGCGGCACACTAGTGTGCCGCGGAACAGTGGTTGAAAAACACTGCTCTATAAGACGCACCTTTTCCCTCCTAAAATGTAAGGGGAAATGTGTGTGCGTCTTATGGAGCGAATGGAGGCTGCGCAGCTATCCCAGAAGCCAGAACAGCAAGAGGGATCACTGCGCAGCGAAAGCAGCGATCCCTCTTGCTGTTCTGGCTTCTGGGATTCAGAATATTTTTTTTTCTTGTTTTCCTCCTCCAAAAACTAGGTGCATCTTATGGTCTGGTGCGTCTTATAGAGCGAAAAATACAGTATACCATGCTGCGACTGGGCTGTCATGGATTAGAGAGTAGACCATACTTAAAGACACAGATTTATTAGATTTAGAGGGCTCCAACAACAGGTTTGGTTGGCACACGTATATGGTTTAGGAGAAAGTTAAGGTACGCAAGGGGTTTCTAAACCATATAATTAGAAATCACTCTTTAAAATCTGGGACAAATATAAGAGAATATTGGAACCTAAAATCCCCTTGTGGACCTCCCTGATAGAGGCCACGGCAGTAAAAAGAAAAAATGCACAAGATGATTGGGCAATGTATAGAATGCTATTAGAGGAAAATAACAATTTTAACCTGAAAAAATTTGATGAAATTAGAAGGTATGTGACGGATTGGCTACAATACTTTCAAATAAACAAGAGGTGGATCATTGATAGACAAACAGGATTTGAAAAAGGAACATCAAGACTAGAAAAAGAATTAGTACAAGCCAAAAGTAAGCATATCTCCAAAATATAATCTCCGAAGTATAATCTTCTACTCGAGTGGGAAACTAAAGAAGAAGTGAAAAGTGGAATGGTAAGTTGGGCCCAAGACCTTGGCCATAATATCTATATGAACCAATGGGAGAGACTATGGAAAGAAGATGTCAGGTTCACAGCGTGCTATAATTTAAGAGAAAATATTATGAAAATGTTATATTGGTGACACCTCACTACAGCCAGACTGGCCAAAATGTGTAAGAGTAGGTTGGAAAATTGTTGGAGATGTAAAGAGGGGAGAGGGTCATTTATGCATATGTGGAGGGAATGTGGAAAAATTGGGAAGTTTTGGGACGTTATAAATAACGAACTAAAAAAGATGTTAAAAATCCCATTCACAAAATGATCACAAGCCTTCTAATTAGGGATAATACCAACTGAAATAAAAAAGAAGTAAGACCTCTCTTTATGTATGCAACATCCGCAGCCAGAATTTTAATTGCAGTGTATTGGGAAAATGAAATTACACCTACAAAATCAGAATGGCAAGTTAAACTATTAGAATATCTGCAAATGGCAAAAATGACAGGGAGGGTAAGAGGGTATTAGAAGCAAAAAGTAAATCAAGAATGGATTATATTCAAGGAATATCTTAAAAATTACTGTGACAGCAAAAACCTCCTGGCAGATCTTGAATGAGTCTTGCAATGTACAGATAATATAAGTAAATTTATTGTTTCTATTTAATTTTTCTTTCTTTTTCTTTATCAAAAAGATTTATGAAAATAATAATAATAATAATATATTTATACCCCGCCTATCTAGCTGGGTTTCCCCAGTCACTCTGGGCGGCTTCCAACAAAACACTAAAATACAATAACCTATTAAACATTAAAAGCTTCCCTAAACAGGGCTGCCTTCAGATGTCTTCTAAAAGTTTGGTAGTTATTTTTCTCTTTGACATCTGGTGGGAGGACGTTCCACAGGGCCAGTGCCACTTTCGAGAATAGTATGAAACTGTGTAAAATATAACAAGAGTAATTCAGTTTTTTTGAGAACATTCAGAAGTCTGCTTTAGGTCTTTTTAAATGTATTGCATTCTTTTTTATTTTTTTGTTGTATGGGATGGGATATAAATTGTAATATATTATATTATTGTATAATTTTGTGAAATATGTTTAATAAAGATTTTTTGAAAAATAAAAAACCCTAAAACGTCCTTGTCTCCAGTGTGCTGTCGTCTTCTTCCAAGACACTGAGGTTTCCTCTCTTATCTCAAAAGGGAATTATGCCTTGATTACCTCTGACCACCGCATAATTATCTCTGCCAATGGGATCACCAGTAGCTGATAACTTAGTCTGCCATCTTTCTTCCCCAGAAGTCCAAATGGAACCTCCAGTTTCCAAAGCAGTCTACCTTTCATGGCTGGTTGTTTTATGCCCTGCTGGCAAGCTTCCTGACTGGAATGGCTTGGGTCCGGTCCAAGAAGTCCGCCTTCCCCAAGCTCGGGCCTTCCAGAGATTTGAGACTCCAACTCCCATCATCCCCAACCATCAGCACAGAGGGCTGTGTCTGATGGGAGCCGTAGTCCCACTGGTGGAGGAAAGGGGTACGGTGGGTGCGGTCTGCCCCAGGTGTTATGTGACATCACCGCCCTGCCCCCTGGGCAGCTCACCCCGCTCCCAGGTGCACAGCATGTGTGCTGCTCTGGGTGCCGGAGCAGCTCCGCCTCTGCATAGTCCATCTATATGGAGGGCTGCAGTGGCACTTTTCTGAAATTCCTATTAACCAAAAAGGACCCCCACTTACCTGGGAGTAAGCCCCCTTGAACTCAGCGATATTTACTTCCAAGTAGATGCACATTGGATTGCGGTGTAACAGCACAACCCCAAATGTGCATTAAGATGATAATCATGTTAATTTCAATGGGGCTTACTCCCAAGCAAGTGGGTGTGGAATAGTTTTTCAGTGGGGACTACAACCCTGCAAACTAGTCTGAAATCGGGTCTCTGGGAGTCCTTTTTTCTTTTTTAAAAAATCTTGCACCTGCCATGTACTCACTAGAGGGCCTTACATCTCAGTTGCCCCATCTGCAACAATAATACTGGTCTACCTTATGGTTGTTTTAAAGATTACAAAAAAGGAGAATGCATTTGATATATTTCATATCCAGCTTAGTCGTACTCAAAGTAGACCCACTAAAATTAATGCCCATTCCTAGTTTAGGTCCATTAAGTTCAGTGGGTCTGCTCTGAGCATGTCTTGTTCAATACAACCCAATGGACAACTCAAGGAAATCGTACAATCACAATCACATGCAGATTTATTTAGGCATTAAGTCGTACTGATTTCAGTGAGATTTACTTCTATGTAAGCATGCAGCCTTTATCAATTAAACGCACATAAATTGGCATTCTTACTCCCAAGTAAACATGCAAATGTATAACTGATTTGTGGATTAAACATTGCCACCTTGACATTATGGATATAAAACTCATTGCTGGAGTTCTGAAAGCACAACCCAAATGGTCAAGGGGATGGAGCAACTATGAAGAAAAGCTGCAGTGTTTGGGGTTTTTTTGTTACTAAAAAGGGGACATGTGAGAAGTTTGCCAGGAGTGGAGAAAGAGAAGTGTTTTTCCCTCAACACCAGAAGGAAGCTGCATGTTGGGAGATTCGGGACAGATGGTAGAAAGCCCTTCTTTCCACAGCACACAGTTGATCTATGAGACTCCCTCCCACAGGAGGCAGGAAGGGCCACCAACTGGGATGGCTTTCAAAGAGGGTTCAACAAATTCTTGGCATCTTCCCATAAAAGGATCCCTCTTCCCTGTGAATAAGCCCTTTGACCTCATGAAGACTTTCTTCTGAGCAGACATGCCTAGGACTATATACTGTCCATCTCCTACGTGGAGGAGAGGCCTATCGATGGCTCGGCTCTGGGATTCTTCTGAAAACCAGTTGCTGGAAGGGAGGGAAGAGGGCTCTTGGCCACGGTGAGAACAGGATGCTGGCCAAGATGGGCCATGGGCTGGATCCAGCAGGCTCTTCTTACGCTTTTACAACAGTGTCTGCCTGGGACAAGAGCCTCCCCAATCTGAGGGAAGCAGAGCTGAACTGGCAAGGCCCCTGGCAAGGCCCTCCTTCTGCCCCCCCTGCAGAGCGTGGCAGCCTCGCCAGGTCTTGGCACCAAGAGCCACCACAATGCTGCCTGTGCGGTGACAAGCTCTCTGTGTAACCATGCCCATGTGCCCCTGTGAGCCGCTGATCTCTGTGTAACTGTCTGCCTTTCTTCTCAATGCCTGGGCACAGTTCCAGGGAGGAAAGTCTCAGCCGGCCTCTGTCTCTGTTTCTCTCACACACAGAGGCAGCGGCTCTTTGTAATGAAACCAAAAGGCAAGGCAGTGGGTGTCATGGAATCCTTTCCGATCCCTTGTTTCAATTCTGCTTTCATGTCTGTTACATTTATTTATTTTACCTATATAACAAAATTTATATGCTGCTTGATTACAGAAAACCTCTAAGCTGCTTACAAATTATCAAAAAAGTAAATTTCTCAAACATATTTTAAGCAGGTGCTGAAAGGTTGCAGTGAGGATGCCTGCCTAATGTCAACAGGCAGGGAGTTCCAAAGTGTAGGTGCTATTCCACTACAAGACTGACTTCTTACGAGTGCGGAGCAAGCATGATGTGGACCTGTAACCAGTTCTGCAGATTGACATGATCAAAAGGGCATGTCTGGGGTAAGGCAATCCTGAAAGTAACCTGGGATTGTACTTCTTTATTGTACTATATTTTAAATTCTAGTCTTCCATTAACTTAGTTTGTGAGCTATTCTGCATCTGCATGCATTAACAGCTGGAAGGGAGGGGGAGCCCAGGATATGAATAAAATTAATTATGTTACAAATAAATAAAATTCCCATAGGGAAAGCTGAGCGAAATGCATGCAACAAGGGGTTGAGATCAGAGCATTAATAAGCTTCCAGAGAGACTGGCTTGGTTCAACAAGCTAGCAAACAGGGGCAGCTCTAGAACTTCTGTGCTAAGGCCCCAGATCTGCTGCCTCTTTCCTCCCTTTTAAAAACTTTGTTTTGTTTTACTTATTTTACAGCTGGGCAAAGTACAGTCTCTGCTCCCCTTCACTTTAATCTGCCAGAGGCATCTCTACAGATAATTTGCATATGCAAATTTTTATGCTGGGGGGGGGGGGACAGGGCCTCAGGTCCTTTAATTCCCCAGAAATGTTCCTGTGAAACAGCCAGTTTCTCGCCCTCCCAACTTGGCCATCCTTGTTCCATCCTCATTGGGGATTGCGAGGACACTGCAGGTTAAGCCACACGGAAACTGCTTTGAGACATGGACACAGAATTCCCACTGTGGATTTCCGGTTTGCTGCGGATCGCATTGGAGTGTGATACTAGTTTTCTGGGACAGACTCGATCGCCGCAAGGGATTTAGGGGAAACACAAAGGCGCTGTGTACCTTTGGAAGAAGCCCGAAAGGATGTTTTGGGCGCTGGGGATATGGCTGCGCACTTAGCAAGCTCTCTTGCCCCCGATCCGCCCTATAAAGAGCAGGGAAGAAGGACGAGATTGAGCTGCGAGTGCTAGGATCCATTCGCTACCCTGTGGTGAGAAGCCTCAGGCTCCAAGCAAAAAAGCTGCAAGCTCTCCGATAAATTAAAGCTAAAAGCCAAAAGGATTAATTAATTGGCAAAAAAATCTGGATTATAATTGGCAAAAAAGATGGGATGAAAAAAGGAGGTCTTTCCTGGCTGTGATGAGCTCTACTCTGCATGGGGAATTTCTACAAGTGCTAGAGTAGCGGATTGCATTTTGTTTTTCTTTTGCTGCCAAATAACTATCACTAAATAATTTACAGGGTTGGAAAATAAAGAAGGACTAACTCCCATCCCTGTACATAAAGGGGGAGCTATAATTTGGAAATAAAGACTTACTTGAACTCTGGAAGTACGATCTTTCCAATGGGAAGTATAGATACAAGACTGCTATACACATAGCGAGGAAACAGAGAAAAGTCTTAACAAATAAAAGATTAGGAAAAAGAATTCATAACATCAGATAAGACAAAAAAGAGTAATTTATGTATAGACAGATATGACCCGCAGCAAATTTTTAAAGATGAGGAGGGAAGAATGATAGCCAAACAGATAACATCACAAGGCCAAAAAAAAAAAATGTAATAGAATATACGCACCGAATGAAAGAAAATCGGAACTCTATAAACTGTTAAGAGGAAAAATTATTTGAATTTACAGATCAGAAAATAATATTTACGGGTGACACTGATGGGGTAGTGTCCCTGGATATAGATAGAACAATAAGGAAGACGGATTCGAAAGAAGGGAGACTACTTGCCACCTTTTTTTAATCTGGTGGAAAATCTTACATTAACGGACATTTGGAGATTCAAACACCCTTTGGAAAGGGAATATACTTTTTTCGCAGAACCAAATCAATTTGCTAGAAGAATAGCCTCAATATGGATTTCCAGTGACTAACATTAAGAACGAGAAAGGTGGAAATACAACCAAGGACACTTTAGGATCATAATGCAATTTTATTGGAATTAAGAAGAGAAGAAAACTCACCATTTAGGTGGAGGCTAAATGAAGGACTATTAGATAATCAAATGACCTTGCAGAAAGCTCAAAAAACCCTGAGAGATTATTTTGAATTGAATTTGAATCATGGTACGGACTTAAATGTGGTTTGGGACACAAGTAAGGCAGTGATGAGAGGTTTCTTTACACAACAAAACACCTTGCAGAAAAAGGCAAGGGAGAAGAAAAAGAGTTATTAGATGAGTTGATTATGAAAAGCAATTAATTAAGAAACCCGGAAACAAACTGATAAAACAGTGTATTAAGATGTTACAAACCCAATTTTCGATGCTAATAAATCAGGAAGTTGAGTGGGTGAAAAATTGATGAAACATAAAAATTTTGAATTTCTTAATAAACCAGGGAAACTTTTAGTGTGGCAATTAAGGAAGAAGGTGTCATGTGACAAAGGTATTTGAGAGCAGAAGCAGTAAAGGAGTCTAGAAATGTGAAATGCTAAAAAGCTTCAGAATCATTTAGCATGCTAAATCACTGTGACTCATCTTGAGGATGACTCATTCCCCGTATAAGTATTGTATCTGCTTGCAGGCATACTCAGTGACTCAGTCAGTGTCTGCAGTGTCTCAATCTATGTGTGTGGCGGAGCCTGTGAAGCCTGTGCTCAGTGGAAACTCTGTGTATGCTCTGAAGCTAGTTTAATCTTCTGTTCACTATGCTGTTATTTGCAAACAAGTTTATTTTAACTCAGTAAAGCTTTTATTGAAGAAGACTCTGCATTATTAATTTATGCTGTGCTTCAGAAAGGTATAAATACAATTAATAAATTGAAAGTAGAAGACAAAAGAGATTAGGAAACAATTTGTAAGATTTTATATGGAACTATATTGGGCTGGAAAAGAAGATATAGTTAAAATCTAGGACTATTTGAAGCAGAATAAATTACCAAAGATTCCAAAAGAAAAGATATACCAGCTAAATGTACCTATTACATGATGGAATTACAACAAGCAATGGGACAAGCCAAATCAGGAAAATTGCCAGGACCAGATGGACTCTCAGCTAAATATATAAAAAAAATACAAGATCAACTAGTTTTCCACTCAAAGATATGATGAATAAGAATGAGTAGAGGCACCGTATTTTTCGCTCTATAGGACGCACCGGACCATAGGAGGGGGAGAACAGGGGGGGGATTTCTCCCCCTCTCTGCTCAGCCCCTTCCATTTCTCCTCCCGCTTCACTGAAGGGGTGCTGCACAGCTCTCCCTCTCTGCGCAGCGCCCCTTCAGTGAAGGGGTAGGAGAAACGGAGCCCCTTCCATTTCTCTTCCCGCTTCGCTGAAGGGGCGCTGCGCAGGGAGGGAAAACTGTGCAGCGCCTCTCCAGCAAAGCGAAGCCTGGGGAGCAAGAGGGATCGGTGTGCACCAACCCCTCTCGCTCTCCAGGCTTCAAGCGGCTATCTGCAAGCCTTCGGAGCACAGCGGGAACTCATGCTGCGCTCCGAAGGCTTGCGGATAGCTACCTGAAGCCCCCGGAGCGCAGCCTTTGAAACCTCCGCAGAGCAGCGGGGTGCCTTCACCCCGCTGCCCTGCGGAGGCTTTGAGCAGCTAACCCCAAGCTAGAACAGCGAGACGGAGCATTGCGGAGCGCTCCGTCTCCCTGTTCTGGCTTTGGGCTTAGCCGCGCAGCCTGCATTCGCTCCATAACACACACACACACACATTTTCCCTTAATTTTTGGAGGGGAAAAAGTGCATCCTATAGAGCGAAAAATACAGTAAATTACCAGATACTTGGAAGGAGGCCTATATTACATTAATTCCTAAACAGGATTCGGATTTACAGTGGTACCTTGGGTTAAGAATTTAATTCATTCCAGAGGTCTCTTCTTAACCTGAAACTGTTCTTAACCTGAAGCACCACTTTAGCTAATGGGGCCTCCCGCTGCCGCCGCGCCGCCAGAGCACGATTTCTGTTCTCATCCTGAAGCAAAGTTCTTAACCTGAGGTACTATTTCTGGGTTAGCGGAGTCTGTCACTGAAGCGTCTGTAACCTGAAGCATCTATAACCCAAGGTACCACTGTACTTTAAGTTAAAAACTATAGGCCAATCTCGCTGCTAAATAATGATTAGAAACTATGCCAACATCTTAGCAAATAGATTAAATACTGTATTAAAAGATATTATTCATCAAGATCAAGTGGGCTTTCTTCCTGGCCAACAGATGAAAGACAACATAATATAATAGACATATAGTGGTACCTCGTTTTGAGTCCGGGATCCGTTCTGGAGCCCCGGACGCTCGACAGAGCGTCACTCTGCACACGCGTGTGGAGCAGTTTTGCACTTCTGCATATGCGTGATTTAGAGCTTCTGTGTGTGAGTGAGTGGAAAACCCGGAATTAACCCATTGCGGTACTTCCAGGTTTGCCACAGATGTTCCACGGAATGGACGACCGACAGAGCAGACTTAAACCGAGGCATCACTGTAATAGAATATCTGGAGACCAAGAATGATAAGAAAGCAGCTTTGCTGTTTATTGATGCGGAGAAGGCCTTTGACAATATTTCATGGACTATGGAAAAGATGGAATTTGGAGAATCATTTCTCAAAGGAATTGGCGCTATATACTCTGAGCAGAAACCATACTGATTGTTAACAATGTACTGACTGAAAAATGTGACATTACTAAAGGAACTAGACAGGGTTGTCCCCTGTTGCCATTATTATTTACCAGTATTTTAGTCCTAGAAGTCCTGCAAGAAATGTAAGAGCAGGAGTGAAAGGAATTTCGGTGGGGAGCAAAGAATATAAATTGAAAGCCTTTGCGGACAATCTTGTAATAACAGTTGAAGAACCTTTGACTAGTGCAACAAAGGCACTAGAAAAGATTCAGCAGTTTGGACAAGTTGCTGGTTTTAAACTTAATAAGACAAAACCCAAAATGTTGGTCAAAAATATGACAGTACAATCTAAATAATTGATCTTAGAAATAACTGTGGGGGAAAAGGTCAACTATTTAGGGGTATAGTTAACTTCAAAAAATATTAATAAATTTAATGATAATTACATACCTATGTGGAAAGAAGTAAAGAGAAACTTGGAGGTGTGGGGAAGGATGAATTTATCATTTTAGGGAAGAATATCAGCTATAAAAATAAATGTGCTACCAAGAATACTATTTCTGTTTCAATCAATACCACGATCAGTGTGGTAGGGCACTTTAAAGAATGGCAAAAAACAGTATCTAAATTTATCTGGCAGGGGACTAAACCAAGAATAAAATATAAGTTACTGACAGACTCTAAAGATAGAGGTGGCTTCTCCTTGCCAGATTTGAAGTTATATTATGAAGCGTCCTGCCTTTTCTGGCTTCAGGATTGGATTTTGTTTTTAAAAACCCCAGATCTTTAGACGTGGATGGTGATGATAATAGGTTTGGGTAGCATGCATATTTATGGTATGAAAAAATGAGAGTACACAAGGGATTCCTGAACCACGTGGTAAGAAAATCAATCTATGAGGTATGGGATAGATACAAAAGTTTATTGGAGCGGAGAACACCATGGTGACTCTCCATTGGAAGCAATTTAGGTTAAAAAATTGAATATGAGAGGAGAATGGGCCACTTATAAAGAATCGTTAACAGAAGCAGAAGATCAACTAAAAATGAAGATATAAGAGAGTTATTAACAGATTGGTTACAGTATCATCAATAAAATGACGTCTTTAAAGTAGATAAGAAAAAAGGTTTTGATACAGAGAGGTCGAGGTTTGAAATAGATCTGTTGCAAAATAATGTGAAAGTACCGTATTTTTCACCCTATAGGACGCACTTTTCCCCCTCCAAAAATGAAGGGGAAATGTGTGCGCGTCCTATGGGGCGAATGCAGGCTTTCGCTGAAGCCTGGAGAGCGAGAGGGGTCGGTGCGCACCATAGAATCATAGAGTTGGAAGAGACCACAAGGGCCATCGAGTCCAACCCCCTGCCAAGCAGGAAACACCATCAGAGCACTCCTGACATATGTGGACAGTTGTGTTTCTCCAGCACAGAGAGGGCCAACGTGGTGCCCTCCAGAAGCTGTGAGACTCCAACTCGCATCAGCCCCAGACAGCATGGCTGAGGGTCAGGGATCATGGGAGTTGCAGTCTGGCCTCATCTGCAAGTGCCACCTTAGCTCCCTTGCTCTGGCCTCTCTCCAAGGAAAAAACAAAGATCTTTAAAAGCCTGTCAGCTAGCAAAGGAGGGTTGCTCACGCCAGCATCTTGTGCTTCAGCACAGCCTCCAGGCCTTGTTGGAGCACAATTCCCATCAACCTTGACCACTGGGCTATGTTGGGAGGGCTTCTGGAGGGCACCAGGTTGGGGAAGGCTGCTCAGAGTTATCCGAACCTTGTTCTGTGCACTGCTATTGCTGCTGCCGCAGAGGCAACTAACACCGGATGACCCATCTCCTGCCTGTCCTGACAGCCTGTAGGTTTTGTCATCAGCCATTTCATGCACTGTTTACAGTGGTGCCCCGCAAGACGAATGCCTTGCAAGACGGAAAACTCGCTAGACGAAAGAGTTTTCCGTTTTGGAGGTGCTTCGCAAAACGAATTTCCTATGGGCTTGCTTCACAAGACGACAATGTCTTGCGAGTTCCTGCTGGTTTTTTTCCCCTCCCCCCCCCTTTTCTAAGCCTCTAAGCCGCTTATCAGCTGATCCGATCAGCAGATAAGCCGCTAAAAGCCGCTAATAGAGCTAATCTGCTAATCCTTCAATGGGCTTGCTTCGCAAGACGAAAAAACCGCTAGAAGAAGAGAATCACAGAACGGATTCTTTTCGTCTTGCGAGGCACCACTGTATTTTTTATTTTTTTTTGCGTTTCTTTTATGGCCTCAGGGAAGAGGGAAATAAAGCAGGGCTGACTTTTAAAACCATGCAGGGCAGACACAGCAAATGTAGACAACAGGCACAGCTGAGCCTCCAGGAGAACATTATGGGGGCAGGGAACAGGGAGGCTCCCTATCTATCAGATACAGGGGATGTTAGCATACATGTCCCACTTTTCATCCAAGTGATCTGCTTTTACTGCACTTCAGCCCATGCCATGCTTTTTTTGAATCAGAGGGCAATTAGGGCATGTGACTAGAGAAACAGACTGCACTGGAGTCCTTGAGCACAAAATCACAGGGCGGTAGTTGTATAACATGGGAACAGCATCCCTGCCTCCTATTTCCAAAGCCCAGTGGCATTCCTTGTGTAGCCCAGGGGGCCCATGACACACTAGAGAGTGGCACTGCCAGGCTTGCAGGACCCACTTGATTCAGATTATTCACCACTATATACACATGCAGTGCAATGCTATGCAAGATGACTCTGGAGCAGGGCGGGGCAATTGCTGCCCTCCAGGTGTTACTGGACTACAACTCCCATATCCCTGACCACTGGGCATGTTGGCTGGGGCTGAGAGGAGCTGGGAGTCCCAGAACAGGTGGGCCACCCTCCCTCTGGAGCAAGGCCTGCTGAGGGTATGCCTAGGAGTTCAGTCACATAAAACTAGCAGATCAAGATGAAGGCTGGGCTGCATTCCCTCCTCCCTGACAGACTCTTTTTCTGCATGGAAGGGATTTGGGGCAGCAAAAGGGGCCCGAGAAAAGCACTCCATCCTGCGCCAGTCCTGAAATGGTACATTCCGGCTAGAGATGTAGAGATCTTGGTCACAACCTGCACAGCATAGGAAAAGAAACTCCAGGTGTAAAAATTATCCCTGCATCACACAACCACCATCTCAATATAGCCACCCCACAGGCCTGATCCTGCAGCCTTTACCTGGGTGGAAACACAGCTATGTCTAACATTCCCATCCTTCCTGGCTTCTGCCTCAAAAAGGGAGACACGGCAGGGCTGGTGTGCTACTTGCCATCACCACAGAGGCCCCACAGGTCACCTTGTGAGCCCGCCAAGAAAAGTGTGCAGCAGTCAGATGGCCAGGCCCTTTTCCCAGAGATGCTTTTCCCCAGCACCACACTCAGTTCCTGACCTTGTTATGCTCAGTGTTCTCCCTGGGAATTTCCTGGCCCCGAGTGAGGCTCTGCCCCCAGCAGACCCCCAGCTCTCTGCCTTCTGATTGCATCTGGTCTGAGGGATGGCCCTGCCAGTCACCTTCCTCATCCTTGGTCCCAGAGCCAACTTTGTGGAAACACAACAATGATGGAGACAAAATTAGGATGGGGAGGCTCCACCTGCCACTGGCTCTGGTGCCACCTGCTGCTGGGCTCTTTGCTTTCCCCAGCAGGCCCCAGGCACCACCGCTCAGACCAGGCCAGGTACTTGTCAGTATTGTCTACTCTGACTGGCAACAGCCGGAGCAGCACGTCCCATTTTGCCGCTTGAGGCTCCTGTGACCACCTGCTCTGCCACCGCCATGTGCCTTGCCCCCTCCGCTGCTGGCAAAGAAGCAACATCGCCACCTCTGCCCATATTGGGCAAGTTCGCTCCAATTTTGGGTGAGATCTTGCCCAACATGGCTGTGATCTTGTCTAAAATCAGTGCTGATGGCGGAGGGGCAGGGCAGGCGGGGCACCCCCAGGAATGTCACCTAGAGGGCTTCTAAAGCCTCACTGGCCTCATGTCTGGGCCAACTCTGGCAGCAGCTCTTCAGGGCCTCCAGGAGCAGCCCTTCCTCCCACCTGCAAGTCAAATTTTTAAACTGGACATTCCAGGGACAGAACCTGAAACCTTCTGCATGCCAAGCAGGTGTCCTAGCTTCTAGTGCTGGGCTAGGGTCCCTTCCCTATTCTCTAGCAAATGTGTGTTTTGAGATCTCAAGACTCTTTTGCTGGACTCACTGCATGCAGTTCAAAAAATTCAGCATTCAGGAATTGGGTGGAGAACAGTTCAGACCCTCCAGATGCTCAGCTGCTGACAGGAAGGTCAATGAAAGACCTTCCAAGGAATATTCCCAGCAAGAAATTGCCAGTTGGTTTCTATATGCTTAGGCCTCAGTCTGAGTTAAGCTGGTCTCTCCCACTTACAGGTGTGAAATTGCCAAAATGCCACAGCAAGGAAGATGGTGTCATTGTCAGTGATGGCTACAGTGAAGGTCAGGGTGCTTATCTTGCAGCTGAACTTTGTACTGAAACATCACAGACGGTACATCACAGACGGTGATGAAAGGAGTTTCATCACCTTTCAGCACTGCTTCAAGGACTGGAAATCTGTGACCCTGCAGGTGCTGCTGGATGTCAACCCCCAAAAGCCCCAGAGGCCAGATGGTCAGTGGTCATGCAAGCTGGGAGTTGTAGTCCAGCAATACCTGAAGGACCACAGGTTCCCCCTCCCTGCCTTAACCATTTACCATGATTTCCTGTGTGTATTGAAGAAAATGATTCCTGCGTCCAATGGAGGGTGCTCTAATCCTTGAAAGCCTTTGCCACGAATCATTCTAAGGGCTGAATAATTCTAGGAGCTGAAGGATGCCTCCTTCAGCAACTCCTGCAGCGAAGATGGTGCCCAACGTCTTGCTCTGCTATGTAGTCAACTACACTGAGTCAGCTTTACTCAGAGCAGACCCACTGAAGTAGTGAGACGGTGGTTGTGTAGTGGTCAGTGTCCGACAAGTGTCATCAGCCCAATGCATCCTCTGCACCCTTCCTTCCTCTTCCTTGTCACAGGGTTTCTTCCCGCTTAGCCTCCCAGTCTTGCTCTGCAAAGCTGCCCTGTCTTTTGAGACTGCATGAGGGTGTTAACCCCAGCCAAGCTAGCAATGTCCCTTTCCTTCACAGAAACCAGACTGCAGCATGAGCAGCTGCAAGGCTTCCAACCATGGCATGCTGTCAAACCAACTTAGGCAATCAGTTGCAGAGGCTCCACAGCAACAAACCAACACAGAGCAGATTTACCAAGGCAGGTGGTGCAAAAAAACCTGACTTAAGGCTACCTACACACAAGAAAGAGCTTGTGAGAAAAAAGCACTGGATTCATTGGGACTTGCTTCCAAGCAGGCACACCTAGTGTAAGTGTGATAAAAGGAAGTGTCCCTTGTGAAAATGGTCCCCCTTCCTCAAGGGAATGAGTCCAAAAAATACCCACAATCCTTTGCTTATACTTCCTGGGATTCTCAGCCTCTCACTTATTGTCTGGCCTTAGGGAAGCAATAAATGCCATGGCACTGTAACTCCCAAACAACCATATGCCAGGAGTGCTCTGATGGTGTTTCCTGCTTGGCAGGGGGTTGGACTCGATGGCCCTTGTGGTCTCTTCCAACTCTATGATTCTATGATTCTAAATGGCTTCTACACTTAGAAGTGGGATCAGTTCCAACAGTTAAATCCCAAAGGAGCCAGGGCCCATTTCCTATGGAAAGGCTTCTAATATTTTTCAGGCAGAAATAATTCTTTTTAAAAAAGAAAAGAAAAGAAAGAAGTCTGGTTGTGAAATACTGATGGGTTCAGGAATTGTCTCTGGGGGAAGCTAGTAAGTTCAAATTCTAATTTACCGGGGGGGGGGGTCTTATGTAGGAAACTTATGCCCCGCTGGATGTTGCTAGACTCCAGCTGCCACCCCCCTCCAGCTGGCTGATGCTGAGTGGAGTTGTGAGACCTGCAATGTCTGGGAGGATACAGGAAGCCCAGCCTGGAGAAGAGTTAAGTGGAATAAATATGTCACCCTTGTTATTGGACCAACACCCTGAGACTCCGTGCTTACTCCGAGGGATGCAGAGGATGCTGAACTCTAACTCACATCAGGCCCAGTCAACATGGCCAGTGGTCAAGGGAGGGTAGCTGGAGCCCAGCATCATTTGGAGATGTCCATCTTCCTCCCTGTCTCTGCTCTACCATCGATATGGATTGGCAAACCTGCTTGCTCACCACAGAGAGTAGATTGTATGGTTCTGTTTTGCATTATTGAGGGGTTTTTCATTGTTTCTATCATCTATTGGATGTTTTTATCTTTTGCACACCATTTTCAAGGAATCAGCAACAAACATTTAAAAATAAATTAACAATAAGTGAAAGAATTACATATTCCTTCCCCACTGGGTTCCGATTCTTTCCTAAGAACAGCCTTCTCCAACCTGGTGCCCTCCCAGATGTTTATGCTTATAGTTCCCATCAGCCCCATTAAGAGGAGCTGTAGTCCCAAGCTTCTGGAGAGGGGGCAGGTTGTAGATCGTAAGCCCCTCGGGACCCGACTTCCTCCACTCTGCAAAGAACCATGCGAGCCAATGGTCCTGTAGCAGCAACACACAATAACGTTTCACACACTCTGAGATGCTACAAGGAGGCACCACTACAGACGGCCTCTCACTCGGTTGTTGAACGCAACACCCGAGCCACACCGGTTGCCTCCTCCTCCCCAGCAGTGTTTTGCCCCTAAGGTGCACTTGGCAGCACCCTCCTGGATGGCTGAGCGCTCTGCACTTACCTTTCTGAAGATGGATGATGTCTGGGAAGTTGGAGAGGAGCCCCTGGTACAAGGAAAGCGTGTCCAGCATGAGGAACAGGTCGTTCTTGGGCTGCTCAGCAAACATCTCCCCCACGGCCTCGTAGGTCTTGCCTGTGTGTGAGAGGGCACCGTTGAGCGCACTGAAGCTGTAGGGAGGGTCCATCTGGAAGGACTGGCTCACAGCCTGAAAGGCGTTGCCCAGCTTCTGGAACTCTTTGCGGAAGCCGCCCAGGTGCTTCCGCACCAGCTCAGAAGCCACATTGGTCAGCTGCAGCACACTGTCATCCATCTTCTTGCTGAAGGCCTTGAACGTGTCCACTCTGTCCTCCACGTCCTGCAAATCCTGGTGCTCCGTCGGGATCTGCAGGGTCAGCAGGAAGCTGGCGCCCACCATCTCATCCTTCTCTGCCCGGCGCTTCCCCAGCTTCCACTGCTTGTCATCGCCACAGGTGAGGAAGTGCTGGAAGCCCTCGTACTGCGACAGCGTCGGGTGGCTGGTCATGTGGTCCATCCACAAGATCAGCCGCCGCTTGCGCTTCTCAATGAAGTCCTCCTCAAAGCGCCCCGTGGCCTGCTTCTCGGGCAGGTGGGGCACAGAGACGACAGTGAACTTGTGCAGCAGCCGGTTGTACAGCCAGTCAAAGTGTTTGTACCGCCGGTAGACTGGCGAGTTGGTGCTGCTGGGCGTCAGCCGGTAGGAGATGTAGCTCTTGATGCCTTTGAACTTGGTCTGTTTGGTGGGATCCTCCACGGAGCAAACCAGAGGGTGCGGACTGGGCCTCCACTGGGGCCCACTGGGGCCCATGTCGATATAGTAGGTCTCTGAGATCTTAGACATCATAGGGACGTCGCCCAAGATGAAGGCCTCCACCCCAGACCGGACAAAGCAAGAGAAGCGGTTGAGGTTCCTCCCCACCACGCTGCCCCTCTTGGAAGACCCAATGCTGTCCTGCCTCTCCAAGGAAGGCTTGGGCCGGTAGCCCATATTGTACGGCCCAGGGTAAGACAGGTGTGGGGACGGGTGCCCGTTGGTGCCAGGCCTGCTCCTGGGCTCCTCCACCACAGTGCTGCCGTCATCCCACTCATCCCAGTCATCGTCATCGTCATCTTCGAAGCTGCCCTGGTGGGAGACACTGGTGTTGGACGGGGTCCCATAGCAGGAGGAGCCATTTCCAGGGGACCTGGCTGGGCTGCTGGAATAGTCCGAGTAAGTCGAGGCTGTCCTGGAGCGAAGGATCTCCACGTAGGACGCGGGAAAGAGGCCTGTCTCGCCACGGCTATTGGTCCCCTGCAACCACCCGTCCAACGAGTTCTCACTGAAGATGACCAGCTCTTCGTTCTCCTCGATGCTGATCTCCTCCTTGTTTTCGCTGCGGAAGCTGTAGAGAGCTCTGGCTTTCATTGCCATGGCTGCTCACTGTGGCACAACCCGCTGCTGACACAAAAAGGTCTCCCCACCACAAGCACTGCCGTTGTTCCTTGATTACTTAAGTCCCTACTTAAGCACAGCACTTGCCATGTGCCTTAAAATCTGAAACACTTTTGCGAAATCAAAGGGGTTTCATAGACTTTCCCAGAAAAGACCAAAACAATTTGTCTCTTTCTTCAGAATCAGTCCTGAGGTTTATCAGGTCCAACAAGTCGGCAGGCCCTGGTCAAGGGTGACCCACTCAGGGCAAAGGAAACAGCATTGTCAACCCCTGCCCCCCTTTCAGGTTATACAGGACTTGGTCAGATCCATGAATAATTTAGAAAACTGTCAGTCCTGTGTTGATTTTATCTTGCAAACAAGTTATTCCTGAACCAAACCTGAGGTATCCATAAAAGTTAGCAGTCTCCCATTAGGTGAGTGATATCCAAGATAGGGCTTTTGTAAAGAAAGTTTATCTTTCAAAATGTATGTATATTTTTAAAATTAAATAATTTTGCTCAATTTCATCTGAAAGTAAATCCAGCGTAATACACAATCATGGTGCTGGGGAAAAAACGCCTTCAAGAAGAATTAAAAAAGAACAACTGAAAAAAACCTACTGTTGTTATTACAGATTGAAAATGTTTTGCAAGCCTTTGCAAGCCTTTTGGGTCTGATTCGAAATCCACAACCCTCCAGAGGGGTGGGGAAAAAAATTCAAAGTCGCAAGTCCATCCAAAACGGAATGGGTCACGCCTTTAGTCCTCAGAATAACACAAACATGCACAGCCCCTCCTATTTCAACAGGGCAGGCAGAGAGTTCAAGAGGACTTGTTGATGTCTTTTGCCAGGAGGGAAGAAAATGAAGTAGAAACCAGAAGAAGTCGTTTGCTGCTTTGCAGGCCTTGGGAGGGCGAAAAGGCAGGAGGATTCCACGCAGCAACGTGACCAGCTCTCCAAATAGATCTCCTCGCTTCCAGGGATTCCGCTCCGCCAGCTGAGCGTGAAATCCCTTCAAGGCCGCAGGTGCCTTTTGCTCGGGGCTCCTTCAGAGCGGATCCCGCCAGCCTCGTCCGAGGGGTCTCCTGCTTCTTGCGCGGAGAGAAAGGGGCGCTGCGAAAGAGCGGGGCAGGAAAGTCCTTCTCGCGAGGCGGTCGCCGCTTCCCGGCGCCGGCGGAGTCCAGGTGTCAAGGGCAGCCTCCGGGCGAGCGCGGGTTCCGTCCCGCCGCGCAAGGGGAGGCCGAGCGCCGAAAGTTTCCGCGGAGTTGCTGCGACGGAGCCCGGCTGGTTGAGCCGAGAGCAGGATCCGGGCCAACGGGAGCCACTTCCGCCGAGAACGAGGCCGGGGCTGCGGGGAGGCGGAGCAGCCCTTGCCCGGCCCCCCGGCGGCCCTCGCCCGCGAGGCTGCCTCAAGCCCCGAAGGTCCCCCGCCGCCCCGACCCTCCGCGGCCTCGTCGGGGGCGCAGCGCTGCTCTCGCGGCCCGGTCGCGCTCCGCGACGCGCGCCAGGAGCCGGGCAGCCTCGGAAGTTTGGGGCGCCGGCTGGCCGCCGCGAACACGCGCGCACGCTCCCGCCCAGCCGCGACCCAGAGCCGCCCCGGCAGGCAGCGAGGACCGCGGCTGCCCTCTGCAGCCCGCTGCCGGAGCCGCGCCCGCTCTCCGGGGAAGCTCGGCAGGCGCCAAGGCCACGTCAAGCGGACTTCAAGGAAAACGAAAACACAACCTCTTGTTTTTCTCCTGCTGCTACAACTCCCATCATCCGCAGCCAGCTGAGAGCTGCGAGTTGCATTTCCCCAGCTGTGCTCTACAGACCACCGGGGGCCTGTCAGCTTTGTTCAGGTGACCCACGGCTATCTTTAAGAAAAAGTGGTCCTCCAGCACCCTCACTGACCACTGGCTTAGCTGGTATGGAGACTCCAGCTTTTCAGTTTTGCTTTTAAGTTATTCCAGCCAATTAACACAGACTTTGCTTAGGAATTACATGGGATGGGAACATTTAATTGAAAGCAGTCATTTAAATTGGGCTCCCTGTGGTTTTCTATGCCCAGGGAATGAGTGAAATATGGAGGGGCACGCATGTCTTTCATTTGCTTGTGCACCTGCAGTCCAAACACTGAATGATTGCATCAGTGAAAGGCAGACCCCTGGAGTGAACGTTGCACCCCAGTTCTCAATGCACACCAGAAAACCCTGCACTTATTTTGAAGTTCCACTGAATACTGTGTTCAGATTGTAGCTGTACAGCCTGATCCTGTTTGATAGTGGTACTCACTGCCCTGTTGTGCTTACGTCTAGGTAACCATGTTACCTAGAACAATACTTCTATCCTATACAGATTTCAGGCTCACTTAAAGTATTGTTTATTTAAGTGGAATTTGCTTCCAAGGAGATGCATTTTAGAGATTCAGGTCAGACCGGCTTGGTGCATGCTAATCCTATATGCAAAGAACTGGTGTGCCAAGGGTGGCTCCTTGTGTAGACAAAATGGCACCCCTCCCACATAAGAAGGAGGCATCAGCAAGCTGGGGGGGGGGGGCAGACACCAAGGTCTACAAAATACAAAACAAAAAACACCCTACCAGAGTAATCCAATGTACGTCTTCTCATAAAGAAGTCCTACTGTGTTCAGTGTGGCTTGCTCCCAAATTAGTGTGCAGGTCAGAGAACGGGTTGCAGTCTAAGGAAAGGGCATGAGGGGATAAAAAAACCAACCCCATGAGGAATGAGCATGCTCAGTGGGCATGGATTGCTTACTGAATAATGGGAGGGCCCCAAAGAAGACTGGTGGGGTGGAATGGAGCACCCTGGAAAGAGTCATAGCTGGCACCCTGAGCAAGAGCACTCTGCGCTGCAACGTTGTGCTGCAGGTTTTATCCCTCCCTGTAATGCTGATGAAGAGCTGATGCTCTTCCTGCTGCCCCTTTCCCCTTATGGCAGTTGTGGGTATCTGAAGAAGTGTGCATGCACACAAAAGCCCATACCAATAACAAACTTAGTTGGTCTCTAAGGTGCTACTGGAAGGAATTTTTTTTTTTGTTTTGACTACGGCAGACCAACACGGCTAGGCAATTGTGGGAGGTAGTCTAGGCCAGGCTTCCTCAACCTCAGCCCTCCAGATGTTTTGAAACTACAATTGCCATCATCCCTGACCACTGGTCATGCTAGCTAGGGATCATGGGAGTTGTAGGCCAAAAACATCTGGAGGGCCAAGGTTGAGGAAGCCTGGTCTAGGCCATGAGAGAGAGAATGATGAGCCCAGGCAAGCTCTCTCACAGAATGGGGATTTAAACCCAAACCTCCCAGGTGAGGGGTTAAATCCAAAGAGTCCTACTCAGAGTAGACCCAATTAAATTAATGGGTGTGCAGATTAATTTCAATGAGTCTGCTGTGAGGGGCAATAACTTGATACTCACCTCCATCCATTGCAGTCTGTTGCAGTAAATATGATTATCAGAATTGATTTGCAGCTGGTTGTTCCAACTCTCATTTATAGCTATTTTAGATTGCAATCCCATCAGGAAAGACTGCTGCCCCCAGGGACTTTATCAAGGGCCATATGCATGGATAGTGCAGTATAAATGACGCAATAAAAATAATAAGGTCCACAATGCCAGTCAGGAAGGTCACATGTGGATGCCTGCAAAAGCACGTTTCATATTAGCTCTGCTTCTGGGGGAGCAACTGCCAGGCAGTGCCATCCTATGCATGTTCAACCAGAGGTCCGTCTGTGCCCCATGGGGCTTATTCCCAAAAGAATGGTGCATGGCCTTGCAGCCAGGATACCATTGCGCTCTATCCATTATGCCACACATCTAGTAGCCGCTGATAGCCTCCATGAATTAGTCTAATCCTCTATGAAATCCATCCAAGTTGGTGGCCACGGCTGCCTCTTGTGGAAGGGAGTTCCACAGTTTAACTATGTGAAGAAGGACTTCTATTTATCCGTCCTGAATCTTCCCCCATTCAGCCTCAATGGATGTCCACAGGTTCTAGAAAGGGGGGAATCTTTTCTTTAGACGCTTTCTCTGTGCCGTACACATTTTATAAGCTGGCTGTCTCCTTGGGGCAGGCGCTCTCTTCATTTCCGCCTCTACCAAAGCGCTTTTGGAAATACGACCTTAAGCAAGCGGCCGAGGGGCGGGGCGGAGAATGCGCATGCGTCCCCCCGAGGCGGGGGAGAGGCGGGCCGGGGAGGGGCTTTTCCTGGCCCCGCCCTTCCGCCTCGCCGAGCGGCGAACTCCGGGGAAGAAGCCGGTTGGCCGAGGCGAGACGGAGGCCGCGGGCGCGTGACGGTCGGCCGCTCGCTCCGCGCCCTGAAGTCTGCCGGTTCGAGTCCCGCCGGGAGGCAGCGAGGCGCGCCTGGTAAGGGCGCCTGGGAGACCCCGCCTTGGATGGTCCAGCGGGGACGGTGAGCTCCGGCGGGAGACTGGGCGGCTTGGCGGGCGGGGGGCGGCGGAGATATCGGGCGGCCGAGAAGCATCAGCGCCGCCCCCGCCCAGCCGCGGAGCCCCGGCCGGGCGACGGACCAGGGCGACGGATGCTGGGAAGCCCCCCAGGGCGTGTCATCACAGTCGGAAGGGGTTAACTTCGGATCTGGGGCTTATTTCCTAGGGTTAAGAACTTAATTTGTTCTGGAGGTCCGTTCTTAACCTGAAACTGTTCTTAACCTGAAGCACCACTTTAGCTAATGGGGCCTCCGGCTGCTGCTGCGCCGCCGGAGCACAATTTCTGTTCTCATCCTGAAGCAAAGTTCTTAACCCGAGGTACTATTCTGGGTTAGCGGAGTCTGTAACCTGAAGCGTATGTAACCCAAGGTACCACTGTATAGAGAGAGAGAGAATAAAGATGGTGATGCAGTGCCGGGCGCTCCCTACCTACATGTAGGTCTACCCACCCGCCACTGCCCAGGAAACTCCAGGAGCCCCCAAAGAGGGCTGTTTCAGTAGGGAGTGTAATTCCTGAGTTTGCCATCACCCCCAACATCATGTGAAGCCAAAGTCCCGCTTTGGTCCCCTGCCTTTATTCAGCTTGGGGCCCAAGTGTGGACAGGCCCCGTTTCCTGTCTTAGGAGCCCTCGCCAAATGGTACCTTGAGAGGTGGGCAAGCCTATGCCAAAAAACCAGGCAAAGTTTCAGCTGCCGTCTGGACTCCATATGGTGCCTTGCGTCCAAATGTTGATAGAGACCACCAAGTCTCATGCAAGTTCAGCAGTGGTATCTCGAGAGGCAGATGAACCTATGCCAAAAAAAGGACGAAGTCATGCCAGGCCATGTTTTGGTCTCCCATCTTGATTCAAAATGGCATCCAAATGTGGGTGAAGAGGCTGCCCCAACTTGGGAATCCTCATGCTGAGTTTGGTGATGACAAGAGAGACAAGCTAGTTAGCAGAGACGCAAAGACAAGCTAGTTAGCAGATTTCAGTCCGTTAAAGACAAGGCTTTCTGCACCTGATGAAGCAGACAGATTCATCGCCGTATAAACGTTTATGGACTAAAAGGCCATTGGAGCAATGAGAGTGAATCTAATTTTGGTCCAATAGGCTGCTTTCTTCACACACACCTTTGACCTGCATCCAGACAAACAAGTGGAATCATCAGAGTTCAAGGACATGTTTCAGCCAGGCAAAAACTCTGGGGCCAGTAAGGGGCATGGCCTGGAGAGAGTGACAAGGGCCAGACAAGAGTTCTGAAGGGCACATTGGCCCCTAGGTGTGAGACATTCCTGGCTCAGAGCAGTCTTCCTCTCAATTTAAGAGCTGTGAGCTTCATCTTTGGCCTTTGGGCTTCCTGGAGGTATCCTGGGTAGCCACTGTAGGAATCGTAGAATCGTATACAGTGGTACCTTGGGTTACAAACACCTCGGGTTACAGACTCCGCTAACCCGGAAGTAGTACCTCGGGTTAAGAACATTGCTTCAGGATGATAAAAGAAATTGCGTGGTGGCAGCGGGAGCCCCCATTAGCTAAAGTGGTACCTCAGGTTAAGAACGGTTTCAGGTTAAGAACGGACCTCCAGAATGAATTAAGTTCTTAACCAGAAGTACCACTGTAGTTGGAAAGGACCCCAAGCATCATCTAGACCACTCCCACAGGATGCAGGACTAGATGGACCTTTGGTTGTGTTTGCAATGGCTTGACCTACTCTGAGCTGAACCAAATTAATTCTGCTGTACCTAAATGTCTTGGTCTGGCTTTCTTTCCCCTGTCTCACCTACAGAAACAATGGAGGAGCTCAGCCAAGCTCTCGCTTTCAGCTTTGCTGTCTCCCAGGACCTCAACAGCACAGCAGCACCACACCCCCGGCTGGCACAGTACAAATCCAAGTACAGCTCCTTGGAGCAGGCAGAGAGGCGACGGCAGCTCCTTGCATTTCAGAAAACGTAAGGGGCATCTCTAAATGGCTATATTTCCATGTTGTTGCAGGTATTATTTATTTATTAAATTTCTATCCTGCCTTTCCTCCAAGGAGCCCACTGTGGCACACATGGTGATTCTTCTTCCCATTTTATTCTCACAACAACCCTGGCAGGTAGGTGAGGCTGAGAGACAGAGACTGGTGAGCTTCATGAATGAGTGGGGCTGGAATCCTGGGCTCTCAGGTCCAATACTAACCAAGCAATGTAAACCAAACCATCAATATAACATGGGAATGCAAATTCCACGTTCAAAACGAAAGAATGCTAATCATAGTCATTCCACATAATTAGGCAACTATAAATCTCCCAAAGCGGCATAAAAAGGAGCCATGGAAGCAAATTACCGTATTTTTCGCTCTATAACACGCACCCGACCATAACACGCACGTAGTTTTTAGAGGAGGAAAATCCGTAGGCATGCCACCCATAGGCATTTCCTCCATAACACGCACAGACATTTCCCCTTACTTTCTAGGAGGAAAAAAGTGAGTGTTATGGTGCAAAAAATACGGTATATATGAAACATTGGATTGTATCCAACTAAGTTCTCCTTGGAGTAGACCCATTGAAATCAATGGACCTAAATGAATAATGTTCATTCGTTTCAATGGATTGGCTCTGAGCTCACACTGACTACATCTCATTGTCTTCTTGTTCATCTGTACAACAACCTTGTAAAGCAGGCAAGTACCGTTACTGCCATATTGAAGACAGGGAGTGGGGAATTTAAGAAGCAGACACATTTGCCACTAAGTTACCTGCCACACTCACCTGTCGCTCAGGAAAGATAATAGTTAATATATTTAAAAATATATATAATTGTCTGCAGGCAACATGCCAGGTGCTGTCTCTTAAATTCTTAAATGTTTATCATTTCTGGCCTTTAGCTGTTGTATCTGAAATGGACTCTACCTGTAAGATGATGTAGTTCTCTTCTATCCTCTTCTCATATTTTTGACTATCATTTTAGTTTTTTCTTTCTTAAGTTTAAAGCCTGCAACTAGCCCAAATTCCGTAATCTTCTCTATCACTATTGGCACACTTTCTTTTGGGTTCTCCGTGGTTATAGTCAGGTCACTGGTGAAGGCTTTTACTTTGAAGGTCTTGTTTCCAACAAATATACCCCTTATTATACCCCTTCCTTTCTTTTCTTTTCTAATGTTCGTATTCAGAATTTCCAACACCAATATAAATAACAATGTGAATAAAGGACACCCCTAGCTTGTACCTCTCTTTATATTACAATTTTCTGTTAGATTGTTATTTATAACTAGTTCAGCTCTTTGTTGCAAGTATATTGCGTTTATACCTTTATAAAAAAATTCTCCCACTCCTATCATTTCTAATTTTTTTTCACAAACCTCCAGGAGACATTGTCAAATGCCTTCTCTGCATCAATAAATAACAGTGCTACCTGTTTTTCGATTGTGACTTCCAGATACTCTAGAGCAGGGACGTCCAGCTCCCAAGAGACTGCGATCTACTCCCGGGGGGGGGGGGGACTGGCAGTGATCTACCCATGGGGGGGTTAGTTCAGAGTTGAACTTTTTTTAGGGGGGCAGGTCAAAGTTGTTGCCCCTTTTTTAAACAGTAAGTGTGCAGAATTAAAATAAATTGCTCACCAACAACACATTCGCTAACACACAAACACAGCGACGCAGGGAAAGGCGGAGGGGCGGAGACATAGAATAGAATCATAGAGTTGGAAGAGACCACAAGGGCCATCGAGTCCAACCCTTGCCAAGCAGGAAACACCACCAGAGCACTCCTGACATATGGTTGTCAAGCCTCTGCTTAAAGACCTCCAAAGAAGGAGACTCCACCACACTCCTTGGCAGCAAATTCCAATGTCGAACAGCTCTTACTGTCAGGAAGTTCTTCCTAATGTTTAGGTGGAATCTTCTTTCTTGTAGTTTGGCTCCATTGCTCCGTGTCCGCTTCTCTGGAGCAGCAGAAAACAACCTTTCTCCCTCCTCTATGTGACATCCTTCTATATATTTGAACATGGCTATCATATCACCCCTTAACCTCCTCTTCTCCAGGCTAAACATGCCCAGTTCCCTTAGCCGTTCCTCATAAGGCATCGTTTCCAGGCCTTTGACCATTTTGGTTGCCCTCCTCTGGACACGTTCCAGTATGTCAGTGTCCTTCTTGAACTGTGGTGCCCAGAACTGGACACAGTACTCCAGGTGAGGTCTGACCAGAGCAGAATACAGTGGCACTATTACTTCCCTTGATCTAGATGCTATACTCCTATTGATGCAGCCCAGAATTGCATTGGCTTTTTTAGCTGCCGCGTCACACTGTTGGCTCATGTCAAGATTGTGGTCAACCAAGACTCCTAGATCCTTTCCACATGTACTGCTCTCAAGCCAGGTGTCCCCCATCTTGTATTTGTGCCTCTCATTTTTTTTGCCCAAGTGCAATACTTTACATTTCTCCCTGTTAAAGTTCATCTTGTTTGTTTTGGCCCAGTTCTCTAATCTGTCAAGGTCGTTTTGAAGTGTGATCCTGTCCTCTGGGGTGTTAGCCACCCCTCCCAGTTTGGTGTCATCTGCAAATTTGATCAGGATGCCCTTGAGTCCATCATCCAAGTCGTTGATAAAGATGTTGAATAAGACCGGGCCCAAGATAGAACCCTGTGGCACCCCACTAGTCACTCTTCTCCAGGATGAAGAGGAACCATTGATGAGCACCCTTTGGGTTCGGTCAGTCAGCCAGTTACAAATCCACTGAGTGTTAGCATAGGCAAGTCCGCATTTTACCAGCTTCTTTACAAGAATATCATGGGGCACCTTGTCGAATGCCTTGCTGAAATCAAGGTAGGCTACATCCACTGCGTTCCCTTCATCTACCAGGCTTGTAATTCTGTCAAAAAACGAGATCAGGTTAGTCTGACATGACTTATTTTTCAGAAATCCATGCTGACTATTGGTGATCACAGCATTCCTTTCTAGGTGCTCACAGACTGTTTGCTTAATGATATGCTCCAGAATCTTCCCTGGTATCAATGTCAGACTGACTGGGCGATAATTATTTGGGTCCTCTCTTTCCCCCCTTTTGAAAATAGGGACAACATTTGCCCTCCTCCAGTCTGCCGGGACTTCGCCTGTTCCCCAGGAATTCTCAAAGATGACTGTCAGTGGTTCTGAGATCACATCTGCCAGTTCTTTTAATACTCTTGGATGCAGTTCATCTGGCCCTGGAGACTTGAATACATCTAAACTAGCCAAGTATTCTTGTACTATCTCCTTAGTTATTCTGGGCTGTGTTTCCTCTGCTGAATCATTTGCTCCAAATTCTTCAGGTCAGGCATTGTTTTCTTTATCGGAGAAGACTGAGGCAAAGAAGGCATTGAGGAGTTCAGCCCTTTCTGTGTCCCCTGTTTGCATTTCAACATTTTCTCCTCTGAGTGACCCCACTGTTTCTTTGTTCTTCCTTTTGCTACGGACATACCCATAAAAGCCTTTTTTGTTGCTTTTAACCTCTCTAGCAAGCCTGAGTTCATTTTGTGCTTTAGCTTTTCTGACTTTGTGTCTACATGTGCTGGCTATTTGTTTGAATTCCTCTTTGGTGGTTTCCCCCCTTTTCCATTTTTTGTACACATCCTTTTTTAATCTTAACTCAGTTAAAAGTTCTTTAGATAGCCACCCTGGCTTCTTTAGGCACCTTCCATGTTTCCGTCTCATTGGTATTGCCTGAAGTTGTGCTTTTACTATCTCCCTCTTAACAAACTCCCAGCCATCATGAACTCCCTTTCCTTTTAGTATTACTGTCCATGGGATCTCACCCAGCACTTCCCTAAGTTTTATGAAGTCAGCTTTCTTAAAGTCAAGAAATTGAGTCCTAGTATGCTTGGCTGCTCCTTTCCGCTGTATAGTAAACTTCAGAAGAGCATGATCACTCGTGCCTAATGATCCTTCCACTTCTACCCCACTAACCAGGTCCCTAACCAGGTCATTTATTAGACTTAAAAAGGTAAAGGGCCCCCTGACCGTTAGGTCCAGTCACGACGACTTGGGTTGCTGCGCTCATCTCACTTCATTGGCCGTGGGAGCTGGCATACAGCTTCCGGGTCATGTGGCCAGCATGACTAAGCCGCTTCTGGTGAACCAGAGCAGCGCACAGAAACGCCCTTTACCTTCCCACTGGAGTGGTACCTATTTATCTACTTGCACTTTGACGTGCTTTCGAACTGCTAGGTTGGCAGGACCTGGGACCAAGCAATGGGATCTCACCCTGTCGCGGGGATTCGAACTGCCGACCTTCTGATTGGCAAGCCCAAGAGGCTTAGTGGTTTAACCCACAGCACCACCCACGTCCCAACTTATTAGACAGAGGGTTTTAACAACTGTTTGGCTGGCATGCTTACTTATGCTACGATAAGGCAAGAGTTCGCAGAGATTTTACGACTCATGTAATAAAAAGATCTCTATATGCAGTCTGGACAAAAAATAAGGGTATCCTGGAACAAAAGAAACCCTGGTGGTTGTTGCCGATGGGAGCCATGACAGTAAAGAAAATTAACAAGATGGTTGAATGGGTTACGTATAAAGAAATTATCTGTGAAGAAGGCAACTAACTAAGACTCAAAAATTTTGAAGAAATAAGAACTAAAGTCAACAATTGGTTACAATACCACCAAATACGTGACTTATTTAAACAAGATAAAAAAGGGCTTTAGTAAAGAACCTTCAAGATTCAAAAGTGACTTGATGATGACTTATGAAGCGATAAGAGAAAATTTGATAAAGATGTTTTACAAATGGTATTTAACACCAACCAAAATATATAAAATACATAAAACAAAATCAAATCTGTGTTGGAGGTGTAACAAAGCAGAGGGGACATTCATACATATGTGGTGGACATGTGATAAAATCAAAGGCTTCTGGGATATAGTGTACGAAGAGTTAAAAGAAAATGTTTAAACAAAACTGTTAAGAAAACAGAAGCTTTTTTATTGGGGATACTAGACATAGATATTGCCAGAGAAAATAAGAAAATATTCCTTTACACCATGGGAGTGGCGAGAACACTAATTGCCAAAAATTGGAAAAAAGAAATAATCCCGACAAAAAAATAATGGCAAGACAGATTATTTTATTATATTAAATTGGCCAGATTGACAGAGGCAATTAGGGGTCAAACCAAACAAAAATTCCAAAAAGAATGGGTAAAACAAAGAGAATATTTTTAAGAGCAGTGCCCTCAAATTAATACTTGGACTTATTTTGATTGATTTCTGCAAAATAATTTATGGTACTTAAATTAAAAACAAAGAAAAAGGAGTAATAATGAACTAAAAAGGAGATAGTTTACCAAAAACGATAAAAGAACCATGTTGAGGATTAAATCAAATGGAAGAACTGAAATATTGTGTGTGTGTGTATGACTATTTGTTTTGTATAAGTTTTCATATGTTTACTTTTTTGTTTTGTTTTATGTCTTGTTGTTTGTTTCTCTCTTGATTCTGTATTATTATTTTTATGTTCAGTTTGACAAGTGTGTGTATATGTGTTGTAAATTGAATAAAATTTAAAAGATGATAGATAGATGGATGGATGGATGGATGGATGGATGGATGGATGGATGGATGGATAGATAGATAGATAGATAGACAGATAGATAGATATAGATGATATATAATGACAACAAAACACTGTCCAAAATGTATAACATTTTATTAGAATGGTCAGTGAAGTATGAGGAGGTAAAATCAGCCATGGTAAAGTGGGAAAGAGATCTAGGTCATAATATACAACTCTCAGAATGGCAAAAATTGTGGAGGGAAGATCTTAAATTCACAGCATGGAATAAAATTGGTCAGCTCAGATTGAAACCAACAGACCATAGCAAGACATCAAAGTCAGTGTTAATTAGGATTGCAAAAAAAATAAATTAAAAAAAATTTCAAGATTTTGAAAGAAAAAAAAAGCTGATCAACTTTTCTGTCTGAATTTTCACTTTTTGAAATATGGCAACCCTATGTTAATGAAAAGTTCAGAAAGTGTCAGCCTGGCAGGCAGACTTATGAAGGCAGGATGCTACCATACAAAAGCTGCACGGTGGATTTAGTATAATGGTTTTAACTATGGAATTGATCGCTTTAGGGCTATTGCATTTCTTCCTTAATTTATTGTTCTATGACATTTTCCTTACTATCTCTGCTTTGGAATGGTGGTTTGTTCTAATATAGTAGTTGCATTGTTTACTGATTTTGTTTTGTTTTGTCTTTTACCCTTGTTTTATTGGATTTTTTATTTTTGTATATATATATTAAATAAAATATTACTGTTTTGTTTGTATGTCACCCCGAAAGCTATTGTTACTGGGCAGGATATAAAGAATTTTCCTTACTATCTAAGTTGGTGGGAAATTTCAAATCTTTCCTTCTTTTTCTTTCTCCTGACAAGTAAGCGATTGGATTATGTCAACCATGCTAGGAGGCTGGCAGAGGATGATTGGACAGGCACCGAGGAGGAGGAGGAGAAGGAGAAGGAGGGGGCAGGTGCAGACAGTGCAGACATGGAGATGGAAGTCGGGACGAAGCTACCAAAACGCTACGCCAACCAGGTGAGGGGGACTGGTAGCAGAGAGGAAAACTGAGCAAGGGGAAAACTGGGCTCCAAATAGAAGCCAGCCCTTGTTGCTTTTGTGTATATGAGGTATCATTCTGATTATTTCCCTCCTGGGACATAATTTTCCCCAGAGCCTTATTTGTTAGCAAAATGTGAATTCAAGTTTCTGGCTCTTTAGAGTGGAGGCAGGAGGCTGTAGACTTGTGGTTCTGAGAGCAGAACCTAATGGTTGATCTACCTGAGGAAGCGGGTCAGAATTAAAAAGATGAGGTACAAATACTTCCCCCAATCTAATCTGACAAACTGGGAACTTAATAAAAAATTATCTCTGTTCAAACAATTATAAATTAATTTCCACCCAAAAGGCTGAGTTATATATATTGAGAGAGAGAGGAGCTAAGCCAAAAGTGTCTCTGAAAAGCGCTTTTCTTATCCCTAATTTGCTTCCTGTGTTTCTTATTTATAAATTCCTTGATAATCTTTGGAGAGTGATTTGTCTTGACTTTTCTGGCATATTTGCAACTGTAGGAGACTTTTTACAATCCCAATCAAACCAATTAGTTTGGTGTTGGAATGAACTAGATTTGTACCTCCCTTGGACAATGCATGGTTTCAGTTCCTCTATTATTTGCTGATACAGTCCTAATTAATATGTTAGGTGCATTCATATAGTCAGCATAGACTTTCACACTATATTTTAAATCCAGGTTGTGAACAATTTTTCCTTTCTTTAGGGAAGGAAATATTTTCATACCATTTGCCATTGGTTTTTAATGCTATTCTATATTGTGTTGTAAGCTCTCCAGGAAATGTTTATTGATGAATGACTATAAATCCAACACCATTTAATGTGTTTGTGACCAAGCAGAGGTGGAATATACTGTTAATATACTGTTATATTGCTCCTTGTATATAACTACCGTAGGGTTTTAAATAGGATTTTTGGACAGTTTTCTTTTTGAATTGCTGGAAAGAAAATTGCCAAGTATTGATTGTTAGGGATAAATTGTGCTCTGTTTGCTCTAGATGCCCTGAAAATCAGACAAAAAATTCTAGTATATTGGGGGCCACATGTGCTAGACTATAACTTTCTCAATCTGGTATTTTGTAGTGATCAAGCTTTTTTTAGCAAATAAGTTTGTCTGACTGATTATAAATCTAAGAAATAATAACCACCATTAAGAGAGTGGGTTGTTGTTGTTTTTTGTATAGTTGGTACAATGTTAATAGATTTTGGGTTATATCGAATCCTAAGAATACTTGAAGGGAATCCATTGAAATTAATGGACATGACTAACTTGAGTACATTCATGTCAGTGGATCTCCTCTGAGTAGAACTTGGTTGACTACAACCTTATTTGATTTTTCTCCTTTGTGGCTTTGAGTACAAGCAATGGAATTATGGTCATCTGGGAGCATTATAGAAAGAGAAAGTGGAACTGCAGAGGGCCACAGATTCAGGCTATGTACACACCATACATTTAAAACCCTGGGAACTGTAGTTTGCCTCTCACAGAACTCCTAGGACCTTTAGCAAACTGCATTTCCCATTGTTCTTTTTGGAGTTAAGGGGGATGGTCTTTAAATGTATTGTGCTTATACAGCTTGAAAGTTGTAACTGAAACTGAGATCCAGTTGAGATTTCTGCATTGCAAGGGTTGGACTAGATGACCCTGAGGACCCTTTCAACTCTACAGTTCTATGCTTAATTAAAGAGTTTACTCATGTATAATGGTCAACCTAGGAAAAGTGGGAAAATAAACATAAAGAATAAACTACTTGAGGGAATGACCCTTATGTGATATTAATGTGACTATTTCTCATTTATTGATTTTATTTCATTTATGAGTCTCCTAATAAAAAATAGTCTCCAGATGACTTACAAAAATGCAGTGTTGTTTGCTTTTTTTAAACTAAAATGAAAATCAAACCCTGCATTTTAAATTATCCTAATCATTACTGTGAGTTCTGAAGTACCGTATTTTTCGCTCCATAGGACGCTCCTGACCAAAAGACGCACCAAGTTTTTAGAGCAGGAAAACAAGAAAAAAAAATCTGACTCAAATTTTGTACTAAACTATTTAAAACAGCAAAGTGTGTGGCTCCTGTCCACTTTGCTGCTTTAAAGCGAGCCATGGTATATAATGATGAGAATGGAAAAAGGACACATTCCATTATAATGTAGCTGTTTTCATTATCACTGGGAAGTCAGTATTGGCAGCAGTCACAAAAACTAAAATTTGAGCATTTTACTGTTATTAATCAAGAATATTAATAGTCAGGGAGAGAAACCAGGGCTGTGCAAATGAGAAGTGCTTGGAGTATGGAGGAACAGCAAAAAGATGATGATGATGATGATGATGATGATGATGATGATAATAATAATAATAATAATAATAATAATAATAATAATAATAATAATAATAATAATAATTTATTTATACCCCGCCCATCTGGCTGGGCCTCCCCAGCCACTCTGGGCGGCTTCCAAAAGAATATTAAAATACTGTGAAGCTAAAGATCAAATGATTGTGCTCCAGTTCCTAAATCTCTGAAGTTTTCTCAAAACAGGCATGGTTGTTTTGAAAGGAAGATTCAAAATGGAGTGACTGAGCAAAGAACAGAGGAGGAAAAAAGGGCAGATAAATAGCTTCCATTCAATACCAAGAGAACACAATGTTTTTGGTTTAGTATAGGTGGACTGTACTTGTAAGAATTTGTATAATAAATTATAGAGTTGGAGTGGAATATCAGAGCCTCTTTTCAGCAGTAAAGATTAGCTACTAGGAACATGGTCCACACACACAGGATGTCTGGTTATAGCTGTGCAGTTTAAACTGTTCCTGAGCCAGATACCTGCTCAGTTTTAGCTGAAATTACTATTACTGGTTTGTGGAGATGCTTTGCATGTATTTATGACTATTTCCCCAAAACTGCTACTTGAAGAAATCCCCAAACTTACTATTTTTAAACTTCAAATGGAGCTCAGAATCCAGTTAGGCAATCCTTTGCAGTTGAATTAGGAGGCACTGAGAGACAGCAATTTGTTGCTCCCCACCCCCACCCTCCACCCCAGGAGCACACAGCCTTCCCTCTGCTTGCAAACCTTGCAAACCTTGTCCGGACTTCAGGGGAAAGCAAAGTCTGTAGGCAGAGCAGTGTAGCTCCCCACCCCCACCCCCAAAAAGCACCCCAGCAGCACACAATCTTCCCTCTGCTTGCAAACCTTGCAAACCTTGTCGGGACTTCAGAGGAAAGCAAAGGCTGTAGGCAGAGCAGTGTAGCTCCTCCCCCCACCCCCAAAGAGCAGCCCGGGAGCGCACAGCCTTCCGGCTGCTTGCAAACCTTGTCGGGACTTCGGGGAAAGCAGAGGCTGCCGGCAGAGCACCGTGGCTCCTCCCCCCACCCCCAAAGAGCAGCCCAGGAGCACAGGACAACAGCGATTTGGCTCCAGGGAACACACATTCGCTCCATAAGACACACAGACTTTCCCCCTTACTTTTTAGGAGGGAAAAAGTGCGTCCTATGGAGCGAAAAATACGGTAATTTAGCAAGAACCACAAAAAGGGAGTGATATAATACTCAATGTAATAAATAGGAAAGGAATTTTTAAAAAGTCATATGAAAATGATAGCAAAAGCCCACAAACCACGAGGACAAAGCTAGTCTCCCCCTACGGATGGTTCCATCCTCAAATCCCTCTAGTCCTGCGACATAAGAGTTCCTGGAATGCTGAAGTTTCATGGCAACTTTGAAGCAACAAAGCATTTTAAATTTGAAGAGTCCTTCCTAGTTGCCAGTGCAGGGCTTACTCAGTGAGCCCTTGGGGTGAAGGCGAAAGGGAAGCCTTGGTTGGCTTTACTGTGAGGGCTGTTGAGGGCCTTTGACTTACTTTGTTTGCTTAGTTTTCTAGGGACAAATGCAGCCAGGGTTCTTTAAGTTCCCACTGGTTTGGGAAGCACGTTCTGTTTCAATGCTGTCCATAAGCAGGTGCCCGCTTGTTATGGCTTTCTCTGCAAAAGGAGGCCTTTCTTATCAGCCTTTGCTGAGCGATAAGCTTTCTCTTTCTCCCTTCTTGCCAGCCAGCCAAGGAAGTGGCTTAGAGCAGCCTTCCTCAAACTCAGCCCACCAGAGACTACAATTCCCATCATCCCAGACCACTGGTTCTGCTACCTAGGGATCATGGGAGTTGTAGGCCAATAACATCTGGAGGGCTTAGAGCTACAGCAGTGGGCTGGAATTGTCATTTTAGGGGGAGAAACTTAATTTTTGTACATTTCTTCAGTGAGGGATCTTAAAAATATGTTTTTGGGTGTGAGTTCACACTTGCAATTATTTTTGTGATTGGAAAACATTTAGCTTAGTAAGTCTACTTTTGATTAAGAAGCATATAAACAGCTTTCAGAAAATGAAAGACGTTTACCTTCTGAAAAGTGATTAATAATAACAACAATAATAATGAATAATAAAACTTCAAGCACTTGGCAATCATTTTTTTGTTTTCTATGCAATTTTACACATATTTTACTTACCAAGCAGTCACTCTTATCCATCAATCAATCAATCAATCAATCAATCAATCTTATCAATCAGTTTTACCAAAGTATCTTTAGAATTCCTGAGCCACATTGCAACTTTTTAGCACCCCTCATTCTTGGAATTTGAAACTTCAACACTCTTGACCACAGCAGCTTCCTCCATCTCAAACCCCAAGAGGTGCCTAGAGCTCTGCGGTTTGCTTCATTGTGGCAGCTCTGGAGTTTGCTGCATCTAGTGGCTCTTTGGCCAGGATTAATAAAAATAAAGAGGAACAGAGAAGGTATCCTCAGATCATCAATCCAGTGCTGGCTCAGTACTGACTGGGTTGCCAGGCTCTTGGGCGGAAGTCCTTTCCAGGGGAGAATGAACCCGAGGCCTCCTGCATGCTAAGCAAGTGCTCTGCCGCTGGGTGATGGCCATCTCATAGCCTTGACAGCTGTTCAGGCCTGGCTTTAACCAGTAAGGTTTCTGGTTGCATTTCTCCTTCTGCGCCACGCTTTCCCAGCCTGGTGCCTCCACTTTTTTCCAGCTGCATCTCCCATCATCCCTGACCATTGGCCATGCTGCTTGGGGCTGATGGGAGTGGTATCCTACAGTGTCTGGCAGGCACCAGGCCAGAGAAGGCTGTGACATTTGCCATTTTCCCCAGTGCTACAAGTGAACAATTTTCTTTACTGCCTTTGTAGCTGATGCTGTCTGAATGGCTGATTGACGTGCCCCCAGATTTGGTGCAGGAGTGGCTGCTGGTGGTGTGCCCTGTGGGGAAGAGGGCTCTTATTGTGGCATCTCAGGTAAGAGACCGTGGCTTCTACCACAAGCCAAACCAAGGAAGAGTTTTTATCTTGCTGCTTTGTAAATTGTCTTCCTGCCGCATTCTAATAGCTTGGCAAGCTGGGGTTGAGGAACCTTTGAAATCTGGCAACTCTCGCGTCCGTGTCCAAAGGCTTATTGCATGTGAAACTCCTCCAAGACTACGAAATGGATCTGTTCCATCTCGCCCCATCTGAACAAGCTGCATTTTAACAGGGCTTAACAGAGCATTTTTTTTTAATTTTTAAAAAACACACTCCATTTTAAAAAGTATTTTGATGATTTCTAAGAACTTGTTTTCCCTGCTGCTTCTTATCTACTGTTTTGTTGATAGGTTTGTTTAATTGTGCATTGTGTTTGTGGCCTTTAACATTTTTGTGATCCCAGCCTTGTTTTTAACAACTTGCATGATCACTGTAGGTGACAAAAAATTCCATATAGGTGAGTCAGCAAGCTGGCGGAGGGAGGAGCCAATGTCTCCATCCTTCCTCCAGCATCCACTTGGCATCTGTTGGCATGGCTTGCCAGGAATGGCCTGGCAGGCCAAAGTTGGCCCATGGGCTAGAGGTCCCCCACTCCTGCTGTTAAAAAAACCCATAATTTTCTCTTAATATGTTTCTTTTTTAAAAAAAGAAATGAGAGCAGCCATCACTGCAATGAGTTTCAACAGTAATACAGTTCCAAGGTACAGTCTCAAGTAATGGTCTTCAACTGGTGGGGAAGGACCCACTAGTGGGTTACAGCCTGATCCAAAGTGGGTCGCAATAGGAGTTCTACCACCATGCAAATATATGGTAAAAAGATTAAGAAATGGGTCCCCAAATGCACATTTGGGTTGAAAGTGGGTCCTGAGTGTGAAAAGGTTGAAGCTAGCTGGTCTAAAGGCACATGAGGCTAAAGCTAAGCAGTTCTGGGTCTGAACAGGCGGTTGTCTGAAAACCTGAAGGAGCGTCTCCACCCCCATCGTTCAGCTTGGACACTGAGATCCAGCGCCGAGGGCCTTCTGGCAGTTCCCTCACCGCGCGAGAAGCGAAGCTACAGGGAACCAGGCAGAGGGCCTTCTTGGGAGTCATGCCTGCCCTGTGGAATGCCCTCCCACCAGATGTCAAGGAGATAAACAACTATCTGGCTTATAGAAGATATGTGAAGGCAGCCCTGTATAGGGAAGCCTTTTGATGTGTAATGTTTTGTTATGTTTTTATATATGTTAGAAGCAACCCATAGTGCCTGCAGCAACCCAGTCAGATGGGTGGGGTACAATTATTCTTGTTGTTGTTACTATTATTATTACTACTACTACCACATGCAATACTGCCTTGGGCTTCACAATGGAAGAAAAGGAAGGATATAAACATAATAAAATATATGTGGGGTTTGGGGGCCTCCCCCCCCCCCCGCTCTCCTTGGAGTATACAATTTAGGAAGTCCTTTTACAGTGGGGGGGGATCACTCTTGTTTGTTCTTGATCCCTTCCTCCTCCTCCCTCTCTTCTCTCCTTCCAGGGCTCCACTGCAGCTTACACCAAAAGCGGTTTCTGTGTCAACCGATTCCCTTCTCTTTTGCCAGGTGGGAGTCGCCGTACTTCAGCAACAGGGAAAGGTAACCTCTTGATTCCCCTCCCTTTCTGCAATCTCCCAGTGGGCAAAGATCTGCTTGAAAGAGACACTCCAGGTCCTTACTCAAAGCCAACTTTCGTGTACCATTCATTTCTTTTCTTTTTGCCATTGCTTGAATTGTTTGGAACAAGAACATCACTCTGGGCAATATATTAATCTTTATCACAGAAATTCTACCCAACAAGGACACTTATAATTTATTCCATCTTAACATATCTTTTTAAATTTCCACCCACGTCTTAACATAATTATTTTGAAACAACATACAATTCAAATTTCTCATGGTTAATACCTAAGTACTTTACTTTTTTGTCAATTTGAAATTCAGTTTTCTCTGTCAAAGTCTTGTTCTTCTGTAGTCATATTCTTTATTAAAATTTTCGTTTTCTAATGATTAACCTTAAAACTTGCTAGCATGCCAAATTCCTTTAATTTCATAGAATCATAGAATCATAGAATCATAGAGTTGGAAGAGACCACAAGGGCCATCGAGTCCAACCCCCTGCCAAGCAGGAAACAGCATCAGAGCACTCCTGACATATGGTTGTCAAGCCTCTGCTTAAAGACCTCCAAAGTAGGAGACTCCACCACACTCCTTGGCAGCAAATTCCACTGTCGAACAGCTCTTACTGTCAGGAAGTTCTTCCTAATGTTTAGGTGGAATCTTCTTTCTTGTAGTTTGGCTCCATTGCTCCGTGTCCGCTTCTCTGGAGCAGCAGAAAACAACCTTTCTCCCTCCTCTATGTGACATCCTTTTATATATTTGAACATGGCTATCATATCACCCCTTAACCTCCTCTTCTCTAGGCTAAACATGCCCAGCTCCCTTAGCCGTTCCTCATACAGCATCGTTTCCAGGCCTTTGACCATTTTGGTTGTCCTCCTCTGGACACATTCCAGTTTGTCAGTGTCCTTCTTGAATTGTGGTGCCCAGAACTGGACACAGTACTCCAGGTGAGGTCTGACCAGAGCAGAATACAGTGGCACTATTACTTCCCTTGATCTAGATGCTATACTCCTATTGATGAGGCCCAGAATTGCATTGGCTTTTTTAGCTGCCGCGTCACACTGTTGGCTCATGTCAAGTTTGTGGTCAACCAAGACTCCTAGATCCTTTTCACATGTACTTCTCTCAAGCCAGGTGTCCCCCATCTTGTATTTGTGCCTCTCATTTTTTTTGCCCAAGTGCAATACTTTACATTTCTCCCTGTTAAAATTCATCTTGTTTGTTTTGGCCCAGTTCTCTAATCTGTCAAGGTCGTTTTGAAGTGTGATCCTGTCCTCTGGGGTGTTAGCCACCCCTCCCAGTTTGGTGTCATCTGCAGATTTGATCAGGATGCCCTTGAGTCCATCATCCAAGTCGTTGATAAAGATGTTGAATAAGACCGGGCCCAAGACAGAACCCTGTGGCACCCCACTAGTCACTCTTCTCCAGGATGAAGAGGAACCATTGATGAGCACCCTTTGGGTTCGGTCAGTCAGCCAGTTACAAATCCACTGAGTGGTAGCATAGTCAAGACCGCATTTTACCAGCTTCTTTACAAGAATATCATGGGGCACCTTGTCAAATGCCTTACTGAAATCAAGGTAGGCTATATCCACTGAGTTCCCTTCATCTACCAGGCTTGTAATTCTGTCAAAAAACGAGATCAGGTTAGTCTGACATGACTTATTTTTCAGAAATCCATGCTGACTATTGGTGATCACAGCATTCCTTTCTAGGTGCTCACAGACTGTTTGCTTAATGATCTGCTCCAGAATCTTCCCTGGTATTGATGTCAGACTGACTGGGTGGTAATTATTTGGGTCCTCTCTTTTCCCCTTTTTGAAAATAGGGACAACATTTGCCCTCCTCCAGTCTGCCGGGACTTTGCCTGTTCTCCAGGAATTCTCAAAGATGACTGCCAGTGGTTCTGAGATCACATCTGCCAGTTCTTTTAATACTCTTGGATGCAGTTCATCTGGCCCTGGAGACTTGAATACATCTAAACTAGCCAAGTATTCTTGTACTATCTCCTTAGTTATTCTGGGCTGTGTTTCCTTTGCTGAATCATTTGCTCCAAATTCTTCAGGTCGGGCATTGTTTTCTTTATCGGAGAAGACTGAGGCAAACAAGGCATTGAGGAGTTCAGCCCTTTCTGTATCTCCTGTTTGCATTTCACCATCTTCTCCTCTGAGTGACCCCACTGTTTCTTTGTTCTTCCTTTTGCTACGAACATACCCATAAAAGCCTTTTTTGTTGCTTTTAACCTCTCTAGCAAGCCTGAGTTCATTCTGTGCTTTAGCTTTTCTGACTTTGTGTCTACACGTGCTGGCTATTTGTTTGAATTCCTCTTTGGTGGTTTCCCCCCTTTTCCATTTTTTGTACACATCCTTTTTTAATCTTAACTCAGTTAAAAGTTCTTTAGATAGCCACCCTTGCTTCTTTAGGCCCCTTCCATGTTTCCGTCTCATTGGTATTGCCTGACGTTGTGCTTTTACTATCTCCCTCTTAACAAACTCCCAGCCATCATGAACTCCCTTTCCTTTTAGTATTACTGTCCATGGGATCTCACCCAGCACTTCCCTAAGTTTTATGAAGTCGGCTTTCTTAAAGTCAAGAAATTGAGTCCTAGTATGCTTGGCTGCTCCTTTCCGCTGTATAGTAAACTTCAGAAGAGCATGATCACTCGCGCCTAATGATCCTTCCACTTCTACCCCACTAACCAGGTCATCAACATTGGTTAGGACCAGATCTAAAATGGCTGTTCCTCTTGTTGCTTCTCCCACTTTCTGGACAATGAAGTTGTCTGCAAGGCCAGTGAGGAATCTGTTTGACCTTATGCTCTTGGCTGAGTTTGACATCCAACAAATATCTGGGTAATTGAAGTCCCCCATTACTACTATCTCCCTTCCTTTTGCATGCTTGGCCATCTGTTCCAGGAAGGCATCATCTATGTCCTCCGTTTGGCTAGGGGATCTATAGTAAACTCCCACAATGAGGTCTCTGTTATTCTTCTCTCCCTTAATTTTGACCCAAATGCTCTCACTTTGGCTTTGAGGTTCTAAATCTTGGATCTCTTCACAGGTATACACATCCCTGACATATAACGCCACTCCTCCTCCTTTCTTGTCTGGTCTGTTTCTCCGAAATAGATTGTATCCCCCCATTATTACATTCCAATCGTGGGACTTATCCCACCAGGTTTCAGTGATGCCTATTATGTCATATTTAGTTTGCTGTACCAAGAGCTCAAGCTCATCTTGTTTATTTCCCATTCTTTGCGCATTAGTGTACAGACATTGAAGTCCATTAATCATTCCCCCATGTCTCTTATTTAAGGTTTTTTTTCCTCCCACCACTAGGTCTGCGTGCTGTTTGCTCCATTTGGTCTATGACATTTGGATGATCATCTTCATCAATTGATAGACTCCTACCTTCAGGAGCACTGTCTCCCTCCCCCACATTAGTCAGTTTAAAGCCCTCCTGATGAGGTTTCTGAGATTTTTGGCAAAAACATTTCTCCCAACCGTTGTGAGGTGCAGCCCATCGCTTGCCAGAAGTCCATCTTCAAGAAACTGCAGTCCGTGATCTAAGAATCCAAACCGTTCCTGTTTACACCATTTGCGAAGCCAGCTGTTCACTTCCACTATTTTTCCCTCTCTCTCTGGGCCACGTCGTTCAACTGGGAGGACAGATGAGATGACAATTTGTGCATTTAATTGCTTCAATTTCCTGCCCAGAGCCTCGTAGTCTCTTTTGATCTTCTGGAGGCTATTGCTTGCAGTGTCATTGGTTCCCACATGAACCAAGAGGAAGGGGTATTTGTCAGTGGGTTTTATGATTCCTTGCAGTCGTTCAGTTACATCTTGGATCTTAGCCCCGGGGAGACAGCACACTTCCCGAGACATCTTGTCAGGCCCACAGATCACTGCTTCTGTTCCCCTCAGTAGGGAATCCCCTATCACCACTACACGCCTCCTCTTAGGTTTGGTCGGGGTTCTTCCATGAGCTGTCCGTTCCAAGGTCACCTGCACATTCCCTGAGGACTGACTTTGCTGCTCGTCTTCATATACCTGATCGACTGAAATGAGGGAGAGATCCTCAAATGGAGTCTGCTCTTCATCTTCCATGCTAGGGGAGAGGACCTCAAAGCGATTGTGTATTTCTAAACAATCAGAACGAACCCTGGGCCTCCTACTTCTTTGAGTCACGTTTCTCCATATATCTGGCTCCTGTGTTAATGAACTAGCCTCCTTCTCAGGGGAGTCCCCTGTCTCCTCCTTGGTGGAGATGGTGTGCTCTGTTGCTTCCAAGAAGAGCTCCAGATCTCTAATTCTTTGGAGTGTAGCTACACGTTCCTCCAGTTGCTGGACTTTGTCTTTTAAGAGGGCAATCAACATGCAATTGCTGCAGGTAAAGCTGCCTGCAACCTTTGGCAAGATGGCAAACATTGTGCAGGAACCGCAGGCGACTGCAGCTGTTCCCTCCCCCTCCATCTTGAGAACGTCGTTGGGGTGGCTACAGCAGTCCTCCATCATTTATTCATAAGAGTTTCCACTCCCTGTAATGGGTTTTCCAGAACTATCATCAGATCATCTGCAAAACTCCTAATGTAGTTTCCCTTTTTAATCTTTATCCCCTTAATTCTCTCATCTTGTCTAATATCTCTAAGCAAGACTTCCAAAACCAAAATGAAAAGCAATGGTGACAGTTGGCACCCTTGCCTTGTTCCCTTCTGTATCTCACAAGGTTTTGTTAATTCTCCTTTAACAATTATGTGAGCTGTCTTCTGCTTAGTAAATCAATTTCACCCAAAGTTCATTTCCTGCAAAGCTCTAAACAGAAATTCCCAGTTCACAATGTCAAAAGCTTTTTCTGTATCCCAAAAATCTTTTTAGCTATCTGGTTTATGAGTATATTATTCATTGTCCTTGTTGTAAGGGTTGTAAAAGTTCTTCAAAAAATTGATAGTTAGCAGCTGGCCGCTGTACCTTTTCTTTCTTGGATTTTTTAATAGCATCGCATAACACCTGAATTGTTAAAGGGCCATTGATTTTTATTTATCTATTTTTGGGAGTGTCTGAGATTTTTGCTGGATGTTGTTTTTGCAAGTAATCATCTATCCGACCCTGCCCCCCCCCCAAGATTGTTTGAGCTTTATACAGCTTAGAGTAAATTTGATCAAAGTTTCTTCATATTTGTATTGTTCATTGTTATAACATTGTTTTCTTGCAACTTCAGGATGACTTTCCTTAGTTTGGCTGAATTAACTAAAGCAAATAGTTTTAACTGGATTTTAAATGTGCAATTATTCATTCCTATTTTGAATTTTGCCTGTTGTCTTTGTCCATGGAGTTTTCTTGGCAGGGATACTGGAGTGGCTTGCCGGTTCCTCCGCCAGGTGGATCACGTTTGGTCAAAACTCTCCACTATGACCTGTTCATCTTGGGTGCCCTGCTCGGCATAGTTCATGGCTTCTCTGAGTTATTCAAGCCCCTTCGCCACCGCAACTTCACCACAGAAGTGCCTGGCGTGCTCTGGTCCATGGGGTCACGAAGAGTCGGACACGACTAAACAACAACAAAATTTTGAATTATTGTGTAATGCTCTTCTTTAGTGGTTGTGCAAACAACAATTCTAAATAATGCCTGTTATAGGGTAGGGAGCACTGGGGATAAGTGTATGGAAGCAAGGGACAGTGGCCCAAAGAAGTTTGGGAACCACTGGCCAAGATTAATCTCTTGCCTCTTGTTGTGTGAAGAATACACAATCCTGGACTGCATCTACAGCGAGGCCCAGCAGATGTACTACATCCTCGATGTGATGTGTTGGCGGGGACACCCTGTGTACGACTGCCAGGTACCTTTTTGCCTCTGGTCCTGCCACTGGCTTGCATCCCTGGCAGCTGTTTCCTCCTCTCTGTTCCCTTTCTGAGACACTTCCTGGATTCTGCTAAAACTCACCTGTAATGGTGTTTTTGGAGATGTTGCCCCATAGTTAAATTTTAATTTTTGTTATTTAATGGGGGGCATATGAGAGGTAAAACAATTCTGGGAGCAAAGTAGACCCCAGCCATTATGGGACTTAAATACTAATAGTGACACCTTGAACATGGCCCAGTAACAAATTGGCAGCCAGTGCAGATCTCTGAGCAGAGGTGTTAATACGCTGACAGGGCCTCGCTCCTGTCAGCAACCATGCTGCAGCATTCTGCGCTGGCTGCAGCTTCCGATGTTCAGCTGACTGCGGTTTTTGGCATGGCGACCAAGACTAGCCCTAAATAGTGGATCCCTGTTTGTCTTGGCCACCTCTCCATATACTTTCTTTTAATCTATAACCAACATAAGAGCTTAGCAAGATAAGGGATTCTGTTGAAGTCATGATAGTTTGCTTCACAATCCAGAGCAGAAGCAGTTGCTCTGCTTCTACAAAGCTTCTGTGTTGCCTCCTTTTGGGGCTGTTCCATGCGGAGCTCATAGAAATTCAGATGGATTTCCCATATTCAGGGCAGAGCTCTAGAGGCTGCTGCTTATCATTTAGTCCCCTAACATGACCCTCCTGGCCAGCATGGTGTGGTGGTTAAGAGCGGTGGACTCGTAATCTGGTGAACCGGCTTTGCTTCCCCGCTCCTCCACATGCAGCTGCTGGCTGACCTTGGGCCAGTCACACTTCTCTGAAGTCTCTCACCTCACAGAGTGTTTGTTGTGGGGGAGGAAGGGAAAGGAGATTGTTAGCTGCTTTGAGACTCCTTAAGGGGAGTGAAAGGTGGGATATCAAGTCCAAACTCCTCCTCCTCCTCTCTTTTTTCCCCCCCAGACAGACTTCAGGTTCTATTGGCTGCATTCAAAAATGCAGGAAGAGGATGGCCTGGGAAAGAAAAGCCGTCTTAATCCAGTAAGTCCTTTTTGCCCAGAAGTGTGGATGTTCTAGACAAGTGAGACCTGCAAGGAAACAATCTGCTGTGAAGTCTTCCTGTTCAGGGCCCCCTTACAGGATACTCCATTCCATTTACCCTCCCCATCCCTGGTGTTCTGTCCTGTTCCCCACTCCCCTGCCACCAGCCAGCATGCTCAGCCTTCAATCTGCTTTTTTTTTTTTTTTTGCGGTGCAGGGTGTTCTTTCCTAAATATTTTTTAATTATTATTTTTTGTGTGGGTGCTTCTGCATACCTTTGGGTTCACCCGCAAACTCGCTGATGCCTTCTCCTTGTGCTTGGGTGCTGTTGGTTTTGGATGCGCAAGGGCTGGCAGGCACATGGAGAATAGAGTTTGCTGTGGCAATATATCGGAGGGGAAACTTTCTCAGGTCAAGGGCCACATTCCCTTCTGGGCAGCTTTCTGAGGGCCACATGCTGCTGGTGGGCAGGGCCAGAGGCAACAGTGTGCAGAGAACAAAGCTATAGACTTCGCTTTTGCACCATGTGCTAGCTTCTACACAGGATCATCCACCCTTCTTTGTCATCCGCGACCCATCCCCTCTGCAGGGAGGTGGGACCGATTCGGATGGTCCGCCCCCGCCACTTAATGGATCCAAATGGTTTCCAGAGAGTGGTAGGGGATGCTTTATCCCATGTTGATGGCCTTTCAGCTGATTCCCTGGTGGCCCGCTGGAATGCGGAGTTAACCGGGGCTATTGACTGTCTGGCTCCAAAGCGCCCTCTCTGATTGCATGGAGCCCAGACAGCCCTGTGGTTTTCCACAGATTTGAGGGCAATGAAACAATCGCTGTGATGGCAAGAGTGCTGGTGGCAGATAACTCATTCTGAAGCTGACCGGACACAGGTTAGAGCTCAATGTCGAGCCTACCAAGTGGCGGTAGCGACGGCGAAGAAGACTTTCTTCACCGCCTCTATTGCATCTGCAGAAAACAGCAGCAGGAGACTCTTTCAGGTGGTTCGCAATCTAGCGGAACAACCTGCTACATCGGGGCCCAGTACGGGCCACAAGATTTCCTGCAATGATTTTGCAAAGTTTTTTGCAGATAAAGTCGCTCGGATTCGGGAAGAAGTAGACTCCACTGTGGGAGCAGGGCCAGGGTGGGAGAGTGCTAGAGTCCTGTCTAGTCAAATTGTGTGGGATCAATTCCAATCTGTTACCCCCGAGGATGTGGACAGGCTGCTTGGACGAGTCAAACCAACCACCTGTCTCCTTGATCCTTGCCCATCCTGGCTTATAAAAGCTAGCCGGGAAGGGCTGGGCGATGGGCTCTGCGGGGTGGTGAATGCTTCTCTCTGTGAGGGAGCCTTCCCAGATCTGCTGAAAGAGGTGGTTATTAAACCCCTTCTTAAAAAACCATCTTTAGATGCGGCCAATATAGTCAACTATCGCCCAGTCTCAAATCTTCCATTCTTGGGCAAGGTGATTGAGCCAGTGGGTGCTGAACAACTCCAGGCACGCCTGGAAGAAGCGGACCATTTGGATCCCTTCCAATCGGGATTCAGGCCTCATCATGGGACTGAAACTGCCTTGGTCGCACTGGTCGATGATCTCCAGAGGCAGGCTAGGGACAAAAGTGAGAGCTATTTCCTAGTTCTACTGGATCTCTCAGCGGCATTTGATACCATCGACCATAACATCCTTCTGGATCGTCTAGAGGGGCTGGGAGCTGGGGGCACTGTTATACAGTGGTTCCGTGCCTGCCTCCTGGGCTGTGTCCAGAAAGTGGTGGTGGGGGATGAGTGTTCAGACCCCTGGGCTCTCACTTGTGGGGTGCCTCAGGATTCTGTCCTCTCCCCCCATGCTTTTCAACATCTACATGCGGCCGCTGGGAGAGATCATCAGGGGGGTTGTATTGGGTGTTCATCAATATGCGGATGATACCCAGCTCTACTTCTCTTTCAAATAAGAACCAGTGACGGCGGTGAAGGTCCTGTGTGAGTGTCTGGAGGCAGTTGGAGAATGGATGGCAGCTAACAGATTGAGGTTAAATCCTGACAAGACAGAAGTACTGTTTTGGGGGGACAGGAGGTGGGCAGGTGTGGAGGATTCCCTGGTCCTGAATGGGTTAACTGTGCCCCTGAAGGACCAGGTGCACAGCCTCGGAGTTGTTTTGGACTCACAGCTGTCCATGGAGGCGCAGGTCAAATTTGTGTCCAGGGCAGCTGTTTACCTGCTCCATCTGGCCGCAGACTGTCTCGCCAGAGGGGTGCATGCTCTGGTTATCTCCCGCTTGGACTACTGCAATGCGCTCTATGTGGGGCTACCTTTGAAAGTGACCCGGAAACTACAACTAATCCAGAATGTGGCAGCTAGACAGGTGACTGGGGGCGGCCGCCAAGACCACATAACACTGGTCTTGAAAGACCTACATTGGCTCCCAGTACGTTTCCGAGCACAATTCAAAGTGTTGGTGCTGACCTTTAAAGCCCTAAACGGAAGCCGCCCAGAGTGGCTGGGGAAGCCCAGCCAGATGGGCGGGGTATAAATAATCTATTATTATTATTATTATTATTATTATTATTATTATTATCCATCCAGACAAGCAAGAGGCGGGATCAGAGTTCAAGGACACATTGCAGCCAGGACTCCCGGGGGCCAGGCAGGAGGTCTAAATGTTTATTACTAGTAGTAGTAGTATTTCCAGTTGCTAAGCAGCTGCCAGCCAGCAATGCAGCAGCCTAGTTGCAAGGTATACAATTTTGTTCTCTTCTCATTGCAAAGAAGAAATTGAGCATCTATAAAGCAGCTCCTCTGGCTACAGGTCTGGGAAGGATTTGGCCCCCTGCCTGAGGTTCCCCACCCCAGGGTACATGATGCAGATCAGTTCAGTAAAGAATTGCTTATCCTGGACTTGCCAATCTTGGACACAGTAACATCTCCCAATGGTGAAATACCACCTTCCGGGCATAAGGCAAACCTTCCGGAAGATTAAATTGTGTGTGCCTCCTTCCTTACTATTTGGGTATTAGCTGACTTCATCCCTGCTTTTATTCTCCCTGTTACAAAGGCAGATGTAAACAGAAACCACCTACCTTCTTTTGGTGTGGGGGGCGTTCTCCTGGTGCCTATACTGTGGGCAGGAGAAGCTGGCAGGGGCAGAATCTGCCTGCCTTCTGTACAGGGAAACTTTAGCAAATAGCACATCTCTCCAGGTTTCAGTTTGTAGAAGGCTTTGATGAAGAAAAGGAACACTGCTTGATTTGACCCACAGTGTGCTAAAGAGCCCCTTAGAACATTAGTCTCAGGTGGATGACTTTTATGTTTGAAGGACTAACTCATGGGTAGGCAAACTAAGGCCCACGGGCCGGATCCAGCCCAATTGCCTTCTCAGTCCGGCCTGCAGATGGTCCGGGAATCAGCATGTTTTTACGTGAGTAGAATGTGTCCTTTTATTGAAAATACATCTCTGGGTTATTTGTGGGGCATAGGAATTCGTTCATTTCCCCCCCCCCCTCCAAAATATAGTCCAGCCCCCCATAAGATCTGAGGGACAGTGGACTGGCCCCTTGCTGAAAAAGTTTGCTGACCCCTGGACTAATTGCTGCAACAAAATGCTGGAGCATAGGGTGCTCCTCTTCAGGATTCCTGCCAGCTATGCTCTTTCTTGGACACTCCAACCCCCACTTTTCTCTGGTTTACACACACAAAGGGTTCCCCCTTGTAACCACACAGGGCTTCTGGTCTGGAAAGATTTCAGAAATGGCTCTTGGGATTTTCCTCTCCACTGCCAGCTGACTGCTTCTCTGGGAAACTTTGGAGAGCTGAACACCGTTTAAAGGCTTGTTGAAGAAAGAAATGTGGGTCCCCAACTCCATGTGTATGTTCTGTGTCTAACACCCATCTTCACCATCTATTTATTTTATAGCAGTGTATAAATTAAATTATTATTAATAATAATAGCAACAACAACAATAATAACCATTATAATGCTGGCTGGGCTGGTGGGAGTGGGAGTCCAAGCCCATCTGGATGGGGAACCTGTGGCCCTCCAGCCACATAGCCCATGGCTCAGCCACAGGTTATCAGAAGGCTCTCCAGTGGGAGAGCTGGGTCCCTCAGGCATGCCCCCTGGTTCTTCAACACAGGCTGCTGCTCTAAGATGCTTTGCTGTGGGAGCTCCAGGTCACCCACCAAAGAGGATTCCTCCAGTGAGGGGAGCATAGCCCTTTCCTTGTGGGCAGCAGCCTTCTCAGCAACAGGAATTCAGAGATACACTGCCTCTGAATCTGGAGGTTCCATTCAGCCATTGAGAGATGCATGGGAGAGTCTCAGATGTGAGCACTTGTAGTTCTGATCTTTCTTTTTTTCCCCTTTTTCTTCCCTTTCAGTTTAAATTTGTGGGACTGCAGAGTTATTCCTGCACACCGGAAAGCCTGTGCAAGGTTCTGGCCACAGATTTCCCCTTTGAGGTAAGCAGTCATCTGTTGGCACCACAGCTCTGTCTCTTTCAACCCCAAGACTTGTATTCCTGGTGGAGAAGACCCCCAAAAGAACCTGGAGAGTAGGAGCCCCAGGGGCAACAGGTTCCAGCTAAGCAATACTGCTTACTGCCCCCCCCCCAATTAATAAAGTTTTCAGGACCAATAAAAAAGTATTTCTTCATGCAGCACATAGTTAAGCAATGGAACTTGCTCCCACAGAAGGCAGTGATGGCCACCAATTTGGATGGCTTTAAGGAGGATGCAAAAGATTACCCGGGAGGGACTGCAGGCCTTGGACTGAAAAAGCCCTCAACCCCTTGCTTGATGCAGACAGCCCAGAGCTGTGATTGGGCACCCCCAAGTATGGCTTCCAGCCTGTGCTTGACCGTCCAAGCGAGGGAGAGCCAGCCTGCCCCCAAGGGGAGTCGGCTCTGATGTCCTGCTGCTGTTACGGTTTCAGAGTTTTGTCCAATGTTCTGCTGAAATTGCCTTCCTTTAACTTAAGCCCCAAAGATCTGACCCTGTCCTTTTGAGGGAGCAGAGAACATGTGTGCCACAAATATTCGGATTAGCAGGAAGGAAGAGAAACGGGCCAGTACCATGTGGATGGGGAGCAGATGGCAGCTGTCAGTCACTCGCGAACATGGCTGGGTCTGGCACAGGCATCAGCTACAGCTCAGGAGGTGGTTTTTATGCTGTTGCCCTCTAGAAGCACTCATTCTCTCCACTGGACCAAACTGTTAAGAAGCATTAGAAAGAACTTTCTGATGGTAACAGCTGTTTGGCAGTGGAACAGACTACTTCAGAAGGTGGTGAACTCTTCTTTATTGGAGGTTTTTAAAAAGAGGTTGGGTGCTCTTCTGTTGGGCATTACTTAGCTGCTGTCATGAGAGCCTTTGGGGGGCTTAAGAGTGAGTAAAACAGTTCTCTAAGCAAATGAGTAAATAAGGCCATCAGTCGCTGCTGTCATGATGGTTCTATGCCACGTCCAGGTTTAGAGAACAGAACCACTAAGAGGAGCCTGCTGGATCCGGCCCATGGGGGCCCCTCTAGGCCAGTATCCTGTTCCCACACTGGCCAGCCAGATGTCTGTGGGGAACCTGCAAGTGGGATTCAAGCACTTTAGTCCCCTCCCCTCGTATGATCTCTCCCAAATGGCATTCACCACCCTAAGACCTCCAGGTATAGGGTGGTATATAAATAAAATAAAAATCCAGAAGCATGGCTGCCTCCGACCATGGAGCCATCGTCAGCTCTCTCCATGAATTTATCTAGTCCTCTTTTAACCAGGCAAGTTGGTGGTCATCACTGCATTTTGTGGGAGTGAGTTCCATGGTTTAACTCTGCACTGTGCACAGAAAAAAATCTTTTATCTGTCCTGAATCTTCCAGCACTCAGAGGGAGCAGGCTCTGGATACCAGTCTGTGGGGACCTCAGGTGGAGAGGGCCGTTGCCCTGACAGGCTTCCCAGAGGCATCAGGTTAGGAAGTGGGAATGTGTTGGATTTGCTTACAGACTCCATGCTGTTGTTGTGCAAGAGGGCTTAACAACTTGTTTGTGCCACATGTTGGAACCAGACGTTCCGAGTCTGCCTGTCCTCCAGCTCCCTCCCTTCAGATCACATTCTTCCTTTCTGACCGAGTCTCAGGGAATCAAACACCCTTTCCTTTCCCTCTTGCTTGCAAGGAGAGGCAAGCAGGAGGAAGCCTATTTTCCTGCTGCTGCTGCTGCTGCTGCTGCTGCTAGTGAAAGAAAGTGAAGCAATAAGAGATGCAGCTCTGGAGACCTTCTCTTAAGAACCAAAGCAGAGCATCTGCTGGATCCGGCCAGAGGGGTCCAACTGGTCCAGCCTCCTGTTCTCACAGTGGCCAACTGGATGCCCCCAAGGGAACCTGCAAGCGGGATTTGAGCCCAAGAGCAGCCCCCTCTCCCCTCCTGTGGTCTCCCTGTTGCTCCAGCTTCAAGACGTAGCGCAGACGCCGACTCACAGAGAGACTCACTGACTGGCCAATGAACTCAAGAACCTGGACCATCAATCGTCCCCTATCTGCCTCATTCTTTTTTAAAACCATCCAGTTTGGTAGCCATCACTGCTCCTGTGGGAGTCCCATAGTTTAACTGTGTGCTGCTTCCATGTACTTCCATGTAGAATGAAGCCCTCAATGGCTCCAGCAACTGGCAGAGCTCAGATCAGAATGATCCTCCAAATCCAAGTGGAGAGTCTCCTGTTTCTGAGCAGCCCCCAGCCCCAGCTATTGAACATTGCAGATTCTGACCAGGCTGGTGTAGCAGTAGCTGGATTTGAGCAGTATTTGGCAGGTCCCCGCTTTCCAAGCCGTCCTGGGACCAAGGGAGGCGCCGGAGTTGCTGGCCAGGATCCAAGGAAACTGCTGAGGAGTCCCTTGCATGTTCTAACTGAAATGCAGCTGTGCCAGCAGAACTTGGCCAATGGAAGCCTATTTTGACCACACACACAAACGGAGACTCCGTTCTTCCTCATTTAAGTTTAGTGCAGCTAAGCCTAGCTTGGGAGCAAAGGCTCCTTTTTTGTTAATGACTTGATTCAGTAATATGATGATGATGATGATGATGATGATGATGATGATAATAATTTTTATTTATACCCCACCCTCCCCAGCCAAGGCCGGGCTCAGAGCGGCTAACAAGTAATAATAAAAACAAGCTGAATGAATACAAACTTAAAAACAAGATTAAAATACAACATTAAAATATTGAAACATTAAAATGCAGCCTCATCACAGGAGGAGAAAGGAAAAGAAAGAGGGGGAGGGAATCAATTGGCTCCTAGCCAAAGGCCAGGCGGAACAACTCTGTCTTACAGGCCCTGCGGAAAGAAATCAGATCCTGCAGGGCCCTGGTCTCATGAGGCAGAGCGTTCCACCAGACCGGAGCCAGAGTTGAAAAGGCCCTGGCTCTGGTTGAAGCTAATCTAACTTCCTTAGGGCCCGGGACCACTAGGGTGTTGCTATTTATGGACCTTGAGGTTCTGCACCCGCTGGAGTTTCTGGGACAGCTTCAAGGGCAGCCCCGCGTAGAGCGAATTACAGTAGTCAAGCCTGGAGATGACCATTGCATGGATCACTGTGGCCAGGTCGGGGCAGGAAAGGTAAGGGACCAACTGCTTGATGCGGCGAGGGTGGAAAAATGCTACACTTGGCTGTGTGGGTGACTTATAGATGTTGGATATCACAGCACTGCCCAACCTGCAAAGCATGGTTTGGTGATCTGGGATTTCCTGCAAGCTCAAGTGGGCTCTGCCCCTTCCTTTTCCTTGGGGCACGTGCACTCCTTGGCTCAGTGGAACATAGAAAGAAGCTGCTTTATCCTGATGAATAGACCATTTGTCCATTTAACATCAGGATAAAGTATTGTCTTCATGCAGACTAGCAATTTCAGACTAGCATTGTCCTAAGCTCTAGCTGGAGATTCAGACGGTTCAAGACATACAGACAGTTCTGGCCAGATAAAAGAAAGGACTTCTTCACACAGAACATGGTTAAGCTATGGCACTCACTCCCACAGGAGGCAAGTTGGGTGGCTTTCAGAGAGGTTTGGGCAAATTCATGGAAGAGAAGACTATCCATGCCTCCTGGCCATAATGCCTCTGCTCTGCCTCCCCTGTCAGGCAGGAACGCTTCTGAATGCCAGTTGCTGGAAACCACGGGGGGGGGGCTCTTACACTCAGGTTCTGCTTGCAGATTTCCCACAGGCATCTGGTTAGCCACTGGAGACAGGATGCTGGAAACAGGTGAGCCATTGGCCTGATCCAGCAGGTGCTTCGTATGTTGTATGAATGCTGGTAATATCTAGCTCCAGTTAGTTTAGGAATGATTATGTTCCACTGGAGAGAGCCCGTTCCGTCGCAGCCAAGCCATACCTCCCTCCTGTGATAGGAACTGCCTGGTGTCTTCTGCATCTGAACAAACTCAGCACCATTTGCATGAGAACAAATTAGATCCCTGACTTCTTTGTTAACGAGAAATAAGCTTGGTACATCTCTTTCGGGAATGTGTAATTAGTAAGAAATGGTGTGGGGTCATAGCTGGGAAATTCCAGGCTATAACATGTCATTCGGCCTGCTGTTTGCATTGTTTGGCAGTGTAAGAAAGAAAGTACTCATGGATGATGGACAGATGATGATTTGTTACTAACGGCAGCCAGGCGGGCGATTGGCCATAAGTGGAAACAGAGGGACCTGCCATCACTGAGAAATTGGATGAGTGGGATCTGGGATGTGCAGTAATGTTGAAGCTTGCAGATATTTTTAAATACAGACAGTAAAACAAGCATTGTAGACTACAAGCCCCATCATCCCCTGAGCATTGGCCATCGTGGTCAGAGCTGCTAGGAGTTATAATCTCACAGCAATCTGTAGGTTGGGGAAAAGCTGTGACTTTTCCAGAGTACTGCATGTAACAAGTCAATGCATCAGTTTTGTAGAGAAATGCTCCATGTTCATGATGCACCAAAAATAGGTACAGGATAATACTCAGCCCTGTAGTTTATTAAGAGTTGTGCAGTGCATATAATTAGGATAATACAGATAATTAGGTTATTTATCCTACTTTCCCCCCTTCTCTATCATTTGGGAAACTTCTAATTTCCAAGGATGATTATTGTTCAGTGTATGATTGTGTTAGTATGTGTTTGGTTTTTCTCTCTGCAAAAAGAAAAAAACAATGTTAGTACAAACCTGAGAAACAGACTAAAATAAACACAGAGAAACAGGGCTGTTTCCAGAGTAAATTAGGTCCCTGTGCATGGAGGCAAAATGGAGCCTCCCTATCCAGAGGCATTGTACCACTGAAATACCTGTGGCTGAGTGAGCAACAGCAGGAAGGGACTTTCCCCCTCATGTCCAGTTTGGAGGCTTCCTGAAGGCGGACGTGATGGGCCTCTCGCCTCATATCTGGCAGAACTCTTCTCGTGTCCTCTTGCAGCGTTTACTGCCCTGTGTCGGTTGCCCTGAGCCATCCAAAATTCTGGAACCTTTTCCCAGAACACCTCAGCAGTACTACATGCCCGTCCTCTTTTGCTCCCATTAATACAGTAGTATTCCCCATTTTGCAGAGGGAGGGGCTGAGGCACAGAGTGTAGCCCAGGGTCCAAAGGGAGCTGTTGCTCAGCCAGGCAAAGTCCTTGCCAGCAAGGCAAGCCGCTGGCGGAAAGGCAGCAAGGCAGGGGCTGAGGCTGTGGCTTTATAATGCTTGGCGGAACCTGATTGGCCCCTGGGAATCAGCTGAGAGTGTCAGCTGACCATATTGTACTGCAACCTAGGTGGAGCTGTTGAGCAACACTGTCTGTAAGGCAGGCATAGGGGACCCTCCAAATCGTGTCGGACTCCAACTCCCATGAGCTTCAGCCAGCATGGTCAACCGTCAGGGAGGATGGGAGCTACAGTCCAACAACAACTGAAGGGGCCATGGACACCCCTCCACACACTGCCACATCCCTACTTGCATGGCTTGTGGCGATGGAAATGTGTCTCTGGGGAGCCCCCTTTTAAAACAAAAGCACCCCCACCCACAGTTCCTTGGTTTGAGACCAGCATCATGTCTGGCTCTGAGCATGCCTCACGCATGGCCATTTTGCTGCCACAGTTCGCAGCTCAGCTGCTTCTGTCTCGTCTAGAGAGTCTGGAACCTCTGGCTGTCCAGAGAGCAAAGTGCTGATGCTACTCCTTGCCGGTCAGACCCCAGGCTTTTAGGCAAACAGTAACTTCATCCATCCTTCCTGATTCAGCTGGCGTCAGTGCCGTGAGTCAGTGGGAATGAGGCAGACGGTGCATTAAATAAACACGAGCAGCTTCACAGGATGGAATAATCTGGGCTACTGAAAAGTGGAGAGGCTATTAACAAAGGCAGTGCCTTTGAGCCTCCGGATTCTGCTGCTCTCCGGGGACTTTCCCTAAATGCCTTGATCTTTGGGGGGGGGGCACTGAGGCGGGAGAGTGTGGCTTGATCCTCTTCCTTTTGGAGTGACCAAGTGGGAAACCCTTCAGTCTTCTTTTTTAAAAAAGCTAGGAGAGGGCAGGCATCCCCCACTTTGGGAAGCTTTTTTCTTTGTTTGTGTCCCAAACAGTATAAATAGTATGAAACTGATTTATGCACTTAGAAGGGTTGAAAGTGTCCATCCTGGTAATTCTCATCAGCCAAGCCAGCTGGCTCCAGCTGTTGGGAGGTCCAGTGTGAAATGTTGGTTGGAGAAGGCTGTGGTTGGGCAAGGTCCAAAAGCGCATGGTACAGCCAGCCCCCATCCTGAAAGCAAGCAGATTTTGGTCTGGCCAGTGTCTGAACTGGAGAAGGGCTGGCAATATGAACAACCTCATGTATATACCATCTTCCGTTCCATATGGGCGATGCAGGATAACCATGCAGTCATTAAACAAGTGTCCCCTTTAGTTTTGGACTGCAACCAGCATGGGCTGGGGGGGCATCAGAGTCCAAGAGCTGGAGGGCGCCAGCTGGGGAAGGCTGGCTTAAGATATAGCTGTATAGTTTTGACCTAAGGGGTGCAGGTACTGAATTCTTGTAAGTATTTTAGTTTTTAAAGTAGCAAACACAAACAGTGTGTTTTTTGGGAGGGGGTTAGGGTGACAATACTTCCTTTGCCCCTCTGGTTGAATTTTTCCAAAGTCTCCAAAAACAGATGGGAAATAAGATGCCAAAACAATTAACCTTGTTTGGGTCACATGTTCTGAGCTTTTTTAAAATAAATGACTAAATGAAGGTTGTTTTGTGCAAGAAAAACTCTCAGCATCCAATTTAAAAGGTGTAAAGGGACAATGGAACCCGACAATCCTGTGAGAACTGAGTGCCAGGGATACAGAGGGAGTGAGGTGCTGAACCCTGGTTGATGGGTGTTGTGGTGAATGTGTGGGTGTAACACATACTGTATGTTACATGCACATAGAATCTTAGAGTTGGAAGTGACCCCGACATATGGCCACCCAACCTCTGCTTAAAAACCTGATAGTATCTTCTCTCAGTCTCCTCTTTTCCAGGCTAAATATGCCCAGCTCCTTCAACCGTTTCTCATAAGGCTTGGTTTCCAGACCCCCGACCATCTTGCTTGCCCTCTGCACATGTTCCAGCTTGTCAACATCCTTCCTAAATTGTGTTGTCCAGAATTGTGCACAGTATTCCAGGTGTGGTCTGACCAAGGCAGAAGAGAGTGGGACTGTGACTTCCCTTGATCTGGACACTAGATTTCTGTTGATGCAGCCTAGAATAGCATTAGCTTTTTTTTTGCTGCTGCAACCCTGTGTGAACTCATGTTTAGCTTGTGGTCTACTAAGAGCCTTAGATCTTTTTTTCATGTGTTGCTGTCAGGCCAGGTGCCACCTCCCCACCCCCGCCGTATGTTCTGATACACATACTTTAAAGCATGCACACCAAACCTTTGTAATGATGCTACAAGCTTTGCATTCATCCAGTGAAGCTGAATGTTGAAAGAGGACAGTCAAAGGAACGTATCCCCCCCAGCTCATAGTTAAACTGCGGAATGTGCTTCCACAGGAGGTATTGAGTGAAGGAATGAAGGAAGGAATGTGATGGCCACTGACTTGGATGGCTGCTGGCCCTGATGACTCTGCTCTCCCTCCATTGGTGGAGGCAACAAGCTTCTGAGTGCCACTTGCTGGAAGTTGCAAGTGGGGAGTGTGTTGTTGTGCTCAGATTCTGCTTGTGGGCTTCCCAGAGGCATCTGGTTGGACCACTTCGGGAAACATGATACCCGGTAAACGGGCTTCTGAGTTGATCTAACAGGGCATTTTCTTTTTACAAAATCCAAGGTATTACCCATGACGTCTCTCTCGGAAGGGTCTTGGCTGTGGTCCCTGGGAAGCTGTGGTTTGCCAACGCAGTGGGTCAGTGGGTCTGGCTGTTAACCAGAAGGTTGGTGGCTGGAGCCCACCCAAAGACAGTGTGCATTGCAAGGGCTGGGATTAGATGATCCTTGGTGTCCTTCCAACTCCGTGATTCTGTGATTCTAAGGTTGATGCTGCTGGCTTTGGCGGCATTGATCAAAGCTGCTTCTTTCGAGCCAGAGCTCGTAAGGAAAGGCAGTCCTGGAGTGGGAATGAGGAGCCCCCCTCACCGGCCAGAAATGCTTGCAGAGAGTTTGTGTCTTTTGTCATCATTCTCTCCCCCCAACTTCTTCCCAGCTTCCGCTGCTCCTTTTTCCAGAGTCATCACTTCCCTGCACATAAATTGCCTTTTAAAAGCACAGGCCAATTTAGCTGAAAGTAGCAAAAGCTCAAATCTTAGGAAACTCCACAGCAGGTTATCTGTAAAATTCTGTTCCCCTTGGGGAGCTGAACATGAGGGGTAATAAAAAAATCTTTTCTTTTCTTTTCTTACTGCCAAAGGGGGAATGTATGTACATGGGACTAGCAGGAGGGGTGTGGAGTATTCGCCAGCTGCAGTATTGCAGCAAGAGGAAATGATGGAAAGAGTTAAGGCTTGTTAAAGCACAGGATGCTCTTAATTCACATTGATTGTCAGAGGAGAGGAGGATCCTGGGAATGTTAAGGATTTCTTCAGCCTGAGCAAGCAGGAAGATACAAAACACAGCCACTCTCCCCTCCCTCCCCACCCTTATGAAGCTGGAGGTACCAGCAACTATTTTTCACATTCTAAATTCATTGGGATGCAAATCTCAATTCCCACCCCCACCCTCCTGGAATCTCAATGGAATGGAAGTATTTGTATCCAAGGAAGCACACTTTAAATTATTTAAATTATTATTATTTAAATTATTATTAAATGCATGTTTAAGGTTGCATTCAAGCCAGTGCAAGGCTTGACTTGTCCCTTCCATTTTTATTAGAAGATTTGGTCACTCAGCAGCATGCACTTCCCTGACATTGTTTCAGTTTCAAGGGATACAAGAATTGCAGAACTTTTGCGTTCTAATTTAGTGTGCCCCAAATGCCATTTGTTAGATATTTAGAAGTATTTCCTAGGTGCTGCCTCTGAAAATAATAGTTAGAACATTTGAGACTAACCAGTCTGGCTGGTATTATTTTCATGAAACAATGCGCTTTTAGAAATGGGGACATCCCCAGAGGAAGCTACAGCAGGGGATTTGCATATGAAGTGCTTTGAACACTTGAAATGCTGTGGAAATGTTGATTGTTTATTAAATGTAAGAGCTTTACCAGTTCAGATGAAAGGCTCATCCGGTCCAGCATCCTGTTTTCCACGATAGAAAGCTAGATGCCTCCATCAAGCATCCAACAAGGGTCTACATCAGGGGTCAGCAACCCACGGCTCCGGAGCCGCATGTGGCTCTTTTACACCTTTGCCGCGGCTCCGGGGCGGATACTAGTGAGGGGAGGAGGCGCATTGTGCGCCCCGACACTCCCCACTGTGGCGGGCGCTGTACTGGCTGTGACGTCGCATGGGGGCGGTGCATACGTTAGTCACGCACCGTCCCGACGTCACCTTCCCGCCCACCCGCTACATTGTAAGGGGCATGTACGCTGGTCACTGCATTGAAAGGGGGCATGTACGCTGGTCACTGTTTTGAAGGGGAGTGAAGAACACACACACACAAAAAGGTAACTTGTTAATTTAACGTTTATTTCTATGAGGAGGAGTAATTCTGAGGGGTCAAACAAAGAATAAAAAAGTGACAAAAAAGTTATTTTTATAATGACGAGTTTTGCGGCTCCCAGTTTTTTTCCCTTCGGAAACGGGTCCAAGTGGCTCTTTTTGTCTTAAAGGTTGCAGACCCCTGGTCTACATCATCTCCCTTTGCCCCCTCAGCAGCTGGTGTTTGGAGGTATACTGCCTCTGAACCAGGAGGTTCTATGGAACCATTATGGCTAGTAACTTGCTCCATAAAATTGTCCTAAAAGGTAAAGGACCTCTAATAGTTAAGTCCAGCCACAGACGACTCTGGGTTTGTGGCACTCATCTCACTTTACAGGCCAAGGGAGCCGACGTTTGTCCGCAGACAGTTTTTCCGGGTCATGTGGCCAGCATGACTAAGCCGCTTCTGGCGAAACTAGAGCAGCACACGGAAACACCATTCACCTTCCCACCAGAGCAGTACCTATTGATCTACTTGCACTTTTGGGGGGGGGGGCGTGCTTTCAAACTACTAGGTTGGCAGGAGCTGGGACCAAGCAACGGGAGCTCACCCCATTGCAAGGACCTTCTGATCGACAAGCCCAAGAGGCTCAGTGGTTTAGACCACAGCCCATGTCACAAAAAATTGTCCTATCCCCTTTTAAAAACCGCAAACTTAGTGGCCACCATTGGACCTTATTGCAGTGAAATTCCATAAGTTAGCTTTGCATTTAAGAACTATCTTGAACAACATAGAAGCAAAGTGATGGATTAAAAAATTAATTTCAATGTTGCTGTTTTCTCATTCCACAATGACTGCACTGATGGGGCTTCGGCAAAGGCTTTGTAGACCCAGTGGTCAACAAAGTAGGGTACTAAATCTTTAAAATTGGTCTTAATAGGACCTTGCTTTTGAAATCTCACATAAGCGTTATTTCCTGGGAAATGTCTAATGGTGTCTCCATATTGGACAGAAGCAATAGCATAGCTAATCTTGTTTTGCAAGCAACTCTGCCCCAATGGCAAATATATTGTGGAAGATGCTTGTGGAATTAGGAATTGATCATCATTTGCTGATCTTAATACAGAATTTATATTTCTTTAACATTTGCCAAATCAAACTCAATGCCAAAGGTCAGCTTTATTCCAACATCCCGAATACGAAAGGTGTAAAACAAGGGTGTATTCTTGCCTCTTTTCTTTTTAATTTATTTTTATCAGATCTTCCAGAGCACATTGAAAAAGTAGAATCACATGCCCCCAAAATCAATCAAAACCCGGTCCCATTGTTACTGTATGCGGATGATGTGGCCTTATTATCACTGACGATAGGTCTGAAACATCTTTTACTTTCCCTGGTTTCCTATTATGAAAGCAATACATTTTCAATAAATTATGAGAAGACAAAATTTCTGATCTTCTCTAATTCCTGGAAATTAGAGAAATGGAAAATTAGAGGACACGAAATCCAAGTAAAGTGAAGATTCAAAGATATCTCAGAATTTTATTCCAGAGCAACTCAAGTTGGTCAAACCATCACGTAAGTGCTATGAAACAGGCAAAGTTTACCTCCTCAACAGTAGCTCGCTTTTCTTTTCAGAAAGGTAACCAATTTATACCAGCTGATATTCAGATTTTTCAAACTAAAGTGTCGTCCCAGATACTTTTTGGGATCCCAATATGGATACAAGCATATAATAGTGATTTAGATAAGATACACCCAAGTTTCTTGAGACGTATCCTGGGGCTCCCAAGTTCAATCAAGTATGAGACGATGTGTGCAGAACTAGGTATACACACAATGGAATATTGGGTGTGGGCTAGCACTGGAAAACACTGGTTGCGTTGCCATTTCCGTTGCCAACCCTCGAGTCTGCTCTCTGACTTGAGGACTTTTATAAATCCAAATGGTTCTAACTCTTACATAACAAAATCAGATCTATTGGCACCGACTTGGAACTCATGTATAATTCAAGTGAGCAATATATCACTTAATCCAGATTAAGGGTCATTGAAAAACGAAATATCAAGTCAGCTGTAAATAAAATTTGCTCCCCCAAGTTCTATGGTTTAAATACAACAGATAACAGGGTCACTTATATTTCACAATTAATAATTCCAGTCCAACACAGGGCCTTTATGTTAGCCCAACTGAACGTTTTCCCCTCAGTTTTTGTCAAGGGCAGATATTCAAACATCCCCAGAAATAATAGACATTGTGGATGTTCTTTGAATGTGCTAGATGCTGTAAAACATATTCTTTTCTACTGTCCATTGTACAATCAGCTACGCAAACGTGTGCTATCCCCCTTTTTGGGTAGTCTAACATCACGGCATGGTGAAAATATCAGATTCAATCTGTCTGACATTAACCTGGAAGTAACTGCAAAGGTGGCTGAGTTTTTTGTCAATAGTATCTCAGAGTGGTGAATAGCACTATTTAGTGGGAAGAAACTCCAATGAAAACCCTTGTTACATATTTTACATGGCTGTTTATTTGTATATTTTTTTAAATATGGATGTTTGATGATGGCCTATATTTGTAATGTCTAATAAAGGTTTGGTGAAGTAAGTAAGTAAGGAGGCAAATGTTTTTTTGTTTTCTCATTACATCCCAACCAATGGGGACCTTGCCAGATGGACATGCCAGCAGGATTATGCAGGCAGCTTTAATTACTAAGCAGCACTAGATATCCAGGTATCTTCTCCTTAAGCTGTTAGATTTGCAAATACAAAACCCAATCATGTATCTATTTAAAAAATAACCCAAGTGTGGGGGTGGGGTTGGAGCTTTTTACAGAGAGACTTTTGGCTAGTTGATGAAAAGCCACTCATGTGATGGCGTACACAAGAGAGTTATAAATCTGTATTGCACCTTACAGTGGCCTGGTGATTAAAAGAAAAAGACAGGGCTTCTGCAGCTGTAATAGTTGTAGAGAAGAGGGGATTCTCCCCACCACCACCACCACCACCACTTCCTCTTTTTACTTGGCTACCCTATCAATGCACCTCATTTTTCATATTATTTATTTGGTAACACATGCTGTGCCAAAGTGTTCAAAGCAGTTTTCAGTTGAGGATGGCGGGAGGGAACCTGGGGTCCTCCAGCTCCTGCTGGACATCTGACTCCCATCAGCCCCCAGCCAATACTCTGGGGAAACGGGGGCTGTAGCGCAGCAGCATCTGGGAGGACACGGGTTGCCCACCCCTGGCTTGGAAGAATGTTTTCTGCTCCACAAGCACAACCTTTAACATATTTGCTCAGTGGGACAGACTTCCAGGTAAATGTACATTGGATTTCAGTTCAACTGGTGCAGCTCTATCCATGCCTACTCATAGGCAAGTCCCACTGAATTCAGTAGGACTTGATTCAGATTCTGTTATCATTTCCCATCCAAGGAGCTCAAGGTATCAAGGTCTGCAAGGTGCCTATCATCACACCTTGTCCTTCCCACGGTGCCGCACAGTAAGCTGGCCTCCGTAGAATTGGAGCTGCAGTTAGTAAATTACAGTATATATTGCCAGGGGCTTGGAGGACCCTGAAAAATTCTGTGCCGTTTGGTGGGATTTTATCTTATATACAGGAAAGACAGACTCACAGAACACCCTCTCCATAGTACACTGTGAAATTTGGCCTTTCCTGAGGGTCTTAAGTTCTTTACTAACCTAATAGGCAGTCTCTCCTAGCTATACTGCACTGTTTTTATGTACTTCTGTCATTTTTATTCTGTTGGTTTGTGTGATTTACTTCCATAAAATAAAGGTGGAAATTTTTAAAAGGTGTAGGCTTTTTGTAAAAGAAGAAAATTGCCATTATTTTAAAAGAGGCTATAGCTGATTCCCACAGCAAAAGGGGTGTGCTTTGAATCCACAGAATATCCCAATTGTCACCAAAGGCATACCCATAGAGTCCCCTCTTCTCCTGTTGGATTTAAGCTTGAAAGAAGCATTTCCTTCTAACCAATAGAACAGGAAGTGAGGTGGGATGCCCACAGCACTTTCTCCCATTTTTCAAAAGGCAGGTTACCCCTGGACCATCCTGTAATAATTATAATTATAATTATAATTATAATAATAAAAAATTTTATTTATATCCCAGCCAAGACCGGGCTCAGGTAAGGCCTCATGTAAGGCCATGGACTGTATAGACCCAAGGCTGCTGCCCACCTGGTTTCTCTCTGTTCTCTTTCCTAGGTGGACGGGCTCCTCTTCTATCACAAGGAAACTCATTACAACCCTGGTAGCACCCCATTAGTGGGCTGGCTCCGTCCGTACATGGTGCCAGACATCCTGGGCATACCTGTCCCCCTCTGCCCACTGACGGCCAAGCCAGACTACGCGGGACTCCAGCTGCAGCAGATCGTGGAGCGTAAGAGGAGCCTACAGCAGGCCGCCAAGGAGGATTCTTCCAGTGTCAGCACAGCCCCCCAGGACGGCCGCTATGAACTGGAACACTTGTCCACACCACAAGCAGAAGGCTTTCCCTCGGCTCTGAGGGACTCTGCGAGCAAGATGGAGAATTGATAGGTAGCCTGGGGTGGCTGCTTTTCCATGTTCAGGAGGAGAGCAAAAGAAACTTAACATGGGAGCAGCTCTGTTTTGACAGTACTTTGGGTAATAATTCTCCAGGCATCGCAAGTTATTTAGCTGAGGCCTGAGATGTAAATCCTAATTGCTAGCAGCAGGGCTTGTTTAAAAGAATTAAAGCTGTGGAGCAATATGTGGAGCCGTCGTGTTCAGAGGCTTCTGTTGGTGAACTCATTCCGTTCTCTGATCAGTAGGGGGAAACGATGACTAATTTCATGTATAAATATATAAATAAAAACCAATGAGCCTTTCTAGTAGGAAAACAGATGTCTAGTTTAATAGGAAGAGTGTTGAATAAAATACCTACAATAAGAAGAAATAAATTGAAAACATGTATAGTAGCATTGGATATCTTTAAGGCTTTTGACTGAGTAGAATGGCTGGCATTAGAATCATAGAGTTGGAAGAGACCACAAGGGCCATCGAGTCCAACCCCCTGCCAAGCAGGAAACACCATCAGAGCACTCCTGACATATGGTTGTCAAGCCTCTGCTTAAAGACCTCCAAAGTTGGAGACTCCACCACACTCCTTGGCAGCAAATTCCACTGTCGAACAGCTCTTACTGTCAGGAAGTTCTTCCTAATGTTTAGGTGGAATCTTCTTTCTTGTACCATTGCTCCGTGTCCGCTTCTCTGGAGCAGCAGAAAACAACCTTTCTCCCTCCTCTATATGACATCCTTTTATATATTTGAACATGGCTATCATATCACCCCTTAACCTCCTCTTCTCCAGGCTAAACATGCCCAGCTCCCTTAGCCGTTCCTCATAAGGCATCGTTTCCAGGCCTTTGACCATTTTGGTTGCCCTCCTCTGGACACGTTCCAGTTTGTCAGTGTCCTTCTTGAACTGTGGTGCCCAAAACTGGGCACAGTACTCCAGGTGAGGTCTGACCAGAGCAGCATACAGTGGCACTATTACTTCCCTTGATCTAGATGCTATACTCCTATTGATGCAGCCCAGAATTGCATTGGCTTTTTTAGCTGCCGCGTCACACTGTTGGCTCATGTCAAGTTTGTGGTCAACCAAGACTCCTAGATCCTTTTCACATGTACTGCTCTCAAGCCGGGTGTCCCCCATCTTGTATTTGTGCCTCTAATTTTTTTTGCCCAAGTGCAATACTTTACATTTCTCCCTGTTAAAGTTCATCTTGTTTGTTTTGGCCCAGTTCTCTAATCTGTCAAGGTCGTTTTGAAGTGTGATCCTGTCCTCTGGGGTGTTAGCCACCCCTCCCAGTTTGGTGTCATCTGTAATTTGATCAGGATGCCCTTGAGTCCATCATTCCAAGTCGTTGATAAAGATGTTGAATAAGACCGGGCCCAAGACAGAACCCTGTGGCACCCCACTAGTCACTCTTCTCCATGATGAAGAGGAACCATTGATGAGCACCCTTTGGGTTCGGTCAGTCAGCCAGTTACAAATCCACTGAGTGGTAGCATAGTCAAGACCGCATTTTAATAATCATTAAAAAATGATTATAGAAAGTTTATGATTTGGAGAACGATTTAAAGGATTAATAAATCAATTATACTTGAGGAACAAGGCATATAACTTAGTGAACGATGGTATAACATAACAAATAACACTAGCCCAAGGTACAAGACAAAAATGCCCCCTTCCCCCAATTTTATTTGTATTGGTCATTAAAACTCTGGCCAATGTAATTAGAGAAGATGGAAATATAAAAGGAATAAGCAATAAAGAAAAAGAGAAAAGAAGTTTTTTTGCAGATGACACCTTGCTAACAATTGAAAATCCGTTGGAAAATTTGCAGGTAATAGAAGCACTTTTGGAAAAAATATTGAGAAAGAACAGGGTTATTAATTAATTGGTCCAAATCAGTCAACGTGTGGAGAGAACACAGAGCTGTCCATGCAGCAAAAAGGAAACTATTGGATGTGAAGAGTACATGCGAGAGTCAATGTGTCTGTGATAAGCAAGTACTAAATGCATGCTTTTGTCTGTAGACTAAAGTGGGTGGGATCAGAATACAGTGGTACCTCTGGTTGCGAATGGAATCCATTCCAGAGGCCCATTCGCAACATGTAAAGCCCGCAACCTGAAGTGCCGCATCGCGATTTGGCGCTTATGCGCATGCGTGAGCGGCGAAACCAGAAGTAACCCTTTCCGGTACTTCCGGGTCGCCGCAGGACACAACCTGAAAAGACGTAACATGAAGCAAATATAACATGAGGTATGACTGTAATTGCAGAATCTGCCTTGCAGGATCCAGCTTCCTCAGGACCTCAGCATCCAGTGTTTTTTAAAAATAAAAATGTCTAGCCTTTGAATGCAAAGATATATTAGCAAATGTATGGTCAGTTGGTCTGTTAATACTCCAGGTGGGGTCTGTGCGGCAGAATAGAGTGGGGCTATGACTTCCCTTGATCTGAACACTACACCTCTGTTGATTCAGCCTACAAGTGCATTACCTTTTTTTGCTGCTGCATCACACTGTTAGTTTACGTTAAGCTGGTGATCTGCTAAACCCCCCCCCCCCCCAGATCCTTTTCTTCAGCCAGACACTCCTCCTGCGCTGCTGGGATGGGTGGCTTCAGCACATTATTGAGTTAATGGCTGTGGTCGGACCCCATAATTCTCTGTGATGCTGCAAGGGAGGCATGTTGCACGTTTGGTGAATTGTTCAAGCTCTGTATTTGCAACACGTGTAGTTAAAGCCAGGCAGCGTGACATCGTAGCAAGGCTTCCTTCTAGGGAACAGGCTGCAGGCCTGATGGAAAATTGTGTGCCTTCAGCTTAGGTGTTTCATAACAGAAGAGCCTTCTAGCTCAAGGCAGTGGCCCCTCTAGCCCAGCATCCTGTTCTCACAGCGGCTGAGCAGAAGCCAGCAAGGATGATTCCAGCACAAGAGCTTCTCGCCTCCCCCATGATTTCCAGCAACTGGCATTGCTGCCCCAACGGCAGAAGCAGAACATAGTCATCGTGGCCATGAGCCATCGACAGCCCTCTCCTCCTCCATGAATTTGCCTAATCCTCTTTTAAAGCCATCTAGGGTGTGCTGTGGCAGGGAGTTCCATGGTTCAACTGTGCTGGGAAAGACCCCTGAGACCAGAGAGAGCTGCTGCCTGTCAGAGCGGGCAGTGCTGGGCTTGATGGACAAACAGTCTGACATGGTCTATGGCAGCTTCTGTCTCCTGTACTACGCAGGTGGGGAACCTTCAGCCCTCACGGCTAATTAGGCGTGCCAGGCCTCAGAGGCGTTCTTTTCATTCATTTTATAACACATATCACCTTTTCCTCCAAGGAGTACATGGTTCTCTCCTTCCTCATTTAACCCCCTTAGCAACCATGTGAGATAGCTTAAGCTCAGAGGCGGTGACTGGCCAAAGGTCAGCCGGTGAGGTTCATCTCTCCCAGGTCCTAGTCCAACACTCAAACCACTATACAACACTGTCCCCCCTGCTTGCTTGCCAGACTGTTTAGGGCAAACGCCACCCTCTTTTGCCATGTTTGATGCCAGATACAGGGAGCCTTCAAGGCATAGTTAGAATGAGTTCAAGCAGGTAATGCAGATGGTCTTCCTCTGCAGACACAGCTCAAGCCCTGTCCCCTTGTTTGGTGCTACCACCCATGTGCCAAAATGGCCCAGGATGCAGAGGGAGCTCAGGATCTGGTCCCGCTTACGCTATTCATGTGATGCTCACATTATTTATTTCAAGTGATTTTTTGCGCCACTTGATTGTAAAAGAAAAGCCAAAAGACCCTCAAAGTGGGTTACAAAGAATAAAACAATAAAATTATCAGTAAAAACAGTTAAAATTACTCTTGGAAACATTCAAAAAGAAAAGAAAATCAGCAACAAACTAAAAACATTGACATTCTACATGTCTAGGTAGGGCTACTTAAACAAATATGTTTTTAGCAGGTGCTGGAAAAAATGCAGTGAAGATGCTCACCTGATAGGCAGGGAGTCCCCAAGTGTAGGTGCAGCCACACTGAAAGGTAGGTTGTTTGCAAATGTGGAAGGGGTATTATGTGGCACCTGCAATGTGGGTCAGTTCCACAGACTGAAGTGGTCCAGAGGGCATCTATTGGCTAAGGCGATCTGGTAGAGCTTCGTTTACTAATAGCAACACCTTGAACCTGTCTTGGATTTGTAGCTGGGTCTAGTTACAAAGGGGCCACCGGGAGATACCTTCCCAATGCCAGAGCATTCTCATGGGCGCTGGGAAGTTTAGATCAGGACCTCATAGGAAAAGCTTATCTAAAGAGGCAAAGCCAGTGTAGGATTCACACCGCACATTGACTCAAAAGCAGGTTTCTATTGGCTTCAATGGGATTTTCTCCTTTGTGCATGGAGTTGCCACCTTGATTTTTAGAAGTTGCCAGGGCAGGTTGCTGCGTGGGTATTCGTTTCTTGTCTGTCTGCTGCCGATGCCTTTTAGGGCTCTCTCTCCCCCCGACCCCTTGGGAGCCCTCCATCCCGGCTCGTCCTCGGCTTTCTGCTGCCGCTGCTGCTGTTTGTGAATGAGATTCAATTTCTGAATGGAGCAAGCAGAGAGGGGGAGGGAGGCTTGGCAGCGAAAGGAAGCAGCAAAGGAAGCAGGATTGGTCTGCGACGGGGGGGCGGGTCAGCTGGGCTTACTTCCTCCCTCCCTCCCTCCCTCTGCTCTGCCTGCTGCTTTTGAGGAACAAGCACTGCAGAAAGGAGAGGGAGGGAGGAGGCCCCCCACCCCCACGACCCCCCTCCAGGCCACAGGACGGGTGCGGGGGGTGAAAGCTTCCTCCTCTGATACAGTATATATAAAGGAAGTTGCTTCCTACTGATTCTCTCTTCCTCTTCCTCCTCCCTCCCTCCCTCCCTCCTTTTTCTCCCAGAAAGCAGCAGGAGGAGGGATCTTTGCAGGGTGAATATCTCGGCACAATCTGGAGAGGATTTCAAGCTTTGGGGGCTGGGAAGTTTTGCCATTTTCTGCCCCTTCTTCCCTTCCCGTTAAGCCCCTTTGCCTTCGGATCCATATGTAGGCGTGTTTAATGCCCGAAGACATTCACCGCGGCTGAATCAGACTTGGCATTCTTATTTTATCAAGGGAGAGGTTTTTTGTTTTCCAGGACCTTTCTTTTTAATGAAACTTTTTTTGTCGAAGTTGCCGTTGTCGCCGTCCCTGTTACAGTGAAAAGGAGAGAGGGGCGCAAAAAACACCCACCCACCGAATACTAATAATCGGGCGCTCCCCTCCGTGCTCCCACCGCCCTTTTCAAAAAATACTTGCATATATCTATATATCTACAAAAGCGCATCATAAAAGGGAGGGAAGACAACGACGACGGCGAAGAATGCGATCCTCCAACTTTGGGAGCGACCCGAGCTGAGCGACCCCCCGAAAAACGTGGGAGGAGGAGGAAAAAGGAGACGAGCTGCTTTGGGAAATGTTTGTGGGGTGGTAGCTGTGGAAAACTTGCACGATCTCCTGCTCTCTGGCCGGCGTCGAGTCCTGGGAGCGCCCCGAGGGCAGGATGGCGGCGGAGCTGAGCCCCGAGGAGGAGCAGGTAGGAGCTCGCCGGGCCCCGGAGCTTGGGGGGACCGCGGCCAGGGAGGAGGGCGGGGCGGCCGGGATGGCGGGGTTTCTCCGGAGAGGCGCCTCTCGGCTCCTTCCCAGGTCTTGGGCTGCGATGGGAGCCTCTCGGGCCTCTTGGCTGCGCTCTTTTAAACGGCTTCGCAACAACGCGGATCGCGAGGGGAAAGAGTAAGGAGATGCATAAAGAGTATTTCTTTGCCTAGAGTAATGCTGCGTACCCATCTGTTTTGGGGTCGTCTCATTCCTGGAAGCGAAGCAGCGCCCCCCCACCCCGTCTCCCGACTGACGGGCCGAGGGCTGTGCTCCGTCTTGCCCCTGCTTCCCCCCCTCCTCTTCCCGGGGGTGAAATCCGTTCTTGGGGGGCGGGGGGAGCTGCGTCCCTCCAAGTCCCGCCACCCCCCACCTCAAGGGGAGGGGCGGAAGTGGGCCCCCTGGGGAGGTTTCCATGGAGATCAGAACCGCGGCGGGGGGGGGGGCTGCGATGCGGCCTAGTCGGAGAAGGAGCCTGGCGGGGCCGTGGGGCGCCCCCTCCCCTCCCGCTCGGATCCTCCGATAAAAGAGCCAGGAAATTCGCTTCTTTGGGTGGGGGCTGCAAGGACACACTCGCTCTTGGTTGAGGAGGGCGAAGGCTAATTCTCCCCCCGCAGTTGTCTAGGGGGGGTGGATCCAGCCGCCTCAGGGGCTTCTCCCCCCTTAATTGACGCCTCATTCATTAACTGGTTTTTCTCTTCTAATCCTCCCCCCCCCCGCCCCGTGTTTGTGTGTGTGATGTTTTCTTTTTTCTGGGGGGGGGGGAATTAGATTCCCCACCCCTTTTATAAAAGCTGTGAGGCCGGAGAGAGAAGCGCGACATGGAGCGGAAGTGCCGCGGAGGGGAAAGGCCGGCAAGCGCGCAGGATCCGCGGCCGCTTTCTGCCCGGGCGGGCGGGCGGGCGGGGCAGCCGGGGAGCCGGGCTTCTGCCGGGAGCCTGGCTGGGCTCGCCCTTCTTCCCGAGAGCGCGCCTGCGCCTCTGCCCGGGGCTCCGCGCGGCTCCCTCGGGGCTTCTCTCCCCGCCGCCCCGCTCGCAGGGACTTCTCGCTTCCGCCTCGCCCTTTGCCCTTCGCCGTTTTCTGCTTCAGGCCCTTTTCACTTTCTCCCCCGGGAAGGATCCGGCCCTCCTTTGTCGCGCTGCGCTGGAGTCAGGCGAGGTGGATGTTGCTCATCCCTTCGGGAGGCGCCCCAGAAAGGGGTCCGCGACCCCCGCGAAGGCCGGGAGACACAAACCCCGCTCGGGAGCGTCTCTTCTCCGTTAAAGTTTTCACACTCCTAACTTGTAGCAGAAAAAGTGAACGTTGTCCGTCCTGGCAGAGAAAAAGATACTATACTAATAAATGTAACCCTTTTATTTAAATAAAATGGTCTGTGGGAGTTTTTTTAATCTTGCGTTTCTATAGCCTGTCTTGGATAGAACTGAAGGCGGCATACATTGTTGCTATTACTCCATCCGATTGCAGGTGGCTTTGATTAGGTTTCTTAAAGAATGTCTTCCATGCTTTTCAAGCGAATTTCCCAAAGCATCTTAAAAACCAGCAATGTACAACAGCAGTGTAAAATCATGTAATATTTTTAAAAAGCATAGAGCAGCAATAACTGCCCACCCCCACAAAAAAAAAAAACAATAAAAGCAGCAGTCAGAAAACGCTTTCCAAATGGAGAAGGTCTTTCAGATGTTATCCAGAAAAAGATCAGATTTTCTCCTAGGGGCCAAGGTCTCTTCAACCCCCCCCAATAAAATTTTTGAGGGGGCCAGGCACCCCCAAAGTTGGTGGGCTTTGCCATTCAAGTGGTGGTGTGGGGGGCCTACCTGGTCCTCCCAAAATTTCATTCACGTTGGCACCTGTCCCCATTGATAAGTTCTTGACTAAGGATGCGCCAGATAGGAAGGTCCCTGCTTCTGATCGTAAGGCTCAGACAGTACTTTGCAGAGTAGAAGAGGGCAGGTCCCCGCCCCGAGGAGACCGCCATCTAGTCTTGGTGGCATGGACTAGGACAGGGGTCGGCATTTTTTTTTAGCCGTGGGCCGGTCCACTGTCCCTCAGACCTTGTGGAGGGCTGGAGAAGCAACACCGGGGGGGGGGAGCTGGAAGAAGAGGTGAGGGGGCAAGTAGTCCTCCTCCCCAGCCCCAGCTGCTGTGCTTACCTTCCCAGGGGCTGCCGCCGCCACCGCTGCTTCTCGTGGGTAGGCAGAGGGAGCTTGTCTGCTCTGCCCCCTGGCCCACAGGAGCACCAGGGCGGCAGCGGCAGAGGGAAGATGAGCGGTGTGAAAGGGCTGGCTCCAGAGAGGGGCTGCTTAAAATGGCACTCAGCCCCCTTCCTCCTCTAGGCAGGGTGCAGAGAAACCAGAAGGAGGGAGGGAGGAGGCACCGCCACGGTGTGTGTGTGTGGGGGGAATGGAATGGTGCAGGGGAAAAATGGTGCAGCCTGAATGAACAGAATCCCCACACCGATGATCCACAGAGAGTCTGTGGGCCAGATCCTGAAGGCAATTGGGCCTGATCCAGCCCGCAGCCCTTAGTTTGCAGACCCCTAGACTAGGAAGTCTGTTATTTGCTAGTGTCCGCTATCTAAGCATTGACCAGACCCTGACCAATGTGCTTCGTTTCACTTGCATTGTACATATATTACATATGTACATATATTATTACTCCATCCTGGAAAAGTGAACAGGTACATGCCCTAGATTTAAACCACCACATATTACTTAGCTTCTGAAAGTTGTTATTACTTATGTCAATTTCAGTATATCCTCCAAAGCCCAAACACTAACTAGTCAAATACAGAAATGCAGTAATATGTTTACTGGATTTTCTTGTTAGCATCTTGGCTGCTTCTAGCAAATTAAATCATGTGTTGCTTTTTTGCCTTGTAAACTAATTCCATATTGCTTCAGAGCAGGGATTCAAGGCAAGTGACTAGCAGAGGGTGGTTGGGCCTCGCGAGGGAGGCCTGGGCTTTGTTGGATGAAGTGGCTTCCTTTGGTTCCCGGGCTCAGCTTCAAGTGCTGCTTTTAACCTTTAAGGCCTAAATGGCTTGGCATCAGCCTACCTGAAACACTGAATTCCCCAAACCTTGAGATCCTCTTTGGAGGGCCGGCTACAGATGCCCCAACTGACCAACATGAGGCAGAGAACCACCTGGGAAAGAGTGTTGTGTTATGTTGTTAATTGTGTTTTGGGGTTTTCAAAAAAAAAAAATTGCACTGGAAAATTCCCAGACGTTTTTCCCAAAAAACTTTTCTATGCAAATTAGGATAAGTTCCAGTGCAATTACACTATGCAAATTAGGGTGGTTTGTATTGGAGTGGGGGGGGGTTTGCATCAGGACATTTTTCTGACACCCTAAAGAGAGATCTAATTTAGTGTGCATATATTTACTTGCATTATTGTTAATGAAGCTAAATTTTTTGAAGCCAAGCAACGTGTATTTGCAATTGACATCCATTCATAGTTACTAAAGAACTCATGAAACTGGAAAAAAAATCCAATGGAAAATGAATCACTCGGGAAAAATTCCACCACCTGCATCACAATAAATAAATAAATGACTTCCGGGTCCCTTAGTCAAAATTCTCCCAGCAATTTATCTTTCTCTGAATTCTTCAGACCTTTTGAGATCCTAGCTGTGCTTCCTGGACTCTGCCCCTTTCCCATGCCCTGCTGTCTTCTTCTGTTGTCCTCTTCTACTCCTGAAAACTCTGTTGCTCCTTCTCTCTGCCTCCCCCTCCCTGTGACCTTCCCTTTGTGCATTCCCAAGGGACTGGCAGTTGGCTTTGGGTGCCACAAGTTGCCATTCTTGACAAGAGGATATGAAAGGAAAGTGGAGTGGGAGAAAGATATCAGCTTGCCCCCGCCCCCAAATGCATTCCATTTCTAGGAAAGCATTCCATTGGGATGTGGTTTTTATATTTTTAATTATTTTTTCCCAGCATTTATTTATATCCTGCTGCTTCATCTTAGTTTTCAAGGTAGAGGTAAAGGTACCCCTGCCCGTACGGGCCAGTCTTGCCAGACTCTAGGGTTGTGCACTCATCTCACTCTATAGGCCGGGAGCCAGTGCTGTCTGCAGACACCTCCGGGTCATGTGGCCAGCGTGACAAGCTGCATCTGGCGAGCCAGCGCAGCACACGGAATGCCGTTTACCTTCCCGCTGGTAAGCGGTCCCTATTTATCTACTTGCACCCGGAGGTGCTTTCGAACTGCTAGGTTGGCAGGCGCTGGGACCGAACGATGGGAGCGCACCCCACCGCGGGGATTCGAACCGCCGACCATGCGATCGGCAAGTCCTAGGCGCTGAGGTTTTACCCACAGCGCCACCCGCGTCCCACCGGTAGCTTGCAACAAATTTTCAAGGTAGCTTGCAACAAATTTTAAAGTGCATGCCTCCTAAACTCCCCCTCCCCCCCCAAAAAAACAGATCAATGGTAAGAACAGAACAGCAAAGGTGCAAACAAAATATATACTGCAGAAAGTGTTAAAATGTATCCGGACTCAGTAAGAAGAATGCTGAAACAATACTCAACTCCATTAAAAACTTGTGTGAACACAACATTTTGAACTGGTACCTAAAAGTCATTTAGAAGGATATGGAGTGAAGATTTGGGAGTGGGGGGAGAACTGCACAACTGAGCTACCTTTGGAAAGGAGATGCCTTTGGTTTCTATCCACTTCTCCTCAAGTTGGGGGGGATCTTAATAATTGGGCAGGTTCATGTCAGAGTTGGCACCAAGCAGCTTAGAATAGGGATGGACAATCATTCACCCCCAACCCCAAGCTGATTTTTTGTGGAGGAAAGTGGTCTAGGGCTGCACGTGCAAAGTGAGTTGACCCAACACACACATTCTCTCTCTCTCTCTCTCTCTCTCTCTCTCTCTCTCTCTCTCTCTCACACACACACACACACACACACACACACACACACACGCCCAGCCACACACAAATGCACACATACACTCTCACACTCACTCACGTGCATGCTGTCATGCACACTTTCACACATGCACAGATTCCCACATGTGTGCACTGTCTCTCTCACACATGTGCTAGCTCTCCTTTCCCTCCTTTCTCAAATTGGTTTCTGTGTGGAGAGGTCTCCTTTCCCAATTCATGGAAAAGAAACCCAGTGATCTGGCCATGGGGGCCAAGACTTCTTCTGCTGACAGTTCCCTTCATTCTCCTGCTGAAAAATGAGGAGATTTGCTGGCCCTGTGGATCCTGCTGCCTGAGGCGGTCACCTCACCTTGCCTTATGAGTGGGCCAGCCCACCTCATAAGTAAACTGCTGTAGGCAAAACGGTGCTCTGTCTTTAGTTAAACAGAATTGCAAAGGCTTATTAATGAATGAAAGGACTCCCACTGAGGCCTGTACACTCAGAAAGTGCCCCCCCCCATTGAAGCACTGGGGCTCACTTCCACAGGTCTTGGTTGTGATGCCTTTTCTCAATCAAGATTTATGATGTGCAATTGTGTCAAAGCAGCCCCCCCTTTCCTCCCTTCTCTTTGCCACACAGCTGGGGCCCTGGACTCCCCGGACCACACACCAACTGCAAGGAACCGGATGTGCCTGCATTGTTAAGAGCATTTGACTGTGACACTTGGCATCTGTTTTGGAGGCGCCCCTCCCCCCTGCAGTTTAATCAAAGAGACCAGATGAGATAATTGGGGAGGAGGAGAGAGGGGAGGGGTTTAGAGGACCCAGTGGAAGACACAAGGAAGGAAGCAGGAGGAAAGTGACACTAGGCAGGTGTGATAGTTGAGATGAGAGCCCTCAGCGGAGTGATTTCATATTTGTATTATGTGATACATATTGAATGATCAGAGTGCTGTAAATGTTACATATATCATTAATATTAATTGTTATTAATCATTATTATTACTAATACTAATGAGTCACCCAGTAAAGATGGAAGGATGCCTTGTTCTATTCCAGGGGTGTCCAACTCGCAAGAGACTCCGAGAAAAAAAAAGACAGTGATCTACCCATTCGGGGGGCAGGTCAAAGTTGTTGAGCTTTTTTTTTGGGGGGGCGCCTTTTTCCTGCCATGAATCAGTGACATCATACCCTTCTTCTTTTCACTGATTTCCACTTTTCTTACAGTGTGTGTTTTGGGGGCTTAAGAGGGAGGAGATGTGAATCTAGACTATATTGACCCTGACAAGAGAAACTAGCCATGCCAGGCTGCAAAATGGCTCCCTCTTTCCCAAAGCATGTTTTCTCAATATGCTTCTCCGTCTGCTTGGTGGCAAGGTCAGTGTAGGGAGTGAAATCCACACTCAATCATTGCTGTCAGGATTAAAGCAATGTTTTACTTGTGTGTTTGTTTTGTCTTCCCTGCATTTCCCTCCCCACAAAACAAATCTGGAATGGTTTTGTAGCCTCTGATCAGTGTGAGACTCCGACGCTCATGCCTGCCCTTCTGTGATATCCAGAAGCTTTATTGCTGGCAACTCCTGAGTAGGAGCCTTCCCACTCCCTCTCCTCCATAAATTTGTCCACCCCTCTTTTAAAGCCATCTAGCTTTGGGAGCATCACTGCCTCCGTAGTTGGACTATGTGCTGCACAAAGAAGGACTTGCTTGAAGCTTCCAGCCTTCAGCCTCATTAGATGTTCATAAGTTCTAGCATTATGAGAGAGGGAGAAAAACTTTTCTTTACTCATTTTCTCCATGCCATGCAAAATTTTATAATCTCCTGTCCAGCCTTCAAAATTTTCCAGGCACATTTTGCACCTGGCTGTTGGCCACTTGCAACCAAGTGAAGATGCCTGGGCACTAGGATGGTGTCTGGCGTCTTCTCCATCTGAAGGTGCATCCCTGGGGATCCTTGGATCTGGACTGCTTTCACACACTAGCAGCACATCCTGTAGAATTGTATCTGTGATGTTTTATCTGCACAACCTGAATGAATTTCAGGAACCAAAAGTTTGTATTGAAAAATACGGCTTTCGAGCGATCTGGCCTCCATTTTGGTGACTAACCCTGGTTTAAGGAGCCATTTGGTGCCTCGCTTATATATCGTGAGTTTCTGCTTCTGTCATGACTCCTTTTGCTCACCTTTTCTCTAACTAAAAAGTCCCGAACACTTTTTAGAGGAGTTGAAGGGCTCTTCCTAGGAAGAAACCTTCTGGTTGATGCAGCAAGAGGCACCTTCTTCTCCACCTTCTAGATGTCTTTCATCATTTAGTAGAATGAGAGCTGAGCAAAAACGCCTAGCCTCATTGCATGATTTCAAGTGTTAAAGACACCTCCCCATGTTCAGCATTGCTTGGCATGCACAGCAAATTTATCCATGTTGTTTTTCATTCCATTTTTCTGTTGCCTTTTCCCTCTTCTTCTGTCCTCGCTTGCCCTGGTTCCCACATGCCTTTCCAGTCAGGATTCCATCTATTTGCAATGTTCAGGCCATGAGTGCTGTTCCTTATGGAACCAAAATGGCCTCACTCACGCACAGGAGGGAGGGAGCAGCAGGTCTGGGGGAAATGTGTGAAGTTTGTGGAAAGATGGGGAAAGAAGTCTAGAAGAAGGAAGCCAAGTCATTGTCTCTCCCACTCACCCACCCCCGCCATTCCCAGTGGTTCAGTGAGGACTGAACTTGCTTGGTGACCATGGAATGCTGAGGGATTTTTTGGGTGCAGATGTAATGGAGTATGTTGCAAAAGGGCATGACACTCACCACCACTATTTTGCTACCGATCCCACTTCTCTGGATAATGTTTCATAGCTTTTGGCTAGTACAGTAAACTTATTGATGATATTTGTTAGTATTTGTATAGCACTTTTAAGTGTTCAGAGTGCTTTGTGTGCATTATTTTAATCCTTACAGCAACCTTAAAGGTAGGCTGACATCAGCATCTCTGTGTTGAAGATGGGGGCTGAGACCAAGGTTTGCCTAAGGCAAGCTTGTGCCAGAAGTGGGATTTTGAACCTGGATGATAGCGCCATTGTTCATTGTTCATGTCATGGTTTTCCGCAGTGAGTCATGGGAATTGTAGTTTGTTAAGTGTCCCATGGGCTGTCAGGAGACCCCTCACAGAGCTACAGTTCCCGGGATTCTTTGGGGGGGGGGAGCCATGGCCACTGACATAGCATTAGGGTGCTTTCAGTGTATGGTGTGAACATGACCGAGATGTGATCAATACAAGGGCACCCAAGCCCAGCAGGTTGGTAATATATGAGCATCACACCCCAGGAAGGATGTTTTTGTAGTGACAACACTAACCTAGTTGTTTTGAGGCATTGCAAAAGATGGGTCACATAGAAGCCTGAAGTCTTGGCTTACCCAGGGGTCATTCATTTTTACATACCTTTCCCTGTTTACCCAGAAATAGGCATTTTTAGGGAAGGATTGTTGTGCCAAAAGAGAACATTTAGGAGCATAAGAAACTGCTTTGTCTTGAGTCAGACCACTGGGCCATCTATCCCAGTGTTGTCTACACTGACTGGCAGCAACCCTCCAGGTTTTCAGGCAGGGTTGCTGTTGTTGTTGCTATTAAATTTGTATGCTGCCTTATACCCGCAGGTCTCAGGGCAGTTGCAACATAAAATCACAATACAAAAACATAATAATTAATAATAATAATAATTTATTGTACCTCACCTATATGACTGGGTTGCCGCAGCCACTCTGTGCAGCTTCCAGCGTATGTAAAAACATAGTAAAACCTTAAAAAGCTTCCCTATACAGGGCTGCCTTCAGATGTTTCCTAAATGTTATATAATTACTCATCTCCTTAACATCTGATGGAAGGGTGTTCCATAGGGTGGGTGCCACTACTGAGAAGGCCCCCTGCAAACGAAAACAACATAAACACCCCCCAAATCCCCAACAACTTTTAAAATTACATTGGATGTCAATCAGCCAAAGGCCTGGTTAAAGAGGAATGTTTTTGCCTGGCGAATAAAGGTGTATAATGAAGGCGCCAGGTGAACTTCCCTGGGGAGAGCATTCCATAGATGGGGAGCCACTACTGAGAAATCCCCATTCTTGTGTTGCCGCCCTCCAAACCTCTTGAGGAGGCACAAAAAGAAGGGCCTCAGAAGATGATCACAGGGTCCGGGAAGGTTCATATGGAAAGAGGTGGTTCACAAAGTATTGTGGTCCTGAGCCGTTTGAGGCTTTATAGGTCAAAACAAGCACTTTGAATTGGGCCTGGACACTAATCAGTAGCCAGTGCAGTCAGACGAGGATCAGTGTAATATGCTCAAACCGTCTTGCTCCGGTGAGCAACCTGGCCACTGAATTCTGCACTAGCTGAAGTTTCCGAACCGTCTTCGGAGGCAGCCCTACGTACAACACACTGCAGTAATCTAACCTTCAGATTACCAGAGTGTAGAGAACAGTAGTTATGCTCTCCCTGTCCAGATAGGGATGTAGATGGGCCACCAGCCAAAGCTGATGGAAGGCACTCTGGGCCACTGAGGCCACCTGAGCCTTGAGCGACAGCAAAGGATCCAGGAGGACCCCCAGGCTATGAACCTGCTCCTTCAGAGGAAACATAACCCCATCAAGAGCAGGCGACCTCCCACCCATCTGGTCTAGGGAACCCCCCACCAACAGAGCCTCAGTCTTATCTGGATTGGGCTTCTGTTTCTTGGCTCTCATCCAGTCCACTACCAAGATTGGTCCAGCACTTCCACTGCCTCACCTGCAGATGTCAAGGAGAAATAGAGCTGAGTGTCATCAGCGTACTGCTGACAACGTACTCCGATCCTGCGGATAACCCCACCCACCGGTTTCATGTAGATGTGTTAAACAATGTGGGGGATAGGATTGAGCCCTGAGGAACCCAACACTGAAGGCTCCATGGGGCTGAAAAACATTCCCCAAGTAACACCCTCTAGGAACAACCATCCAAGTAGGACTGGAATCACTGCAAAGCAGTGCCACCCATCCCTAGTTTGGAGAGTCGCTCCAGAAGGATGCCATGGTCGATGGTATCAAAAGCCGCTGAGAGGTCAAGAAGAATGAACATGGACATGTTTCCCTTGTCTTTCTCTTGACAGAGGTCATCATACAGGGCAACCAAAGCAATTTCTGTGCCAAAACCGGGCCTAAACCCCGATTGAAATGGATTCAGAAAATCAGTTTCTTCCAAAAGTGTGTGGATCTGGTCTGCAACCACTCGCTCCAGAACCTTGCCCAGGAAAGGGAGATTAGCAACTGGCCAGTAGTTAGTTTTTCTGAATCCAGGCAAGGTTTCTTAAGGAGTGGTTTTACCACTGCCTCCTTCAAACAGGTGGGGACCACCCCGTCTTGTAAAGAGGCATTGATCACCTCCCTGACCCAGCCAGCTGTTCCATCCCTGCTGGTTTTTATCAGCCAGGAGGGACAAAGGTCTAGAGCACAAGTGGTCGCCCTGACTGATCCGAGCACCTTGGCCACATCCTTGAAACTCGGCCACAACTGAAACTCAGCCAACACAACAGGACTAGACTGTGCTCTGGACACCCTGTGAGATTCATCTGCTATAACTGCAGAGTCACGGTCTTGGTGGATGCAAGTGATCTTATCCTCCAAATGCCTTGCAAACGAGTCACAGCGAGCTACTCTTGGTTCTCCCACCTCCTTTGGGCCAGCCTGTAAAAGGCCCAGAAAAGCTCTGCCGGATGACATAATGAGGATGCAATGGAGGCAGCAAAGTAGAATCATAGAGACATTGAATTGGGGAGTTAGAAGGGACCGCAAAGGTCAGGGTGGATTTGATTTAAATCAAATCGATTTAAATCATGATTAAATAACGATTTAAATCACTAGTCACTAAGACTTGATTTAATTTTATTTTTTTTACAGAAAGACACATAATTGCTTTTATAATCTTAATATTTACAAACAGATGAAGGTTTAATTTTTGGAATAATAAATTTTCAGAGTAGTTTTTACAGTTATATCGAAAATTACTGATTTGGTTACACTATTAGAAATACATTGACAGATAATTATGAAATTATTGTGAGGTTTAATAAGTTAACTGTTTCTATTTGGACAACTTTTCTGCTGTACTTTATTGGAAGGTGAAAAACAATAATTTCCTTAATAACAATTTAAACAATTTATTTAAATAAAACAATAACATTATAGCATATGTATCAATGTTTGTTAACTGATGTGGTTAAGTGATTTTTTTAAAAAAAACACACCTTAGACTGAATTTTAGCACACATGAAAAACTTAAAGCAAATCCTTATTTCCTGATGAGGACTATAATGTAACTTAAATAGAAAACTATCCTTAGAAAGATTTTCCCTCCAAAAGCATTTTATTTTAAAAATCCAATTTATTATATATATATTTAAAAATCACTGATTTTTATCCACCCTGCCAAGGGTCATCTAGTCCAGCCCCTGCAATGCAGGAAACTCAGCTAAAGCATCCCTGACAGATGGCCACCCGACCTGTGCTTAGTCCACCACCTCCCAAGGGAGTGTGTTCCACTGCCTAACAGCTCTTACTGTCAGAAAGTTGTTTAGTCTGATGCTTAGTCAGAATCTCCTTTCTTGTAACTTGAAGACATTGGTTTGAGTCCTACCCTCCAGAGCAGGAGAAAACAAGCTTGTTCCTCCTTCGTGTGGTAGCCCTTCAGATATTGGAAGATGGCTATCATATCTCCTCTCAGTCTCCTCTTTTCTGGACTAAACATCTCCAGCTCTCTCAACCATTCTTCATAAGGCTTGGTTTCCAGACCCCTGATCATCTTGGCTGCCCTCTGCACATGTTCCGATTTGTCAACATCCTTCTTAAATTGTGGTGCCCAGAATTGGACACAGGACTCCCAGTATTGTCAGACCAATACAGAATAGAACAGTACTGTTACTTCCTTTGATCCAGACTTCTGTTTTGACTGGCTGAAGATCTTTTGTTGGAAGTTCCCTGTGTTTTCATGCCAGCCACTTTGACCACCTTCCTGCTTTCCACAGTGGCCGGTCAATTGCCTGCAGGAAGCTCATTTTTTTTTTTGATGCAACAACCTTTTGGTACTGGCTCTCCCAACAGTGGTTCTGTGCTTAACTGGGGCTGGGAGGGGATCCAGATTCAGATACATGCTCAGCCCTGAAGTTTACTGGGGTGACCTTGGGCTGCTCACCATCTCTCAATCTAAGCTGTACTGCAGGGCTGTTGTGGAAGAAGGACCATGTATATTGTCAAGTTCATTGGAGGAAAGGCAGGAAATAAATGAAATAAATCATTTTGCACACAAGTCAAACAGTCAAGCCCTCTTCTCAGCAACCCCCATAAAAGGGCCCCCAGTGCAGCGGCATATAGGTGTTGGTAAGATGGCTACTGCCTTCAGGCTTAAAGTATACAAGACAGAACACAAAAGGAAATGGGATTGGGGAGGGAGGAGGGAGGAGGGCAGGGGGAGAAAAGAAAGCTAAAGCGCTGGCTACAGAGAGAGCATTTGAATGACCAGCTGGAATGGAAAGGTTCCATTTAGCCTTCATGTTCACCTGCCAAGGCCTTAATGAAAGGTTTCTGTGTTTGCAGGATGCACAGATAGCAGGAAAGCTCTGGGAGCTGTGGGTTTTCTTCTTTAAGCCTTAAGCTTTTTAAGCTGTTGGTTGCTTTTAAACAAAGTATTTTCAAGGAACGCCTGGTACGAATTGTGTGGGATAATCCGCAGCATATAACCAACATACTTAAGTCTAATTAATGCATGAAGGGGTTAATACCATAGAGTAAGCTGTCCTGCCAAGCTCAGCTAAGTCCACTTTCCCTCGCCTTGGGACAGGTGCACCATCTGGGGGGATTGAGGCCCCCCTCAATTTTCAAGGAGGGAGCCGGGGCCCCTCAAAATTTCCCAGTGGCCATGTGCACATGCCATAAGGTGTGGTCACATCACGTGCACTAGCCACGAGGCATTCTCACAACATGTCAGCATGCCCTGCGGCATGCACACACAGCATACTGACACTGCGTGGCCCCGGCCCCGTCAGTCGTGGGGGCAAGGCAGTGAGCTTGCCTCTGGAGGAACTAGGTAATTAAACCTTTGCTCCCCTTTCAGTCTACCTTCATTCATTCAACTTGTTTTTATTATTGCTTGTTAGCCGCCCTGAGCCTGCCCTTGGCTGGGGAGGGCGGGGTATAAATAAAAATTATTATTATTATTATTATTATTATTATTATTATTATTATTATTATTATTATTACCTGAGAAGCTCATTGTGTGAAGAGGCTCAGCTGCTTGCTTCAGCTCAGACCACATGGCTCTCAGAAGCCACTCTTGAGTTCCTATACCAAGACTTTAGGAACTTTCACTGCTCTGTAACTAAGTAAGTTTTACTGCCTGTGCAACTTTTTCCACACATAACTTACCATGTGTGGTCTTTTTATGTGCTGGGGGAAGAGCAAAACTTTGGAAGGAACTCACAAGGGCATATTTTAAAAGGTCCAACAGCCTATATTTCCACGCTTTTCTTTGCTTTATATTTTGTGAAAGGCTTCTCCACAGAAATTTCAAGAGTTGAGAAAGACCTAATACAAACACAAAAAAAGTCTCTCTCTAAAATGTACAAATTTCTCCTTGACTGGGAGGTCAAAGAGGAAGAAGTAAAATCTGTTAAGGTACAATGGACCAGAGATTTTGGCTACAACATCCAAATGGAATCATGGGAAAGGTTGTGGAGGGAGAAAGAGAATTTCATGAAAATGCTCTACAGGTGGTACTTAACACCTGTAAAACTGGCCAAAATGTATAAATCTAGGTCAAACATCTGCTGGAGGCACTATGACCCACATGTGGTGGAACTGCAAAAAAAAAAAAAAGGAATTTTGGGGAACTATATATAACTAACTTTTAAAAATGTTTAAATGTTCCTTTCCTAAGAAGCCTGAAGCCTTCCTGTTAGCTATAATGAGCAATGAAATTCCAAAAAGGGTAAGGAAAAAAAATATTTTTGCAGTAGCAGCAGCAAGAATTCTGGTTGCTAAGGTATGGAAAGGAGATTCTACTCCCTCAAAATTAGACTGGCATAATAAAATGTTAGAACATGCAGAGCTAGCAAGATTCCGAGACCATACCCATCAAATATTTAATAAAGAGTGGAATATTTACAGAGAATATCTACAAGAAATCTGTAATAATAAGTGTAATAATCTAAATTATTTCGCAGGCCTGAATTGACTTCTGCATGAAATAAGAGAATTTTACAAAATTAACACAACTGAACAACCTATGAGAGATAAAGTTAAGTGTGCAGTTGTAATGTAATTTAGGAACCACAATGGGGGGACTGGAAGTCATGTCGGAATTTGTGATGTGTGAATTCAGTCTTTTCTTTTTTTGTAATGAGTTTTGATTTTGGATTGCGTTTTGTTGATCATTGTGTTTTGTTTTGTTTTGTTTTGTTTTTAAAACTAACAACACATTTTTTAAAAAAATTGTTGTAGCTTGCCCTGGGACCTCAGCATGAAGGACCGTGATGATGATTTTAATTAACGGTGTCTTTTTCTTTTCTCTTCTCTCCGGAACAGGCAACCAAGCAATTCCTTGAAGAGATTAACAAGTGGACAGTCCAATACAATGTGTCTCCCCTCTCTTGGAATGTGGCAGTCAAATTCCTCATGGCCAGGAAATTTGATGTCCTGCGAGCGATCGAGCTCTTCCATTCCTACAGGGTAAGGGGATCAATTCCTCCCCAGAAATGGAGGGAGAGAGCTGGAGAGACCTCATGGCTCACGAGGAGACCCTTCCAGGAGCCCAAGGGGACTTCAGGGAGGGCGGAGGAGAGGGCTTTGTGGAGGCTGCTCAGCCTCCCTGCCTAACAGCTGATGTGAAGGGTTGCCTGGCAGCTGCCACTTTTCACGTCCCAGAGCTTCAGTTCCAACTGCGGTTATTTTGGGTACAATATTTTTAATCTGGCTTGCAGAGAGAGTGCATTTAAAGCAGGGGTAGGCAACCTGAGGCCCGTGGGCCAGATGTGGCCCAATCGCCTTCTCAATCCGGCCTGCGAACAGTCCAGGAATCAGCGTGTTTTTACATGAGTAGAATGTGTCCTTTTATTTAAAATGCATCTCTGGGTTATTTGTGGGGCATAGGAATTCGTTCATATCCACCCCCCAAAAAAATATAGTCCAGCCCCCCACATGGTCTGAGGGATGGTGGACTGAAAAAGGTTGCTGACCCCTGATTTAAAGGGTATCTAGAGGGTGCTTCCATTTACGTGATTTTCACTTATGTGCCAGAACATGTGGGGAGTTGCCTGTACTAAAAAAGATTAAAATTTCTATCAGCATTTCAAAGCATCTGGGGAGGCCTGTCTAAACAAAAATGTTTTCAGCAGGTGCTGCTGGACTCCAGCTCCACTCAGCCCCACCCAGAGGGCTACTGGTCTGAGCGGACGAAGGATCCCCAGCTTGGTTGCAGACAATAACAGAGTGTTTTCTTTCCTCCTAGGAAACCAGGCTGAAGGAAGGGATCGTGAAGCTGAAGCCTCATGAGGAACCTCTCCGCTCAGAGCTGCTTAGTGGAAAGTTCACCATCCTGGTGAGTAAGGTGCTTTGCTTGGGCAGACAGAGCTGTGGATAACTGTGGAAGTTGGGCTTCCTGTTTGCGGAGGCAGGGGACACATGTCTCCACAGTGGGTTTTAGATCATAGAATCATAAAATTGTAGAGTTGGAAGGGACTCCAAGGGTCATCTATGTCAGGAAAAAGCACCAAGGCAAAAGCCAGCTCCAGATGGCTGGATTGCAAAACAGGATGTTGTGGTTTGCAGATGTACTGTTGGGGAAAAGGTGGAGCCTATTCTCTGTACTGAGCACCGGATGTTAGCTCAGAGTGTCATGTGACCTGTGCTGGAAGTACAGGGGAGGAGTTGTGACTCTTCTGATGGAGACTGAAGGGTGCAGTCGCATGTCTATGTACTGCTGAATGACAGGAATAAAACATGTAAATAGGACTCCTGTCTGTCTCATTTCCCCTCCCTGGGGAGAATGCAGGGAGGGAGAGAAACAAAGTAGCAGAGGGTGTGTTCTTCACGTCTGATTGATGAGGAGAATCGCCGGAGTTATGACCTTGCCTGCCGGGAGACGCAGCGGAGAGGTCATCAAGTATCCAGCTTAATTGCCTGGGGGAGGCCAGTTACCTCTGACTGTAAGCTGAGATACTAACATATGGTAGCAGAGGATGGTTTCGATCCATCGGACATCTGCATGAGAGGCTGGTGGATTGTCCTCCTCTGCTCCAAGAAGGAGAAAAGTGTCTAAGATAAGCCAGAGGCTGAACAGACGGCTGGACCCAGAGGAAGCTGTTTTCCAAGCTCAAGGTATGCTGCATTTTCGGGCTAAAAGTGTGAACGCAGAATGATTAATTCTCTGGTTCACGGGGGAGCTGCGTTGGAAGAATACGGCTCCGGGAGAAAGGCCTGCAGCTTGGAAGCTGAAGCCTGCATTCCACAAATTCTTGTGGTTAAGATAAGACTTCCTGTATGCACTGTTGCAAAGTGATGGTCGTGGAAACTTACTGGCATAGAAGTTGGATTGTGAGGCTGGGAAAGCGAAACAAAGCCACGGAGTGTTTTGGCTACAAGTTTACGTGCTCTTGGGAAGGGACTTTCCATAGCAGCCAGCGTTTAGCTGCCAGGTGCCAAAGAGCGTAAACAACTTGCAGTTTGCCTGCTAGAGAAGGCAGGAAACAACTGTTGGATTTTACAGTTTGTTTGAGAGTGTGAGCTGGAGGCTTGGCTTCAAGATGGATGCCAAGAAAGGAGGTTTGCCTTACCCACCCCCCCTGACTAATGACAATTATTCATCTTGGTCTGTAAAGATGAAGGCTCTGCTGCAGAATCAGAGGCTTTTGGATGTAATTGAAAACCCCATCCCTGCAGCACCAACCGGAGGTTGGGAATCACGGAACGTGAGGGCCAGGACTGCTATAATTCTGTGTGTGTCAGATTCGCAGTTGGTGCATGTTCAGAGTTTAGAACACGCGAAAGAGGTTTGCGACACGCTGCGTACAACGCATCAGAGAGATGCTGGTTCTTCAGCGTTGCTGTATTTTGAGAAGTTGACCAATCTGAGACTAGCGCCTGATGGAGATGTCCAAGCGCACCTGACAGAGATGAAGTTTCTGCATCAACAGATGGTGGAACGCAATTTCCGTCTACAGGAGGAAGTGTTTTGCTTCATGATGATAAACAGCCTTAGTAGGACTTACAAGGTTGTTGCCAGTCAGCTTGGTTCCCTTCCGGCTCAAGACCTGACCGCGGAAAGAGTGTGTGCCGTCGTCCTGAATGAACACGACAGACTTGCTGCACTGGAAGTGAAGGACAGGGGGAGGGAAGAACAAAGTTCAAATATCCCCACTGCTGGTGCTACTGCAGAGCATGCTACAGCATTGAGCGCTGTCCGATGCTACAATTGTGGACAGACTGGGCATCTACAGCAGAGCTGTAGAAAGCCACGCCAGTCAAAAGGAGCGAAGAGCAGCTCTACGAAGCCTGAGGCGTCAGGCAAAAGCCGTACCAAGTACCAGGTGAAACCTGCAAAGGCTATGATAGCGAAAGGAACCACGCCAGATGTTGGGAACGCATTCATAATCGACACGGGATGTACAAAACATATGTGTCCGCACAGAGAACTGTTTTCGACGTTGAAGAAGCAAAGCTTCGCTGTGAAACAGGCCAACGGTCAGGAGCTGAAAGCGACCGGAATTGGGACTGTGTATCTTGAGAGTCTGAACTTGACTATAAGCAATGTTTACCTGGTTCCAGAACTGAGATTTAATCTGCTGAGTGTGTCGCAGATTGCAAAGAAAGGACTGAAACTGTCCTATGATGCTAAAAGATGCAAGATCTACAAAGATGGAGAACTGTATCTTACTGCCAGAGAGAAAGATGGACTGTATTTGTTGACTTTTGATCAAAGTGATTACATGAAATGTAATTCTTCTGATTCTAACGAAATCTCTCTTGCAGGTGTGACCAAAACGAGCACCAGGAAGGTGACCAAGAAGGTCGACAGAGCATTTCAGCGGGTGTATGCTGATGTGATTGGTCCTCTAGAACAGTGTTTCCCAACCGGTGTTCCGCGGCACACGAGTGTGCCGTGAGACATCGGCTGGTGTGCCGCGAGATGCCTGGAGGGAGGCGGGCGAGTCGGGCGGCGAGAGGCGGGGCGGCGGCGGCGAGGAGAGGCCGCGCCTCCTGCTGCTGCCTGGCGCTCCTCCTCGCAGCCGGCAGCGCTGCCTGGGCGCCTCCGCGCGACTCTGCCTCGCTGGGTTTGGTCTCCCAGCAGAGACGGGTCACACGCGCACCTCCCTCCCTCCCTCAGCCTGCGCGGAGGGAGAGCCAGAGAGAGGCATCGCTCCTGCGCGGCGGGAGAGGGAGCAGCCGGAGCGATGCCCCAAACGAGCTGAATTCCGAGCGAGGGACTGAGGGGGGAGGGAAAAAACTTTCACTTTCGTGCGTCCCTCCCGGCGTGACGCTGCGCGCTGACGTCACGGGGCGGGGCTTTAATGGTGGTGTGCCACGAGATTTTTTTTCAGTAAACAGGTGTGCCGTTGCCCAAAAAAGTTTGGGAAACACTGCTCTAGAACCATCTAGAGGCGGTGCAAGATTTTACCTTGTGTGTGTTGATTGTTTCACTAATTATTCTTGGGTTTTTATGATGGAGAAACTGCAAGAAACTTTAGAAAAGTTTCAGGAGTTTTGTGACAAGGTTAAAAATATGCATGATGCTAACATTGATTGTCTTTTCACAGATGAGAAGCAAGTTTTTCTGTTACAGAAGTTTCAGAAGTTTCTGGATGGAAAAGGAATAGACCACAAAGTTGCTGTTTCTGCCGATGCGTGGAATAGGGGGGTCTGTGTGAGGGTGAACAAAGAATTGCAAAAGGGGATGCATGCGCAATTGCTGAGTTCACATTTGCCACATGAATATTGGGCGGAGTCTCTAGTGTCCTATCTTCACGTGTGGGTGAGAAAAGTCTCAACAGAGTTGGGATGTTCTCCTTTTGAGAAGCTGTTCAATAGAAAACCTTCTGTTGCCTATTTTAAGGTTTTCGGGTCTCATGTGAGAACAGAAGCTCCAGGTGGAGTAAAGAATGCCAAAGGCATTTTTGTGGGTTATGAAAAGGGTCTCTACAGAGTAATTTTGTCTGAATCTGGTCAGGTGATTCTCACAAAGTTTCTAGAGAATGCTCTGGAACAAGAGCGGGTAGTAGTACACACATTTCCCACAGGTGGCGATTCTGATGATGATGATTTTTCTGATGTCACAGATTACAGTGGTACTGATGATGACACTGATAGCTCAGAGAGTTCAGTTGTAACAGTCATTGAGAGAAAATCTCACACAATGGATAGACCTTCACAGATGAAGGAAGAACCACTGATTGCTACTGGTTCTCAACAAAGTCCAGAGGTTGAACCAGTGAGCAGAGAGGATCAGCACCTCATACGCAGGTCTGAGAGAGTTACAAAGGGTGTACCACCAAAGAGGTACTCAAAAGAGTTTGCAAACTTAGCTGTTGCATGTGTTGCTATTGTTAACAACTCAAAACAGATTAAAGCAGTGTCTAAGTCAAAGACAAGGACACAACAGAGAGCTGCTAGCCAAGGTAATGCAGAAGCACTCATTCCTTGGAAGCCAGACAACCAGAGAGGTACACTGGTGGAACCAGTGGTGGGGAGTTCCAAGGGTGGAACTAAAACAACAGGGGACTGTTATATGTATAACAACTGTTTGTTTTCTTCTCAAGATCATGTTTTGCCTATTGATGCTTTTGGGGGAGGATGTCAGGAAAAAGCACCAAGGCAAAAGCCAGCTCCAGATGGCTGGATTGCAAAACAGGATGTTGTGGTTTGCAGATGTACTGTTGGGGAAAAGGTGGAGCCTATTCTCTGTACTGAGCACCGGATGTTAGCTCAGAGTGTCATGTGACCTGTGCTGGAAGTACAGGGGAGGAGTTGTGACTCTTCTGATGGAGACTGAAGGGTGCAGTCGCATTTCTATGTACTGCTGAATGACAGGAATAAAACATGTAAATAGGACTCCTGTCTGTCTCATTTCCCCTCCCTGGGGAGAATGCAGGGAGGGAGAGAAACAAAGTAGCAGAGGGTGTGTTCTTCACGTCTGATTGATGAGGAGAATCGCCGGAGTTATGACCTTGCCTGCCGGGAGACGCAGCGGAGAGGTCATCAAGTCAGCTTAATTGCCTGGGGGAGGCCAGTTACCTCTGACTGTAAGCTGAGATACTAACAATCTAGTCCAACCCCCTGCAATGCAGGAATTACAGCTGAAGCATCCATGACAGATGGCCATCCAACCTCTGCTTGAAAAACTCCAAGGAAGGAGAGTCCACCACCTCCCAAGAGTGTCCATCCTACTGTTGAACAGCTCTTACCATCAGAAAGTTCTTCCTGATGTTGAGTCAGAATCTCCTTTCTTGTAACTTGAAGCCATGGGTTCGAGTCCTACCCTCCAGAGCAGGAGAAAACAAGCTTGTTCCATCTTCCGCATGACAGCCCTTAAGATATTTGAAGATGGTTATCATATCTCCTCTTAGTCTCCTCTTTTCCAGGCTAAACATACCCAGCTCCTTCAACTGCTCCTCATAAGGCTTCGTCTCCAGACCTTTCATCATCTTGGTTGCCCTCCTTTGCACACCTTCCAGCTTGTCAACACCCTTCTTAAATTGTGGTGCCCAGAAATGGACATAGAATGTATTCCAAGTGTGGTCTGAGTAAGGCAGAATAGAGCAAGAATTTGACTTCCCTTGATCTGAACACTAGACTTCCTTCTGTTGATTCAGAATAGCATTAACTTGTTTGCTGCTGCATCACACTGTTGACTTATATTAAGCTTGTGGTCCACCAAGACCCCTAGATGCATTTCACATGTACTACTAGTAAACCAGGTGTCCCCCCATCTTATACTTGTGCATCTGGTTCTTCCTGCCTAAGTGCAGAACCTTACATTTCTCCCTGTTGAAATTCATTTTGTTAGCTTGTGCTCAGTTCTCCAATCTGTTAAGGTCATCTTGATTCCTGATTCTGTCTTTTGTGGCATCAGCTACCCTTCCCAGATTGGTGTCTTCTGCAAATTTGATGAGCATCCCTTCAATTCCTTCGTCCAAGTCATTTATAAACACATTGAACAACAATGAGCCTGGGATACAACACTGTGGTACCCCACTTGTCACTTTTTTCCAGGATGATGAAGAACCATTAATGAGTACTGTTTTACTCTTTGGGTTTGGTCAGTCAACAAGTCACAAATCTACCTAACTCTTATCTTGTTCAACCCACATTTTACCAGCTCCCTTGCAAGAATATCATGGGGACTTTGTCAAAAACGTTACTGAAGTCAAGTTACACTATGTCCACCAAATTCCCCTGATCCCCTAAGCTTGTAACTCCATCAAAAAAAGAAATGAGACTTGCTTCTGAGGAACCCATGTTGTGTTTTAGTAATCACAGCATCCACAAATGTGGGAGGGCAGATTGTTTATAACAGTGCTTCTTATTAAACTTGGGTCCTTAGCTGTTGTTGCACTACAACTCCCATCATTCCTAGCTAGCTGAGGATCCAAGTTTGAGAAACACTGGGAGCCTGCTGAGTCACCCAGTGGCCCATCTAGTCCAGCATCCTGTTCCCACAGTGGCCAACTGGGTGCCAGTGATGAGAAGCCCGCAAGCAGGATCCAAGCACAGCAGCCCTTTCCAACACCTGCTCTTCAGAAGGGCTGCTGTCTCCAACCGTGGAGGCAGAGCAGAGCCATCCTGGCTGGTAGCCCTTGATAGCCGCCGCCTCCTCCTCCTCCATGAATTGGTCCACTCTTAGCTGATGGCTATCCCTGCTTCTGGAGGGAGGGAGTTCCATCCTTGAACTCTGCATTGTGTGAAGAAGGACTTCCTTTTATCTTTCTGGAGTTTCACTCTGCTTTCCCTGCATCGCATCCTATTCGTGAATCAACAGCGTCATAATTGCTATGGCTCTCAGAGCTGCTTGTTTGTTTTATTAGGTTTGTCTCCTTTGTTTTCCTCCAAAGAGGTTCAGGCCCTGTAGATCACTTCTGCCTGTCGACAGTTTTTATCCTTGCAGCAACCCTGTGAGGTAGGCTGGCAACCCCTGCTTTGCCTCAACGTTCCATGCCATCAGGTAGAAAACATGCGCAATCTCATCTGATCCGAAAGCTAAGCAAGGTCAGGCCTGTTTAGTACCTGGATGGGACCCCCCTGGGAACACCAGCTGCCACGGGCTTCTGCTGGGATAGCTCAGTTGGTAGAGCATGAGACTCTTTAATCTCAGCCATGGGTTCCTGCCCCATGTTGGGCATTGCAGGGGGTGGACTAGATGACCCTCATGGTTCCTTCCCACTCTATAGTTCTAGGATTCTAGGATTTGGTCATGCAACAGCCAGAATTCCAAAGTGGCTTTGAACGGATTTTGACTTTTTATGCCTCTGCAGAGACTGATCTGCCCCTCTTCTGCTTCATTGCTGATCTTTTATCTCTGGCATTTTTGCAGAGCGTACGAGATCCCACTGGAGCATCGATTGCCCTCTTCACTGCCAAGTTGCACCATCCCAACAAAAGCATCCAACATGTGGTCCTCCAAGCGCTCTTCTACTTGCTGGACAGAGCTGTGGAGAGGTGAGTAGAAGACTTTCCATCCCTGTTGGGTTTGCTTCTTTCAGATGACCGCACTTCAATTATGTGTGTGTTTTCCCCTTTGGCATCCTGTGTGCAGCTTTTTTGCAGCGTTGCCTTCTCATCTGACCCAGAATGAGATCCATATAAGAATACAAGCAAAGCCTTGTGGATCTGGCCAGTGGCCCATCTAGTCCAGCGTCCTGTTCTCACAGGGGCCAAACAGATGCCCCTGGGAAACCTGTAAAGAGGACCTGAGTGCAAGAGTCCTCTCCCTTCCTTCGGCCTCCAGCAAGGGGTCTTCAGAAGAGCTTACTGCCTTCAGTTGTGGAGGCAGAGCCGAGCCCTCAGGGCTCGTAACCACAGAGAGTCCTCTCCTCCATGAAGCTGTCTAATCCTTGGTGGCCATCACTGCCCCTTCAGGAGGGAGTTCCATAGTTCAGCTCTGTGCTGTGTGAAGAAGGACTTTCTTCTATCTGCCCTGAATCTCCCAACATTCAGCTGGAAGCCCACAAATTTCAGTGTTATAAGAGAGAGAGAGAGAGAGAGAGAGAGAGAGAGAGAGAAACTTTCCTCCATCCCTTTCTCCTTGCAATGCATAATTTTATAAACTTCTGTCATGAAGAAGAGTGCATGTTAATTCTGGATAACTTCAGTCAAATAGTTAAGCACATCCTTTTTCCTGTTAAATTAAAATACTTAACATTGACTGGTTTATGATCTCAAGGATCACAAGGACCAAAAGCCCATCTTGTCCTGTCTCTCATGGTGGCCAACAAGATGCTTCTTGCGAAGGCCACAAGCAGGACATGATTCATCAGCGATCTCTCCCTGTTACTTTCCTCCAAAGGGTATTCAGTCATCTGCTGCCTCTGATCCTGGAGGTTCAATGTAGTAATCATGACTTAATGGCCAATGACAGACCTCTCCTCCTTCATGGATTGGTCTTGCCTCCTTTTTTAAAGCCTTCTGAGTTGGTTGCCCTCACCTTAACCTCTGGCAATGAAGATTCCTCTCAATTAATCCTGGGCTGTTTGCAGAAATACTTCCTTTTCTCTCTGCCAAACATGGGAGGACCCTGAGCTCTCATGGAATGAGAGTGGGAGAACACCTCCCTATTCACCAGGTGTCATTTTAGAAACCTATAAGCAGCATCCTAAACATCTCAGGTTCTGCTGATTTTTCCATTTCTGTCCTCATTCCTATACAATGGATATGCTGTTGGGCTGTTACCAAAGTCCTAATTTGTGCACACTTTCTCTTTTCTACCCACTGCCAGCTTCGAAACTCAGCGAAATGGCCTGGTATTTATATATGACATGGCAGGCTCCCACTATACCAACTTTGAGCTGGATCTCAGCAAGAAAATCCTGAACCTTCTGAAGGTAAAAGGAAGGGCCATTGGTGTCGGGGGGGGGGCAACCTCTGTTTCTGCCAAGGGCTGCACTCCTGTGGGGTTGATCCATACCCACGGCTGTGTGCTGGCTATGGGCAGGGATGAAACCAGTGGTGGACTGGGTCACCCACCCCAGTAGGCAGGACCCCCTTTTCTCTCTTTCTCTGTCCTGCCCCCTTCTCTTTCTGTCACCCCCCCCCTTTCCCCTCTCTCATTCTCGCTGGCTCCCTGCCCAGAAGCCTTAAACAATTGCTTGTCAAGGGCTGTGGGAAGGAGGCCAAGGTCTGTCGGCTACAGAGACCTGGATGGATCCTGGAGTCGCTTGGAGTTCAGTCTCGATGGGGAGGGGCTCCCGGGGGCCGAGGCTGGTGAGAGGAGGATGGAGGGGGGCGAGCCGAGCAGCCAAGCAACACAGTTGGAGCCTCCCTCCTCCCTGGCCAGCAGGGAGGGAGAGAGGGAGAGGAGCTGCTTCCTTTGAAACCCGGGAAATTTAGAATCATAGAGTTGGAAGAGACCACAAGGGCCATCGAGTCCAACCCCCTGCCAAGCAGGAAACACCATCAGAGCACTCCTGACATATGGTTGTCAAGCCTCTGCTTAAAGACCTCCAAAGTAGGAGACTCCACCACACTCCTTGGCAGCAAATTCCACTGTCGAACAGCTCTTACTGTCAGGAAGTTCTTCCTAATGTTTAGGTGGAATCTTCTTTCTTGTAGTTTGGATCCATTGCTCCGTGTCCGCTTCTCTGGAGCAGCAGAAAACAACCTTTCTCCTTCCTCTATGTGACATCCTTTTATATATTTGAACATGGCTATCATATCACCCCTTAACCTCCTCTTCTCCAGGCTAAACATGCCCAGCTCCCTTAGCCGTTCCTCATAAGGCATCGTTTCCAGGCCTTTGACCATTTTGGTTGCCCTCCTCTGGACACGTTCCAGTTTGTCAGTGTCCTTCTTGAAGGGACATCATAAATAAGGGACAGCAGCAGGGCACGGCACTGGGATAAGGGAGTTTCCTGCCAAATAAGGGACGGTTGACAGCTATGCCAAGAGGTAAGGTATCAAAGATTCTGTATGATTAAGAACATAAGGAGAGCCTTCTGGATGAGGCCCATGGCCCATCCCGTCTAGCATCTTGTTCCCACAGCAGCCATCAGATGGCTGCAGGAAACGCACAAGCAGGCCCCAGGCCCAAGAGCCCCCTCCCCGCCTGTGGTCTCCAGCAACCAGCATTCAGAAGCATTATTCCCTCTGGCCAGGAGAAGGAGCAGAACCCTCCTGGCTAGTAGCCATTGAGAGCCTGCTCTCCATGAATCGGTCTAATACTTTTTAAAATCTGTCCCAAGTTCTTTTTAAATGCCCCCTGAATCTTCCAACCTTAAGATGTTTTGGCTGTCCACATGTTTTAATGTTATGGGAGAGGGAGAAAAACTTTTCTCTCTGCTCTTTCTCCCTGTCATTGATCTTTTTATAGACTTCTCTCATGTTGCCTCCCTTACCTCCCTTTTCTCTTGGGACTAAAAAGTCCCAAATGGTGCAACGTTTCCTTGTTGATTCCCCCCCCCCCTTTACACTCTTAAGCATGTTACTCTTAGAAGGTGTCTACTTTAAAAAAATAATCCTGTTGGTATTTCACTTTTGAAGTGGGAGAGCTCTCCTCTCTTGCCCAGTGACATCAGTGTGGTGCAGAGGATGTTTTCACCTGCACTGGAATACCAAGATACGCAGTCATGCCTTTTGGATGGTCCCTCATAAACTGGAGAAAGGGACATACAATGGTACCTTGGCAGTCGAACAGCTAGGCTCCTAAACAAATCGGCTCCCAAACACCGCAAACCCGGAAGTGACTGCTCCGGTTTGTGAACGTTTTTCAGAAGCCGAGCGTCCAATGTGGCTTCCGTGGCTTCCGATTGAGTGCACGAAGCTCCTGCAGTCAATCGGAAGCATCATCTTGGTTTTCAAACCATTTTGGGAGTCGAATGGACTTCGGAATGGATTAAGTTCGAGAACCAAGGTACCACTGTACTTAATTTAAACAAGTTTATCCACTAAGGCCTAAAGCACTGGGGATGTATCCAGTAAAGGCTGTGCCCAGACTAGGCCTATTGAACAGTCATGCCTGTCATTTTTAAATGGGTCTAGTCTGAGTGGGGCTAACATGGAACACAATCCACCAACTGGCTGATGAGATGCTGGTGAATTGGCAAATCACAGATATGGAACACAAAGGCAGAACCAAAGAGGTCCCCCCAACCTTGGACAGGATGACAGCAGTCCCTGCGGTTCAGTCAAGGCATTTGAAGCCATTTCCCAGAAAAGTCAGAAGCAACCATTTCCTCTATTTAATTGACCTTTTTTAAAAAACAAAAAAACAAAATTAAAATAATATAAATAAAAAAGAGCATTTGAGGTTCCATAAATATGTTCATCTAATTAAAAGTGAGTCAGTTAATTACCCTGGAGCAGTGGAGTGCTTGTTCGAAATCGGAGCCTATGTCATGGAAACTCTCTCTGTCCCTTAAGCCCGAATAGGAAGACCGTGCAGCGGAAATGTGTTCTCTCCCCACCCCCTGTTAGGACTCCTTTTTATTTAGTTCATTGTTTCACAACAAAAATGCAAAGAGCAACGGCCTTTTACTGAGTCAAACCATTGTTCCATCTAGCTCAGTATTGCCTACACTGACCAACAGTAGCTTTCCAGGATTTCAGACTGGACTCTCTCCCAGCCACACCTGGAAATGCTGTTGGGGAGGGAACTTTTCTCTGCATGTAAAGCAGTAACAATAACCACAACCTCCCCCCAACAAAATTCTCTTGTTGGTTTGCCAGGGAGGGAGGAGTTGCAAAGGGACTGCAAAATTGCCTTCCAGGTTTCTCTTCATCTTCTGTGGAGCCCTGAAACCTCACTTTGCCATCTTTGCATATACTTGGGTCTCCCTCTGTTGGCCACAGGAGGAGAAAGCAAAAAGGTTGGCAAGAGGGTGTTGCTGTCTTGCTCACAATCCAGATTGATTCCCGTTTGGCTGCTGGCGCTCAAGCCAGTTGCCTGACTTTCAGAGACACCTGTGGAAATCCTTCCTATTGGACCAGCACTTTGAGGTGTTGGCTGAAATGTTATATGGCTGTCTCCAACTAAGTTCTTCTCAGGGTAGTCCGATTGCAGTTAAGGAGACTAAGTTGTGCCCATGAATTTCAGTGGGCTTACTCTCAAGTCAGACTAGAGTGAGTTATAGTCCTGCAATAAGGCTGAGTGAGCCTTCGACACTTTCAGGCAGCAGCTGCTGGAGGGGAGCAGCTGAGCCCCCGGCAATCCATCTCCTTGGGAAGACAGAGTCATAGAATCATAGAATCATAGAGTTGGAAGAGACCACAAGGGCCATCGAGTCCAACCCCCTGCCAAGCAGGAAACACCATCAGAGCACTCCTGACATATGGATGTCAAGCCTCTGCTTAAAGACCTCCAAAAAAGGAGACTCCACCACACTCCTTGGCAGCAAATTCCACTGTCAAACAGCTCTTACTGTCAGGAAGTTCTTCCTAATGTTTAGGTGGAATCTTCTTTCTTGTAGTTTGGATCCATTGCTCCGTGTCCGCTTCTCTGGAGCAGCAGAAAACAACCTTTCTCCCTCCTCTATGTGACATCCTTTTATATATTTGAACATGGCTATCATATCACCCCTTAACCTCCTCTTCTCCAGGCTAAACATGCCCAGCTCCCTTAGCCGTTCCTCATAAGGCATCGTTTCCAGGCCTTTGACCATTTTGGTTGCCCTCCTCTGGACACATTCCAGTTTGTCAGTGTCCTTCTTGAACTGTGGTGCCCAAAACTGGACACAGTACTCCAGGTGAGGTCTGACCAGAGCAGCATACAGTGGCACTATTACTTCCCTTGATCTAGATGCTATACTCCTATTGATGCAGCCCAGAATTGCATTGGCTTTTTTAGCTGCCGCGTCACACTGTTGGCTCATGTCAAGTTTGTGGTCAACCAAGTCGTATGGTGGTGCGGCTTGTTGGCCCCCTCCCCTCGGTAAAGCGGCCTGCTCCCCTCAGCTGTGCTAGAGGATACACCTGAGGTAAGTTTCAGATTCTGCACATGGCAGGCAGATTTGATTTGGTCCTTTGCCTGAGGCAGCCAGATGTCTGGGGCTGACTCTGGAAAAAAACATAAACAATTGGCCTCTGCCTCATAAGAAGCACCTGCTGGATCAGGTCCCTGTGGCCCATCCAGTGGCCAGCCAGATGCCTCTCTGGGGGAACTCCGCAAGCAGGGCTGGAGCGCAAGATCACAATTCTGTCCCCTTGTAATGCTCAGCAGCTGGTCCTCACAGGCATCGCTTTCTCTGTCTATAGGTCAGGCAGGGCAGAGCTGTTGGGCCATAGCCATCAATAGGCTTCTCCAGAAACCTCGTGTGTGCGTCAAGTGGCTCCCTGTCATGGATAATGCTGACAGCGATTCAGAAACATAAATTTCCTCCTCCAAACTGTTCTTCCCTGCCTCTTCTCAGGGAGCCTTCCCAGCCCGTCTCAAGAAGGTATTCATTGTGGGTGCTCCTATGTGGTTCCGAGTTCCATACTCCATCATCAGCCTGCTGCTTAAAGAGAAACTCCGGGAAAGGGTGAGTTCACCATCTCCATCGTGCTGCTGCTCCTCCTCCTCCTTCTTCCTACTGCTACTGTTGTTACTATTACTGTTGTTATTAGTTATTGTCCGCCCTTTCCCCTAAGCTCCTAGGGCAAGTTGCAACAATCAAAACACAGTATTAAAAACAGTTTAAAACAACTTGCAATAAGGTGGGATCCAAAAATATGCACCTCAAGTGTCACAAGCCAAGATAAAGAGGTGCATCTTCAGTGTTCGCCGGAAGCTACCGTATTTTTCGCTCCATAAGACGCACCTAGTTTTTAGAGGGGGAAAGCAAGGAAAAAATATATTCTGCGCAGAGCATGTAAGAGGCTCTCGCTTTTCTTGCTTTAAACCCTTCTGTCCCTCCTCCCGCTTCGCTGAGAAGCCAGCAGAGCAAGAGCAATAGCTGTGCAGCGCCTCTTCTGCTGGCTTCCCAGCAAAGCGGGATGAGGGACGAAAGGGAGCCCTTACAAGGAAGCGCTGAGCAGAGCCTGGCAGCGGCTCTTGCTGGCTTTTCCGGGAGGTGTGGGAAGGGACAGAGGACAGCCTGTCAGTCCCTTCTCCCTCCTCAGGGAAAAGCCCCCAAGAGCCACACTCCCTTTAAAGAGCCACGCGGAGCGTGTGTGTGGATCTTGGGGGCTTTTAAACAAACGCTCCACGTGGCTCTTTAAAGGGAGCACTGAGCAGAGCCTCCTGCCTGCATTCGCTCCATAAGACGCACACACATTTCCCCTTACTTTTTAGGTGGGAAAAAGTTTGTCTTATGGAGCGAAAAATGCGGTATGTAATGAAGGTGCCAGGTGCACCTCTGTGGGAAGGGTCTCCCACAACTTAGGGGCCACCTCAGAGAAGGCTCTCTCCCAGTCTTCCCTCCCCACCATGCCTGTGAGGATGAGGAAACAGCTAGAAGGGCCCCCTCTGTCAATCTCAGCACCTTGTAGGAGGTTTTGTGGGGGAGGAGGCAGTTTTCAGGTATGCGGGGGAGGGGCAGGGGGGCTGAGTAATTTATGGCTTTAAACACCTACCTGAGCACCTTGAATTGGGCCTGGAAACAAACTGGCAAGCAATGCCATCACCTGACTGCTGCATTTTGTTGTTGTTGTTTAGTTGTGTCCAACTCGCCTTCCAGCGCAGCCCCACGCAGAGTGCAGCGGAGGGTTCATGTTTTGCTGTGCCTCCCTTTCCACCTGCCCCCTCTCTTGTAGGTCCAGATGGTGAAGATGTCTGAGCTGAAGGAGCACCTGCCCCAAGAGTGTCTCCCCGAGTACCTGGGCGGATCCCTCAAACTAGATCCCCTCAGCTGGAACTGCAGGTTCCTCCCACAGCAGAACGGCCACCCGGACCCCCTTGATGAGCTGATTCTGGTGCCACTGGCACCCCCCCGGGACAACGGCTCGGTGCACACGCCGGGGCCAAAGGCCATGACGGTGCAGGAGGTGCTGGAGCACGTCACCCAGAAGCAGAAGCGGGGCATCTATGAGGAGTACGAAGGCATCCGGCGCAGGAGCCCGGCAGGAACATTTGCCTGCTCCTTGTAAGGGTTCAAGTGTGGCACTGGGGGCAAGAGGTGTGGCAGAAGGGGGAGGGTGATTGCTCCTGGCGCCCCTTGCCAGGGGAGCACCCATAGGAGTCCGCAGTCTTGGGAAGAGAAACTCCCCTTTCCTCGCCCCACACAATGTCCAGTTTCATCCAATTTCTGCAACATTTCTTAGGTCTTCACTTGTAGCCTTGTTTGTGGCCTGCAGAGCACCAGGTGGTTGGCTCAGAGAACAATCAAACCAGCTCTTGACTGTGGTCAGTGTCAGGGTGTATCCTGTCATTTTTCAGGTACAGTGGGGAAATTTATCCCATGCGGCAATGTGCACAGGAATTAAGCTCTCCAAGAGATCCATATTGAAGAACATAAGAGGAGCCTGTCGGTTCAGCTCCATGGCCCATCACGTCCAGCCTCCTGTTCTCACAGTGTCCAGCCAGATGCCTCTCTGGGGGAAACCCACAAGCAGGCTTTGGGCCCAAGAGCAGCCCTCCCCTCCTGTGGTCTTCAGCAACTGCCCTTGAGAAGCCTTGCGGAGGTGGGGCAGAGCCACTGTGGCCCCCAATAGCCTCTCCTCCAAGGATTTGTCAAATCCTCTTTTAAAGCTGCCTAGACAGACGGCCTCCACTGCCTCTTGCCTGAGGAAGGACTTCCCTTTTATCCGTCCTAAATCTTCCCTGAGTTTGTGTGTGTGTGTGTCGTCTTTAATCCAGAGGCCCCACAAGGCCAGGTTCCCCATCTCCTTGTCTTGCACTCACTGTGCCTGCTCTTGCTTGCCACAGGTCTCCCTTCAACCAGGAGAAGAACAGATATGGGGATGTGCCGTGCCTTGACCAAACGAGGGTGAAGCTGTCCAAGCAATTCAGCTATCCAGAGGTAAGCTGGCTGAGGGTTTTGGCTCTGCAAAGCTGCCTTGTATTGAATCGGACTGTCGGTCTAGCTCAGCCTTCCACAATCTGGTTCCCTCTGGTATTTATTGGCTATATTTATTGATCACTCTTTTCCCCCAAGGGTAACTCAAACTAACTTACAAAATCTAAATGAATAAAACGCACAATAGTGAAGGTCAATCCTGATTTTAAAACATAGAATTCAAATGGCCTGCAAAGTAAAGGAGGCCAGAGATTATTAAAGAGCCAAAGACCTGGAGAAAAAGCTGACCCAGGGAGAGCCTTCCACAAGCAGGGAGCCATCACCGAAAAGGCCTCTTCTTGGGGTGCCGCCTCCCGCCAAGGGGGCGGGTGAAGAAGGGCCTTGCATAATGATCCCAAGGTCTGGGCCAGTTCATAGGGGGAGAATCAGTCTTGGAGGTATTGGGTTCATGAGCAGCAGAAGGCTCCGTAGGTCAAAACCAGCACTCTGAATTGGGAGCCAGTGCAGTCAGGCTTGGGTTGAAGGAGCGTCTCCACCCCCATCGTTCTGCCCGGACACTGAGGTCCAGCGCCGAGGGCCTTCTGGCGGTTCCCTCACTGGGAGAAGCCAAGTTGCAGGGGGCCTTCTCGGTAGTGGCACCCGCCCTGTGGAACACCCTCCCATCAGATGTCAAAGATATAAACAACTACCAGATTTTTAGAACACATCTGAAGGTAGCCCTGTTTAGGGAAGCTTTTAATGTTTGATGGACTACTAATAAAAGTTTAATATTTTGTTGGAAGCTGCCCAGAGTGGCTGAAGAAACCCAGCCAGATGTGTGGGGTATAAATAATAAATTTTTTATTTTTATTATTATTATTATTATTATTATTATTATTATTATTATTATTATTATTATTATTGTATTTTGTGCTCCAGTGAGCAGCCTGGCCCCCAATTTTTGCACCAACTGCAGTTTCCAAGCCACCTTCAAAGGTAGCCCCACATAGAACACATTCCAATAAGACAGGATGCTGGGCTACAACTCCCATCGTGCTTCCTAAGTGGTCCTGCTGGCTAGGGCTGATGGGAGCTGGAACCAAAGATCATCTGGGGGGCACCAAGTTTGGGAGAGTGCTATTGTCTGCACTGACTCAGAGCAGAGAGGTCAGTTTCTTCATGCAGAAAGTTTGAAAAATGCATATCATTATTCAAAGTAAATGCAAGCCAGAAATTTGTGGGTGGGCTTCCCACCCACAAAAAACCCTCCCACCCACAAAAAACCCTCCCACAAATTCTGTGCTTGCCATCAATGTGAGCAGATGACATTTGTGGAAATGGCACCCCTGTTTTTTAAAGACATTTCTCTTCCACGTTTGTGTTGTCCAAGGAATTCTGGACAGCTTACTTAGTGTTTGGTTCCACCACCATTAAACTTTGTCAGGATGGTGAAGCAGATGAACAGCAATGAGCCCAAGATTGCCTTGTGAGCTTTGTGACTGAGTGGGGAATTCAGCCAGGTCTCACCGCTCTTATGTTCATTTACATGAGTTCTACATTTCCAGGCAACCCTCCAGAAGCAGTTTGCAGAGTCAGGAAGGGTTGTCATTCAGAGAGATGATATTGTGCTACACCAACAACAGCTTAGGACAAGGGCTCAGAGCTTAGTGGTAGAGCAGCTGCTTTGCATGCAAAAGGTCCCAGGTTCAATCCCCAGCATCTCCAGATAGAAGAACCATCAGGTGAGACGAAAGATGTTCTCTTCCTCAACAGCCGCTGCCAGTCTGAGTCAAGTGTCCTTGGTTACAGGGCCAACCAGGTTCTTCCTGAAAGAAGGCAGCTTTTTAATCCAGTTCATGTATTCATAGACAACAGACTGCCCCGAACCAAGCAGCTCCACTAGCAAAAGCATTTTAGATGGTGCAACAAAACTCGTCCTCCCTCTCCTTTCCCTGGGTACCCCCTAAATCGCTGCGGGTTTCCCTCCAACCCTCCCTCTGGAGCATTTCTCCTTCCTGCGTAGAATTGGGCCCAATTTAGCCTTTGTCATGCAGTGGTGCAGGAGGAAAGCCATGGGCTGTTGCCCCCCTTTTTCTCCCCTGCACATTCTCATGCGCCCCCCAATGGTGGTATGGTGTGCCTCTGCTTGGGTGTCACTGCTTTGGCCTGTCTGTCAGGGTGACCTTTCCTGTTGCGTCTCTCCAGCTGACAGATTACATCAATGCCAGTTTCATGGATGGCTACAAGCAGAGGAATGCATACATTGGCACCCAAGGTAGGGAGGCCCTGGGCACATCGGTGTTTGGGGTGGTGATCTGGCCAGGGGAGCAGGGTGGGTGGGCGGGCAGCCACTGCATTCCTGCAGAAACCGTGTTGCAGAGGAAGCAGTGGTGGCACTTTCCATCACAAGCTGAGATTCAAATTAGAAGAGCCTGGCTGGATCAGACGAAAGTCCCGCCTAATCCAGAGTCCTGCTTCTCATGGTGGCCGACCAGATGCCCCTTGGAAGCTCAGGAGCAGGACTGGAGTGCGACATCACTCTCCTGGCTGGTGAGTCCCAGGAACCGGCACGCAGAGGCCTGCTCCTTTTGACCATGGAGGCAGCAGAAGGCTTTGCAGACAGGAGCCGCTGATTGCTGTTCTCTTCCATGAATCTGTCTGATCGCCTTTTAAAACCACCCAAGTTGGGGGCCATCACGGCCTCCTGTGAGAGCGAATTCCTTTTTATTATTAATTTTATTTATAGGATTTTTGAAGAGATAAACAATAATCCAACATCATTTCATGGAATTCCATGGTTTGGCACTCTGCTTCCATCGTTCAGCTTCATTGGCTGCCTCCAAGTTCTAACATTAGGATAAATAAACTATTTTTCTGCTTTCCCCGTGCATAACCTTATGCACCTGCCATTGTATACCTTGCTTAGAATTTTTCCTGAACTAAAATGTCCCAGATGTAATCTTTCTTCTCAAAGGGATTTCTCCATTCTCCTTGATCTTTTTGGCGGCCCTTTGCTGAACCTTTTCCATCCCTACAATATCCCTTCTGAGGTGAGGCCTCTCTGCACCTTCCTAGGGTGCCTTTCCAGTGAGTTCTGCCCCCCACTCCAAGGTGTTCAGAGCTTTGCTGTGTACTGTTCTGGTCACGCCACCTAAAAATGGATATTGTGGAGTTTGGAGACATGCAGAAGAGGGCAAGTGAAAGGATCATGAGATGGAGTGACTCCACCAGGGGGAAAGCTGGCAGCATTTGGGACTTCTTAGTTTAGAAGAAAGGCCAGTAAGAGGTGTTGCGAGAGAAGCTTATAAAATGAGGCATGGCATAGAGAAAGTGAATAGAGAATTTTCCCCCTCTCCTCTCTCGTAACACTCATAGGCAACCAAGGAATCTGAATGTTAGAAAATTAAGGACAGGTAAAAGAAAGTCCTTCTTCATACAGCGCATAGGTAACCTGTGGGAACTTACTGCTGCAGAAGGCAGTGATGACCCCCTCGCCAGCTGGCTTCAAAAGGGGGTTGGACAAATTCATGGAAGAGGTGCTCTGCTCTGCTGCCCTGGCCAGAGGGAATAATGTTTTTGGATCCAGTTGCTGGAAACCTCAGGAGCGGGAGAGGGCTCTTATGCTCCAATCCTGCTTGCAGGTTTCCCAGAGGATTCTGGGAGAGCAGGGTGCTGTGTTAGATGGGCCCTGGAGCTGATCCAGCACTTCCTCGTGTGCTTGGGATCCCCAGTAACTGGTATTCCAGGACAGGCAGCACTACCCAGCCCACCACTCCCCTGTCCAGCTCCTTAATGGAGCTAGCTGTGCCCCCAGCATCTCAGTGCAGAGGTAGGGAACATGTGGCCCTCCAGATGTGGTTGAACTTCCTGTTGCATATTTAGCAGATTAATTGCACTGCAGAAAGTGTGCTGGGGAGACCACACATTCAGGAAACAATGAAGAAACGCAAAAATATATTTTGCTTGGCTTTAATTACAAAAACAAAAACTCCTCTTACATTAAATCTATAAGTATGACCCATTCACCAGGGTAGTGAGAGAGGTACATGCTCCTCTTTATATACTATACCCAATTGCCGACACAGCTTAATTAACACAACTTAACAGCACCTGCTATACTGCTTCACAGCTATAAAACTAGGTCATGATATTTACTCTGGCCTTTAAAGAGATACACATCTTGTGAAACAATAATGAACCTTAATATTTAAATAAACCATTCAACACTTCCAACTCCCATTAGCACCAAACCAACATGGCCAGCGGTCAGGGATGATGAGAGCTGTAGTCCAGTGACATTTGGAGGGCCACAGGTCCCCCCTCTCTCATCACCATCCAGGACCTCCCAAGGTGAGAGCTTCAGTTTTAGCTCTCTTGGCCAATAGGCTTGAACCAGAGGTTGGGGAAGCTGCGGGCCTCCAGATGTTGCTGGACTACAACGCCCATCATCCCATCATAGGTCATGTGGGCTGGGGGTGATGGGAGCTGGAGTTCAAGGATTCCAGCAGGGCACCCTTTTGCCCATGGGCTTCTTGCAATACTTTGGAAAAGCCCCCTAAGACGATGACTGTTGCCGCAGTTTTCTCACCACATCTTACGGTACTTATTTGGTGGGAATGCATTTAGCAAGTTAACCATGGGTTGAGGGGTTGTCTGAAGCTGGGTTTTAGCAAGCCAGGCTGTTGTTCCGCCCAGTCCAGGGCTCTCTGGCTGTCAGCAAAGCTTCATGAGCTGAGAGTCCTTTGAAAGGGAAATGCCAGGGAGAATGAATCCTTACGTTCAACCTTTAAATGAGGTCTAGTGGCTTTAGATGGGACCTAGGAAACCGTGGTTTGCATCCCCACACAACCATGGAGCCTGGCAGAAGACCTTGGGCCAGCCATCTTCTCTCAGCCTCATCTACCTCACAGGGCTGCTGGGAAGATGAATGAGGGGAGAGAGAACATCTGCATCACCTGGAACTCCTTGGGGGAGAAATAGGAGGCCTTCAGTTCCTTTCCCTTCTTAATTTGTGTCTGTCTGTGTGTGCTGCTGCTTCTCTTCAGGGCCGTTAGAGAACACATATGGTGACTTCTGGCGCATGGTGTGGGAGCAAAATGTGCTGGTGATAGTCATGACTACGAGGTGAGTGTTCAGGCAGGGCCACACCTTCTTTCTGCACCTGCACTCTGCCTTGGAACTGGGAGAGGCACAGGTGCCCCACTAACTGACCACCTGCCATTTGTGGGCTCAGAGGTTCAGGTGCCCACTTACTTATTTATTTCATGAAGTTTATACATGGCTTGATTGTTAAAAAGAAAAGAAAGAAAATCCTCAGAGCGGTTTACAAAGAGAAAAAACAATAAAGTCATCAGTAAAAAAGGATGCTTTAAAACATTCAGGAATCAAAATCTACAATAAACTAAGTAATGGGTGGGAGAGCTGAAAAAAATTCACATCTGGCAACCAATGTGCCCCTTTGCCTTCAGATAGGACATGGGTAGGTAAAGGTAAAGGGGACCCCTGACCATTAGGTCCAGTCGTGGCCGACTCTGGGGTTGCGGCGCTCATCTCGCTTTACTGGCCAAGGGAGCCAGCGTACAGCTTCTGGGTCATGTGGCCAGCATGACTAAGCCGCTTCTGGCGAACCAGAGCAGCGCACAGAAACGCTGGAGCGGTACCTATTTATCTACTTGCACTTTGATGTGCTTTTGAGCTGCTAGGTGGGCAGGAGCAGGGACCGAGCAACAGGAGCTCACCCCGTCGTGGGGATTCGAACCACTGACCTTCTGATCGGCAAGTCCTAGGCTCTGTGGTTTAACCCACAGCACCATAGGACATGGGTAGACAAGGCTAAAAAGCCCAAGACAGAAATGTTCATGGTGGCTCCTTGACCAGAAGCAATGTATTTAGCATTAACTCTAGAAGTGTACACTCGATTATGACCAAACTAAGCCTCCTAGAGCAAAATATACACCAGGATTACTCAAAAGCACACACACAAATTTCATAGAACCATCAAATCCTTTAACTGTAAAGTTGGAAGGGACCCTCTGCAAACTGCTTGAACTTGGTCTGGTAGATATGCAGATGTCATTCACAGGAAACATGGAGTCTTTCTTCAGTGTGGGCTTCTGATTAAATCGGTTAGCCCTTCAACTTCCCTTTCTTGTGTTCAAGGCTGGAAGAAGGAGGCAGACGGAAGTGTGGCCAATACTGGCCATTGGAGAAAGACTTCCAGACTTGCTATGGAAACCTGACCGTCACCAATCTGGGAATAGAGAACCTCAACCATTACAAGAAAACCATTCTGGAGATCTACAACTTTGAGGTAACCACAAATTTCTCTAAGTATTTCTCAAACTTGAGTCTTCAGCTATTGTTACACTACAACTCCCATGATCCCTAGCTAGCAGCACCAGTGGTCAGGGTCATCCCTGGTAGTACAACAACAGCTGGAGACCCAAGTTTGAGAAACACTGGCTAAGGCAGTATTGTGTTCTGGTCCTGAGGAAGAGCCCCACAAGACAATGCAGGTTGGTTGTGCCAGCACCAAGGCGGGCTGCTAGGGAGCAACTTGCTCCTGGTGAGAAGGGCCATAGCTGAGTGGCAGAGCTCCCAGGTTCAATCACTCCAGGCAGGGTTGGGAGAGACTCCTCCCTGCCTGGAATCCTGGACGGACTATCCTGAGAATGTTTGTGTTCCTAATACAGACACAGGGAACTCTATAAATGGACAATGTGTGTAATGTCTGATTCATGTTGGACATTGTGAACATTAGATATGTTGATCAGTGAATCTGCAGTGTATCCAGCTGGAGAATATTCCTATTGATAAAGCAGAGTAAAACACCTTGTGGACAGTCAAGGGTTGGGCCTACTCGCAAGTGTCACTGGGAGGCCGAGGGCACAGCATACGCACTTTATGCAAGGCCTCTCAGAATTCTGGGCCAAATTAGCCTGAATTCAGCAGCAAGGAAGGCCAGGTTCTGCATTCTGAATAAATACTGAAAAGTTGGGTGCTTTCACTTATTTTGCACCTTTGATTCTGCCTTTTCTGTGATGACCAGAAGCTATGCAGAACTGAGTCTCCAGTGTCTGGAAATCTTGATAGTTACATTTTGTGTTTCTTTGGGCTGTAGCCAATGTAAAGGTAAGGTAAAGGACCCCTGGACAGTTAAGTCCAGTCGAATTTGACTATGGGGTGCGGCACTCATCCCCTCTTTAGTGTTGAGTTAAATTCATCTGGCAATAGTGCATACTTGCCAGTGGAACGTTGTTTCACAAGACAATGTGTAAGTGGCTTGCTGGCAACTTTGTGGCACAACAGATTGTGCAATCTGTTGCACAAAATAGTTTTCCCCAGTGCAGCTCTTGCATTTGATTAATCTGTTGTGCAACATTGCAACTCCTTAGTCAGCCAGCACAAGAGCCTTTGCCTGAGTGCACAGAGAACATTTAATAGAGCCCTGATTGCTCAGCAGCCATTGTCTCCATAGAGAGTCAGTGTGACTTAGCAGTTAGAGTGCTGCTCTAAGACCTGGAAGACGCAGGTTCAAATCCCCGCTCTGCAATTAATCTCACTGGGTGACCTTGGGCCAGTCACTCACTTTCAGCCTAACCTGCCTCACAGGGTTGTTGTGGGGGTTAAATGAGGAGAGAGAGAACCACGTATGCCACCTTGAACTCCTTGGAGGAAAAGGTGGGATAGGAATGCATTAAAATAACAAACAAACAAACAAACAAACAAACAAACAAACAAACACTTTCAAATATATTTACTTGGGGTTCCCATTATGGGTATACAGTTGGGGCCTGTTGCTTATGTCAACCTGTGAAGTAATTGTGACCCTTCCAGGAAGCAATCACTGCTGATCTAAGGAGAAGAGGGGTGAGAAATGGGGGGGCATGTCCAGGTAAAGGGGGTGACATAAGAGAAGGGACAGGCAAGAGCGGGGTCCATTCCTTTCTCCCCTTTCCGCCATTCTTCCCTCCGCAGAGCCGCGAGAGGCGACTGGTGACCCACTTCCAGTATGTGAGCTGGCCTGACTATGGTGTCCCAACCTCAGCAGCAACTCTCATCGACTTCCTGGGGGCTGTCAAACATCAGCAGAGGGTGGCTGCCAGTGCCTTGGGGCCACGCTACAAAGGCCATCCTGGTGGGCCACCTATTGTGGTGCATTGCAGTGCTGGCATTGGCAGGACAGGTAAGGATGCCAAGACAAAGAAGCTTTCAGTGGACGCGGGTGGCGCTGTGGTTTAAACCACTGAGCCTCTTGGGCTTGCTGATCAGAAGGTCGATGATTCGAATCCCTGAGACAGGGTGAGCTCCCGTTGCCCAGTCCCAGTTCCTGCCCATCTAGCGGTTTGAAAGCACATCAAAGTGCAAGATGATAAATAGGTACTACTCCGGCGGGAAGGTAAACGGCGTTTCCATGAGCTGCTCTGGTTTGCCAGAAGTGGCTTAGTCATGCTGGCCACATGACCTGGAAAAACTGTCTGCGGACAAACGCAGCTCCCTTGGCCTATAAAGCGAGATGAGCGTCACAACCCCAGAGTCGTCTGCGACTGGACTTGACTTGTCAGGGGTCCTTTAGCTTTATCTTTTTTTAATGGAAAGGCGGAGAAAGACATCTGCCTGCAGCCTTAGTGAGTGGTTGGCGTTGACCAGTGATGGGGCCTTTTCAGTGGTGGCTCCTCATTTGTGGAATGAGGCTTTCCCAGGCACGGTGTGTCCCAGCTTTTTCCTTATTAACATTCAGCCAGGATTTCAAAGCATTCCTGTTCACCCAGGCATTTGACGGCAGCGGGTACTGTTCCTCCAGCAACCTGGAGATTAATCTTAAGGCTGTGTGGCTGTTTTTAGATGTTCTTAATTGTTTTTAAACAATTAAGGCCATAACACTTGCATAAAACTGTTCCAAATGGAACATAACACTGGCCAGTTGCTAATCTCCCTTTCCTGGGCAAGGTTCTGGAGTGAGTGGTCGCAGACCAGATCCAGGCACTTTGGGAAGAAATTGATTTTCTGGATCCATTTCAATTGGGGTTTGGCCTGGTTTTGTCACAGAAACTGCTTTGGTTGCCCTGTATGATGACCTCTATCGAGAGACAGACAAGGGAAACATGTCCGTGTTAATTCTTCTTGACCTCTCAGCAGCTTTCAGTACCATCGACCATGTTATCTGGAGCAACTCTCTGAACTGGGGGGGGGGGTGGCACTGCTTTGCAGTGGTTCTAGTCCTACTTGGATGGTTGTTCCTAGAGGGTGTTACTTGGGGAGTGCTTTTCAGCCCCATGGAACCTTCAAGGTGGGGTTCTGGAGTGCTCAATCCTATCCCCCACGATGTTTAATATCTATATGAAACCACTGGGTGGGGTTATCTGGAGGTTTGGAGTATGTTGTCAGCAGTACGCTGATGACACTCAGCTCTATTTCTCCTTGACATCTGCAGGTGAGGCAGTGGAAGTGCTGGACCAATCTTGGTAGTGGACTGGATGAGAGCCAAGAAACAGAAGCCCAATCCAGATAAGACTGAGGCTCTGTTGGTGGGGGGTTCCCTAGACCAGATGGGTGGGAGGTCGCCTGCTCTTGATGGGGTTATGTTTCCTCTGAAGGAGTTCGTAGCCTGAGGGTCCTCCTGGATCCTTTGCTGTCACTCAAGGCTCAGGTGGCCTCAGTGGCCCAGGGTGCCTTCCATCAGCTTCAGCCGGTGGCCCACCTACATCCCTATCTGGACAGGGAGAGCTAACTACTGTTGCCTATGCTCTGGTAACCTCAAGGTTAGATTACTGCAGTGTGTTGTACGTAGGGCTGCCTCCGAAGACGGTTCGGAAACTTCAGCTAGTGCAGAATTCAGCGGCCAGGTTGCTCACCGGAGCAAGACGGTTTGAGCATATTACACTGATCCTGGTCCGACTGCACTGGCTACTGATTAGTGTCCAGGCCCAATTCAAAGTGAAATTAAACATATTAATTCATCACTTAAATAGAATCCTAAGCCAATTAAATATCTGCAAGCTGTTTCCAGTTAATTTAACTTAACATATTTAACTAATTTAATCTTCCTGATACTCCTCCTCCTTCTGGTCGCGGACTCTTCCGGTTAGGTCAGCTAGCTCCAAAAAATCCATCATCTTCATCTGCCATTCTTCCACCGTTGGTAAATCTTGCATTTTCCACTTTTTGGCTAGTAAAATTCGAGCAGCAGTTGTAGCATACAAAAATAATTTAACATCTTTCTTGGGCAATTCCAAACCTGTTATTCCAAGAAGAAAGGCCTCTGGTTTCTTTATAAATGTATATTTCAACATTTTTTTCAATTCATTATAAATCTTTTCCCAGAAGGGACAGGTCCACCACATATGATAAAAGGTTTCTTCCTTTTCTTTACATTTCCAGCATAGATTATCACAGTTATGATATATCTTTGCTAATTTTACAGGAGTCAAATACTATCTGTACATCATTTTCATTATATTTTCCTTTAACACAGTACATGCAGTGAACTTGACCCCTTTCTTCCACAATCTTTCCCAATCCTCAAACATTGTATTATGTCCTACATCTCTTCTTTTATATATATATATATATTTATTAAGTACAAATTAGAAAACATACATGTCAGGGCTGCCTCAGGTCTCAGCTCACAAAAGACCAACGCCAAGTTCTTCTTATATACAAGGATGTTTATTGCAGTTCATTATTGGTTCCACAACCGAGGCGCGCAGCCCCACGTCTGTTAGCCTTAGACCGTTGAAGTCCCCTCTGAATCAGTCCCTCCCCTGCACCAGTTTAAGAGGCTTACGCTGCTCCACCTCTTCCTCTCCTTCCTTTTCCGCAGGGTCTTTCTGCCCGCTGGGGTTCCGCCCCTCCTGGATTCCCCTGACGCGGAATCCCCAGACTGCTCTTCCCCCCTCCTGCGGGCTTTGGGACCTGGCTCCTCCTCCGGGCTCCCTGTTCTTCCGCGCGCCTCCACATTTGAACTTGGCGCGCGCGCCCAACCTCTAACCTTCCTTTTGACCGTTATACTACTCCCTTCACTGCCCTCCTCCCCTTCCGGGAGGATGGCTTGCTCTGACCCCTCCTCCTTCTCTGCTGCCGGAGCTGTTTCCCCTGACACGCTGGAACCTCCCCCCCCTTCGCTGCGCTCTGGTGGGGAAGCTGGCCCTGATTCCCAGCTGCCACTTTGGGGTCCCCTGCTGGCCCCCTGCTCCTGACACTTTCCCCCTGGGGCTCCCCTTGCCTTGACCACCGGCGCCCCCTTCTGGGAATCCTCTGATTCGCTGGAGAGACTCATAGAATCCCTTGCGTCATTGCTCTCCTCTTCCTCGCTGTCCTGGGATTCATCTCCCTCGCTCTCCATTTCCTGCCTTCCCTGTGCCTCTGTCTCTGTACCCCTGACAATACATATTTCCAACAAAAGAAAATACATATAACCAAGGGAAAAAAATAGAGAATACTTTGTCTCTTTTCATATTTTCAGTTATTTATACCTCTACAAAATGCTATTCACAATAAAGGAGTGAAATGAAAGATAAGATATCAGAAAAAAGAAAAAAAGAACAAAGAAAAAAAGAAAGAAAAAGAAAAATCATAAGTGAAATTTTTTAAAAGTAGATAAGTATTCACTATACATAGCCATTTCCCATCTATATTTATATTCAATTGTATAATTTCATCTTGTCCTTATCTACCTTAAATAAAGTGTTTTTTTAAAAAGACTTCCACCGTTTGCCTCACGCGTTTTTAATAATCCGTTCGTCAGATCCTCTGTTCCTCATATTTTCCCTTTGGATTTCCTTAATGTCTCACTTTGTATTTTTTATATTACACACAAAATTATTCTAAACACAACCAGACTTTTGTAGTCGAGCCCTGGTTTTGTAAATAATCATTTAAGAACTCCCATTGCTTCATAACCATAGTTTTGGATTTTCTCCTTATTATATCCGTCAGTTTTTCTAGTTCCAGGTACTCGCAAAGTTTCCCCAACTATTCTCTTTTTGTTGGGATGCTGTCTTCTTTCCAATAGCTAGCAATCAAAATTCTTGCCGCTGTTGTCGCGTATAGAAATAAGTTAGTTTTATCACACGCTAGCAAGGTTATGCTTAAAATTCTACAAGGAAGGCTCAAGCAGTATGTGGACTGAGAACTCCCAGAAGTGCAAGCTGGATTTAGAAGAGGCAGAGGAACCAGAGACCAAATTGCAAACATGCGCTGGATTATGGAGAAAGCTAGAGAGTTCCAGAAAGACATCTACTTCTGCTTCATTGACTATGCAAAAGCCTTTGACTGTGTTGACCACAGCAGACTATGGCAAGTTCTTAAAGAAATGGGAGTGCCTGATCACCTCATCTGTCTCCTGAGAAATCTCTATGTGGGACAAGAAGCTACAGTTAGAACTGGATATGGAACAACTGATTGGTTCAAAATTGGAAAAGGAGTACGGCAAGGCTGTATATTGTCTCCCTGCTTATTTAACTTATATGCAGAATTCATCATGCGAAAGGCTGAACTGGATGAATCCCTAGCTGGAATTAAGATTGCCGGAAGAAATATCAACAACCTCAGATATGCAGATGACACAACCTTGATGGCAGAAAGTGAGGAGGAATTAAAGAACCTTTTAATGAGTGTGAAAGAGGAGAGTGCAAAATATGGTCTGAAGCTCAACATCAAAAAAATGAAGGTCATTGCCACTGGTCCCATGATCTCGAAGCTACCAGCATGAGTCTGACCAAACTTCGGGAGACAGTGGAAGACAGAAGTGCCTGGCGTGCTCTGGTCCATGAGGTCACGAAGAGTCGGACACGACTAAATGACTAAACAACAACAATCTTTTGGGATATCTTTATTTATAATTCCTAGTAGATATCCTCTGCCTTTTTTGTGTGTGATGTCCTTATCAATTTTTTTATTTCGTCGTGGATCATGTCCCAAAAGGTTTTAATCTTTGGGCAAGTCCACCACATGTGGTATAACGTACCTTTTGTTCTGTTACATTTCCAGCATTTGTTGTTGTTCCTTTTATTTATTTTTGGCAATCTGTCAGGGGTTAGGTACCATCTGTGGTGAATTTTTCTGAAATTCTCCCTTAATGAATCACACGCAGTAAATTTTATGTTTTTCTCCCAAAAAGTTTTCCATCTTTCCAGATCTATCTCATATCCCAAATCGTGTTCCCACTTTAATATGTTTTCCCCTTTCGTCTCTTGTTCTGAGGTGGTTTTCATTAATAATCTATACATTTTTGCAAGTATTTTTTGATCGTTTTGTAATATTTCCTTTTCTAATTTTGAGGTTTTATTTTCAAATCCCCCCCTTTTATGTCTTTTTCATATGTTGCTTTTAATTGATAATATTGTAACCAATTTATTCCAAATGTTTGTAATTGTTCATAAGTTTTTAATTTAATATTTCTGTCTGCATCTTCTAATATTTCCCTATATGTTGGCCAAGTCTCTTTTGCATTACTCTTTAATGTTGTAGTTGCCTCCACTGGTGAAACCCATTGGGGAGTTTTCTCAATAATTTTTCCTTTTGTTCTTTCCCAGACATCCAATAGAGCCTTTCTTACTATGTGATTTGTAATTTTTTTATGTTGTTCTTTTTTGTCATAAAATAAATAGCCATGCCAGCCGTATATTTTGTCCCAACCCTCTAGTGTTAGGACTTCATTATGTTTTAATAATATCCATATTTTTATGCAACACCAACACGCTGCCTCGAAATACTTTCTTAAATCTGGCACTGTGAATCCTCCACTTTCCTTTGGGCCCATCATTACTTCTAATTTTATCCTTGCCTTTTTCCTCTGCCATATAAAATTTGCAAGATCTCTTTGCCAGCTTATAAAATATTTACTTCCTATTACAACTGGAATCGTTTGGAAATAAAAATAGAATTTTGGGGAGTATCATCATTTTAATCATAGATATTCTTCCTCCTAATGATAATTTTAGTTTTCCCCATTTATCCATACTTCCTTTAATTTCTTTCCATTTTTTGATATAATTATTGTCAGGGGTTCAGGAGCAGAGGCAAGGGCAAGGGAGGAAACAGAGAGCGAGGGGGAGGAGGCAGAAGAAAAGATGAGTGATGACGACGACCCGAGATCTCCGAGTCTTTCCAGTGAATCAGAAGATTCACAGAAAGGAGCACCAGTGGCCAGGGCAAGGGGGGAGCCTAGGGGGACACCCCAGGAAGAAGGGTCCAGAGGGGGCTCAGAGGGGAGCAGTTGGAAATCGGGACCAGCGTCACCAACAGAGAGCAGGGGAGAGGAAGGGCGCCAGGTATCAAGCGCTGGCAGCTCGCAACAGGAGGGAGGGCACGAGTCAGGAGTGGCCACACCTCCATCGGGGAGCGAAGAAACGGTCAGGCGGAAAGTGGAAGGTTGGGCGCGCGCGCCAAGTTCAAATGCACAGGAAGGTGGCGCAGTAAGCAGCCCGGAAAGGGAGCCAGGTCCTAAAGCCCGGCGCAAGGAGACAGGAGGGTCCGGGGGGTCAGCGTCAGAAGAATCCCGGAAGGAAGAGACCACGGGGGGCAGAGGGACCCAGAGAAGAACGGTCAGGCGGAAAAGGTGGAGTAAGGCTAGGTTAGTAAGCTGGTGCACAGGGGGCGGAGACTCAGACGGAGCTTCGCCGGTCTAACCCTTAAGACGTAGAGCTGCGCGCAGCAGCTTGAGAATGGAAACTGTAACTCAATAAAGACTTTTACAAGTGACCGCTGGCTAGCGTGATCCTCTGTGAGCTAGGATCTGGAAGCAGCTCTGACAATTATACTTAATTATACTATAATTATACTTAAATGAATTTGTATTTTTATTTGTAATCCATATCCCTAAGTAGTTCACTTTATTTTCTGTTGTTTCCTCTAATTCCTTTATTCCCTTTCTCACCTATATTTTTTGTTATCAGTTTCGATTTATCTTTGTTCAATTTGAATCCTGCTACTTCGCCAAATTCTTTCATTCTTTCTAATGCTTTTTTATACTTTCTTTTGGTGTTTCGGTTGTAAAATCACATTTTCTGCAAATGCTCTTATTTTGTAACACTGTGTACCAATACATATACCCTTTATTTCTTCATCCTTTCTCAGAGCTATTAATAGGGTTTCTAATATTGTTATAAATAGGAGTGGGGATAAAGGACATCCCTGTCGTGTCCCTCTCTCGATGTCGAATTCTTCTGTAATTTCATTGTTTAGGATTAATTTGGCTCTTTGTTTTTTGTAAATTGCTTGAATTCCATTCATAATTCTTTTACCTAAATTTAAACTTTCGCAGGTTTTAATTCAAAAATTTCCAAGAGACACTGTCAAATGCCTTTTCAGCGTCTACCAAAAGCATTGAAATTTCTTTACTTTGATTCATTTCGGCATATTCTATTAGGTCTATAATTATTCTAGTGTTGTCCTTTATTTGTCTGGCTGGCAAAAATTCTGCCTGATCTTTTTTAATTATCCTTTTTAGCAGAGTTTTCATTCTATTTGCAAGAACTCTAGTAAATATTTTATAGTGTATATTCAATAAAGATATTGGCCTGTAGGTTTTTATAAGTCTCAAATCCGTACCTTGCTTTGGGATAAGGGTTATCAATGCTTCTTGCCACGAACTGGGTATTTCTCCTTTGTCTAAAATTTAATTGTAATTTGGGTGTTATTATTTCCTCTAATTTTTTATAATATGTGTAGTGGTTGGGAGTTACTCGTGCGTAATCCTGCTCCGTTTGAGCATCGGATTGCCTGGTTAAACCCTCCGGACTACGCAGCCCATATTTGCGTGGCTGCCCTTAGTCACTCGTAGAATCTGTCTGTGGGCGTTTCTTAAAGCGTTGCCAACATAAGAGTTGTTTGACGCCCAATCGTTTCCGCCTCTCACTGCGCGGGAGTCTCCTGCGCAGGGTGGGCGTGGGCAGCGGGGTGCTTGGGCTCTCCTCGCTAACTTCCAACGAAGAGCCCTGGAGCCCCTGCACCTCCCTGTCCCGTTGCTCTCCTGGATCCCTGGTGTTACACTCATTCTCTTCCCCTTCTTCCCGGCTAAGTCTCCCTCTAGCGCTTGGACCTTCCCCTGCAGAATCAGAGACCCTCTCCTTCTCCCGTGCCTCTGATGGCAGTTCCCTGACAATATGTTACTGAAATTCCATCTGGTCCTGGCGATTTCCCATCCTTCATATTTTTAATCACTTTTTTAATCTCTTCAAGTTCAATATTTGAATTTAAAATTGCATATTCTTCTTCTTCTATATCTGGTAATCTGTTTTCTAATAGGTATTTTTGGATTTTCTTTTCCTCTTTCAATTCTACTTTATATATTTTTTTAATATTTTATAAACCTTTCTTTGATTTGTTTTGGGTCAATAATTTCTTTTTCTTCGTCAATAATTCTATTTATTACTCTTTCTACCTGTCTTTCCTTAATAAACCATGCCAGCATCCTACCCGGTTTATTTGCCCGTTCAAAATATCTTTGCTTTGTCCATGTAATTTTTTTCTCAATTTCTCTATTTATTAAATTCGATAGGTGGGCATGTAAGTTCTTTATTTGTTGGAGGATATCTTCATTTTGGGGGGTTTTCACTAAATCTTTTTCTTTCTCTCTTATTTATTTATTTCCATAATATTAGTATCTTTATTTCTCCTTATCCTTCCCATTTGTTGTATTACATACCCTGCAAAGATTTTGTAATCCACATTAAGTAGGGATATGGGGCGGTAATTCTTAAGTTGTGTCTTTTCAGACTCAGTCTTCGGTATAAGTGTGATATAAGCTTCTTTCCACGTCTCTGGCGGCTTTTCCCCCTCCATAATTTCATTACAAACCTCCTTTAGTGGTTGAATTAAATAGTCTTTCAAAATTCTGTAGTACTTGGAGGTCAATCCATCAGGCCCTGGAGATTTGCCCAGTTGCATATTCTGAATGGTGCCTTCCACCTCTTGTTCAGTTATTTTGTAGTTCAATAATGTTTTATTTTCTTGAGAAATTTTTTGTAATCCATTAATCTTCAGAAATTGGTCAATTTTCGACTCGAACTGCGGCCCTTGTGTGTAGAGTTGTTTAAAATATCTCTGGAAGCAGATCCTGATCTCCTGTGGATTCTGAATATTCTTTCCACTTCAAGATTGGTGACCGTATTTAATTTTTGTCTCTTCTTCAACTGCCATGCTAGCAACTTTCCACATTTGTTAGCCGATTCGAAGGTCTTTTGTCTCATCTGTTTAACTTTCCATTCAATGTCCTGATTTATCATTTTCATATATTGTACTTGGTATAACTTAATTTCTCTCAAAATCTCTTGTGATTTTGGTTTAGCTCTAAGTTTTCTCTCTCCTTCTCTTATTTTTTCCAAAATCTTCTCTTTTTTCTCATTTTGAGTTCTCCTTTTTATTGCATTTTGCTGAATCAAAAACCCTCTCATCACGGCTTTGCTTGCGTCCCAGATTGTTCATTTTTCCACTGTGGTCTTCAAATTTATCTCAAAATAGTCTTTAATAATTTTTTGGGCCTTCTTGATAATTTCTGGATCTCTAAACAAGGCGTCATTCATCCTCCATCTGAAGGAACCAGTCAATGTTGGTTTCATTTCCATTTTCACAGGATTATGGTCGGAGCAAGTTTTTGGGCAAATTTCCACTTTTCGAATCTTAGGAGCCATTCCTCTAGTTATCCAGATTTGGTCAAACCTTGTCCAAGTCTTTTGGGCTTCAGAATAAAATGTCCCCTCTCTACCTAGGGGGTACTTAGTTCTCCAAATGTCAATTAAGTCCATAAAGTCCAACAGTGTCTCATGCAGTTTCTTATAAAATTTTGATTTCCCCTCATTTGGTGCATATATCCCTACCATCAAGAATTTCTCACCTTGATATTGTATTTCAATAGCCACAAATCTTCCTTGGTCATCCTTAAAAACAAATTTGGGTGATAAACTTTCTTTTGCGTAAATCACCACTCCTCTCTTTTTGACTTTGTCTGATGAAATGAATTCTTGTCCTAATCTTTTCTTAATTAATACTTTCCTATGTGTTCTGATCACATGGGTTTCTTGCAAACATATCAAGTCCAATTTTTCTTTTTTCAATAAGTGAAAGATTTTTTTCCTCTTATCGGGGGAGTTCAAGCCTCGAATATTCCAACTTAATACCTGCAGAGACATTGTAAGGTTATTATGCTTCTCCTCCAACTGCTCCCAATTCTTGTTCTTGGTCTGTTGGTGGTATCACTTCTGGTTTATCCAATTCCAGTGGTAGCTTTGCCAGGTCCAAAAACTCCTGGTTTTAGTCCAACCCCCTGCCAAGCAGGAAACACCATCAGAGCACTCCTGACATATGGTTGTCAAGCCTCTGCTTAAAGACCTCCAAAGAAGGAGACTCCACCACACTCCTTGGCAGCAAATTCCACTGTCAAACAGCTCTTACTGTCAGGAAGTTCTTCCTAATGTTTAGGTGGAATCTTCTTTCTTGTAGTTTGGATCCATTGCTCCGTGTCGGCTTCTCTGGAGCAGCAGAAAACAACCTTTCTCCCTCCTCTATGTGACATCCTTTTATATACCGTATTTTTCACCCTATAGGACACACCGGCCCATAGGACGCACCTAGTTTTTTGGGGGGGAAATCAAGGGAAAAATTTTTATTTCCCCCCCAGGTTTGCGCAACCATCCCCAAGCTAGAAGAGGGAGACGGAGTGCTCCGTCTCCCTCTTCTGCCTTCAGGGACAGCTTGCCCCGCTGTCCCCCGAGTTTGTGGGGCTGGCGGGGGGAGAAGCAAGCTTGCTTCTCTCCCCCCCAGCCTCCAGATCAGGTCGGGGAATAGCGGGGTGGCGGCGCTCCACCATCCCCCTATCCCCCAAGCTTGTGGGGCTGGCGGGGGGGGGGGAGAAGCAAGCTTGCTTCTCCCCCCCGCCAGCCTCCAGATCAGGTCGGGGAATAGCGGGGTGGCGGCGCTCCGCCACCCCCCTATCCCCCGAGCTTGTGGGGCTGCAGGCTGCTGCCCACAAGCCTTGCGAGCCCGCGGGACATCCCTCCGGGCTTGCAAGACTTGCGGATAGCTTCCTGAAGCCTGGAGAGCGAGAGGGGTCGGTGCGCACTGACCCCTCTCGCTCTCCAGGCTTCAGTGAAAGCCTGCATTCGCCCCATTGGACGCACACACATTTCCCCTTCATTTTTGGAGGGGAAAAAGTGCGTCCTATAGGGCGAAAAATGCGGTATTTGAACATGGTTATCATATCACCCCTTAACCTCCTCTTCTTCAGGCTAAACATGCCCAGCTCCCTTAGCCGTTCCTCATAAGGCATCGTTTCCAGGCCTTTGACCATTTTGGTTGCCCTCCTCTGGACACGTTCCAGTTTGTCAGTGTCCTTCTTGAATTGTGGTGCCCAGAACTGGACATAGTACTCCAGGTGAGGTCTGACCAGAGCAGAATACAATGGCCCTATTACTTCCCTTGATCTAGATGCTATACTCCTATTGATGCAGCCCAGAATTGCATTGACTTTTTTAGCTGCCGCGTCACACTGTTGGCTCATGTCAAGTTTGTGGTCAACCAAGACTCCTAGATCCTTTTCACATGTACTGCTCTCAAGCCAGGTGTCACCCATCTTGTATTTGTGCCTCTCATTTTTTTTGCCCAAGTGCAATACTTTACATTTCTCCCTGTTAAAATTCATCTTGTTTGTTTTGGCCCAGTTCTCTAATCTGTCAAGGTCGTTTTGAAGTGTGATCCTGTCCTCTGGGGTGTTAGCCACCGCTCCCAGTTTGGTGTCACCTGCAAATTTGATCAGGATGCCCTTGAGTCCATCATCCAAGTCATTGATAAAGATGTTGAATAAGACCGGGCCCAAGACAGAACCCTGTGGCACCCCACTAGTCACTCTTCTCCAGGATGAAGAGGAACCATTGATGAGCACCCTTTGGGTTCGGTCAGTCAGCCAGTTACAAATCCACTGAGTGGTAGCATAGTCAAGACCGCATTTTACCAGCTTCTTTACAAGAATATCATGGGGCACCTTGTCAAATGCCTTGCTGAAATCAAGGTAGGCTACATTCACTGCGTTCCCTTCATCTACCAGGCTTGTAATTCTGTCAAAAAACGAGATCAGGTTAGTCTGACATGACTTATTTTTCAGAAATCCATGCTGACTATTGGTGATCACAGCATTCCTTTCTAGGTGCTCACAGACTGTTTGCTTAATGATCTGCTCCAGAATCTTCCCTGGTATTGATGTCAGACTGACTGGGCGGTAATTATTTGGGTCCTCTCTTTTCCCCTTTTTGAAAATAGGGACAACATTTGCCCTCCTCCAGTCTGCTGGGACTTCGCCTGTTCTCCAGGAATTCTCAATGACTGCCAGTGGTTCTGAGATCACATCTGCCAGTTCTTTTAATACTCTTGGATGCAGTTCATCTGGCCCTGGAGACTTGAATACATCTAAACTAGCCAAGTATTCTTGTACTATCTCCTTAGTTATTCTGGGCTGTGTTTGCTGAATCATTTGCTCCAAATTCTTCAGGGCGGGCATTGTTTTATTTATCGGAGAAGACTGAGGCAAAGAAGGCATTGAGGACTTCAGCCCTTTCTGTGTCCCCTGTTTGCATTTGACCATCTTCTCCTCTGAGTGACCCCACTGTTTCTTTGTTCTTCCTTTTGCTACAAACATACCCATAAAAGCCTTTTTTGTTGCTTTTAACCTCTCTAGCAAGCTTGAGTTCATTCTGCGCTTTAGCATTTCTGACTTTTCTGTCTACACGTGCTGGCTATTTGTTTGAATTCCTCTTTGGTGGTTTCCCCCCTTTTCCATTTTTTGTACACATCCTTTTAAAATCTTAACTCAGTTAAAAGTTCTTTAGATAGCCACCCTTGCTTCTTTAGGCACCTTCCATGTTTCCGTCTGATTGGTATTGCCTGATGTTGTGCTTTTACTATCTCCCTCTTAACAAACTCCCAGCCATCATGAACTCCCTTTCCTTTTAGTATTACTGTCCATGGGATCTCACCCAGCACTTCCCTAAGTTTTATGAAGTCTGCTTTCTTAAAGTCAAGAAATTGAGTCCTAGTATGCTTGGCTGCTCCTTTCCGCTGTATAGTAAACTTCAGAAGAGCATGATCACTCGCGCCTAATGATCCTTCCACTTCTACCCCACTAACCAGGTCATCAACATTGGTTAGGACCAGATCTAAAATGGCTGTTCCTCTTGTTGCTTCTCCCACTTTCTGGACAATGAAGTTGTCTGCAAGGCCAGTGAGGAATCTGTTTGACCTTATGCTCTTGGCTGAGTTTGACATCCAACAAATATCCGGGTAATTGAAGTCCCCCATTACTACTATCTCCCTTCCTTTTGCATGCTTGGCCATCTGTTCCAGGAAGGCATCATCTATGTCCTCCGTTTGGCTTGGGGATCTATAGTAAACTCCCACAATGAAGTCTCTGTTATTCTTCTCTCCCTTAATTTTGACCCAAATGCTCTCACTTTGGCTTTGAGGTTCTAAATCTTGGATCTCTTCACAGGTATACACATCCCTGACATATAACGCCACTCCTCCTCCTTTCTTGTCTGGTCTGTTTCTCTGAAGTAGATTGTATCCCCCCATTATTACATTCCAATCGTGGGACTTATCCCACCAGGTTTCAGTGATGCCTATTATGTCATATTTAGTTTGCTGTACCAAGAGCTCAAGCTCATCTTGTTTATTTCCCATGCTTTGCACATTAGTGTACAGACATTGAAGTCCATTAATCATTCCCCCGTGTCTCTTATTTAAGGATTTTTTCCTCCCACCACTAGGTCTGCGTGCTGTTTGCTCCATTTGGTCTATGACATTTGGATGATCATCTTCATCAATTGATAGACTCCTAACTTCAGGAGCACTGTCTCCCTCCCCCACATTAGTCAGTTTAAAGCCCTCCTGATGAGGTTTCTGAGATTTTTGGCAAAAACATTTCTCCCAACCGTTGTGAGGTGCAGCCTATCGCTTGCCAGAAGTCCATCTTCAAGAAACTGCAGTCCATGATCTAAGAATCCAAACCGTTCCTGTTTACACCATTTGCGAAGCCAGCTGTTCACTTCCACTATTTTTCCCTCTCTCCCTGGGCCACGTCGTTCAACTGGGAGGACAGATGAGATGACAATTTGTGCATTTAGTTGCTTCAATTTCCTGCCGAGAGCCTCGTAGTCTCTTTTGATCTTCTGGAGGCTATTGCTTGCAGTGTCATTGGTTCCCACATGAACCAAGAGGAAGGGGCATTTGTCAGTTGGTTTTATGATTCCTTGCAGTCGTTCAGTTACATCTTGGATCTTAGCCCCGGGGAGACAGCACACTTCCCGAGACATCTTGTCAGGCCCGCAGATCACTGCTTCTGTTCCCCTCAGTAGGGAATCCCCTATCACCACTACACGCCTCCTCTTAGGTTTGGTCGGGGTTCTTCCATGAGCTGTCCGTTCCAAGGTCGCCTGCACATTCCCTGAGGACTGACTTTGCTGCTCGTCTTCATATACCTGATTGACTGTAATGAGGGAGAGATCCTCAAATGGAGTCTGCTCTTCGTCTTCCATGCTAGGGGAGAGGACCTCAAAGCGATTGTGTATTTCTAAACAATCAGAGCGAACCCTGGGCCTCCTACTTCTTTGAGTCACGTTTCTCCATATATCTGGCTCCTGTGTTGGTGAACTAGCCTCCTTCTCAGGGGAGTCCCCTGTCTCCTCCTTGGTGGAGACGGTGTGCTCTGTTGCTTCCAAGAAGAGCTCCAGCTCTCTAATTCATTGGAGCGTAGCTACACGTTCCTCCAGTTGCTGGACTTTGTCTTTTAAGAGGGCAATCAAAATGCAATTGCTGCAGGTAAAGCTGCCTGCAACCTTTGGCAAGATGGCAAACATTGCGCAGGAACCGCAGGCGACTGCAGCTGTTCCCTCCCCCTCCATCTTGAGAACGTGTCGTTGGGGGTGGCTACAGCGGTCCTCCATCATAAAAAGTGTGAAGACGAGACAAATAACTCCCCCCACAAAAAAACCCTAGGTCTCCCCCAACAAACGTTTGAGACTAGCTCCCCTAAATCTAAAAGATGGATCAAACTGCTCTGCCCTTCTTCAACTGCTGCCCTGCCCTGTCAAAACAAGTTCCTGAGTTGGTTCCCAGATGGTTTCTATATGGGTATTCGCCGTTTGTCCAAAGTTTTTGATTGCAATAGTCATCAAATCCATCTTCTCATGCATCTGCTCCAACAAAGCGCTTGTCTTGCAAAAAGCAAGCACCAAAACTTCTTCTAAACACATTTTTCTTCAAGGCCAGAGTCTGGTCTCATGATCCTAATCTTGCAGCTGTAAAATCCCCAGATCGACTCCAGCAACAATTTAACAAGCTCCCTCTAGAGGAGACAATTTCTATTTGTATCCATCTTTTGTGAACAGGTCCAACAAGATGTTCCTCTTCATCATGGAGAAGAGTGACTAGTGGGGTGCCACAGGGTTCTGTCTTGGGCCCGGTCTTATTCAACATCTTTATCAACGACTTGGATGATGGACTCAAGGGCATCCTGATCAAATTTGCAGATGACACCAAACTGGGAGGGGTGGCTAACACCCCAGAGGACAGGATCACACTTCAAAACGACCTTGACAGATTAGAGAACTGGGCCAAAACAAACAAGATGAATTTTAACAGGGAGAAATGTAAAGTATTGCACTTGGGCAAAAAAAATGAGAGGCACAAATACAAGATGGGGGACACCTGGCTTGAGAGCAGTACATGTGAAAAGGATCTGGGAGTCTTGGTTGACCACAAACTTGACATGAGCCAACAGTGTGACGCGGCAGCTAAAAAAGCCAATGCAATTCTGGGCTGCATCAATAGGAGTATAGCATCTAGGTCAAGGGAAGTAATAGTGCCACTGTATTCTGCTCTGGTCAGACCTCACCTGGAGTACTGTGTCCAGTTCTGGGCACCACAGTTCAAGAAGGACACTGACAAACTGGAACGTGTCCAGAGGAGGGCAACCAAAATGGTCAAAGGCCTGGAAACGATGCCTTATGAGGAACGGCTAAGGGAGCTGGGCATGTTTAGCCTGGAGAAGAGGAGGTTAAGGGGTGATATGATAGCCATGTTCAAATATATAAAAGGATGTCACATAGAGGAGGGAGAAAGGTTGTTTTCTGCTGCTCAAGAGAAGCGGACACGGAGCAATGGATTCAAACTACAAGAAAGAAGATTCCACCTAAACATTCGGAAGAACTTCCTGACAGTAAGAGCTGTTCGACAGTGGAATTTGCTGCCAAGGAGTGTGGTGGAGTCTCCAACTTTGGAGGTCTTTAAGCAGAGGCTTGACAACCATATGTCAGGAGTGCTTTGATGGTGTTTCCTGCTTGGCAGGGGGTTGGACTCGATGGCCCTTGTGGTCTCTTCCAACTCTATGATTCTATGATTCTATGATTCTATAACAAAAGAAAATTACTTTCATTTTTCATATATTTTGTATCTTTTGATTGCAAAAGGCAACATTGAAATCAGTTTGTTTCTCTCTTTTTTTAAACTATCTGTCAAAAGACGTTCCAGTCAATGAACTTCCCCAAGAATTTCTGTCTCTGGCACCCCGTTCCCAGGTTTGAGACGGTGGAAATTTATCTTTCTTTACTCTCTCTCCTGCAGGCTTGAACAATCAAAATTCCCCCCTTTTCTCCTGCTTCCAAAAGGTGTTTTGATGGTTATAACTGAAGGAAATTTAGTCCTTTATATGCGACTTTCCAGACTTTAGCTTGCAAATTTTTGCTTCAGTCTATTTACAAAAAGCGGAAGGCGGACTTCCTGTTTAGAACCTTCCTGCTTTGGTGCCAAATTAAAATGTTTCTTAATCCAATTTTCTGTTTTACTCACGGGTACTTGTTTAGAGTCCAATTGTCCACAGGAAAAAGTCAGCGCTCTCCGGCAACGGCTGTGCAGCTTCACTCTGTAAAAGTAGCAGTTGATTCAAAACACCGCGCCGCTTACCCCACGTCGCTTCGGATCCCCGAAAAGGGGTTTCCCTGCGAGTAGGGGAGGCGCTCCTGGTGTCCGCCGAATCCCACATTCCCAGGCTTCCTCCGCCTGGGATTTTTAAAGGGTCTCCGCCTTCGCGGCGGCGGCAAGACCCGATTTTCACGGAGCGGGTTCCTCCAGGTCAGAGGAACTTCGCCGTTGCCGATGGCGCTAACCCGGAAGTCTCTTTAATTCTGGGTTTCTTCCCCTGCCAGATAAATCTAGATAATGCTTTCTGCCATTCTTTAAAACATTTCACATTATCTATAATTGGGAGGGCTTGAAACTAAAAAAGCATCTTTGGCAGCACATTCATCTTAATCACAGAAATCCGGCCCATTAATGACAGTTTTAAATTTGACCATATCGCCAAATCTATTTTAATTTCATACCATAATTTCTCATAATTATCTTTGTATAAATTCAGATTTTTCCTGGACAGGTTCACCCCCAAATATTTAACTTTTTTCACAAAATCTAGGCCCGTCTTTTCTTGTAATAATTTTCTTTCCTCATTATCCAGATTTTTCTCTATTACTTTGGTTTTGCTCTTGTTTAATTTAAATCCTGCTACCAGACCAAACTCTTGCATCAGCTCCAGTGCTTTAACTGCACTGGAGTCTGGATCTTATTATGTCAATACTAGATCATCAGCAAAGGCTTTTAATTTGTATTGTTTCGAACCTATTGTGATACCTTTGACTTGTTCATCCTTTCTAATCATACTTAGCAGGACCTCCTGGACTGAAATAAACAGCAGAGGGGAAAGTGGGCACCCTTGCCTGGTTCCCTTCTCAATTCTAATTTCCTCTGAAACCACATTATTTACAATAATTTTGGCTCTTTGTTCTAGATAGATCGCTTTAATACCATTTAAAAAATCATGGCCTATCCCCATACTCTCTAAATAATGTAACATAAAACTCCAAGATACATTGTCAAAGGCTTTCTCTGCATCAATAAACATTAACATTGCTTTACAACTCTTTCTTGCTTCTAACTTTTCCAAAATATCCACATAATTTCTAATGTTATCTTTCATATGTCTTCCAGGCAGAAATCTTGCCTGGTCTTTGTGAATGTACTTAGATAAAACCTTCTTTAGCCTGTTGGCCAATATATTTGCAAAAAAATTGTAATCCACATTGAGTAAGGAGATTGGTCTGTAGTTTTTAACATTGGATCTATCTTGACCCTGTTTAGGAATCAGAGTAATATAAGCTTCCTTTCAGGTTTCAGGTGCTTTGCCCCCTTGCAGAATCGAATTAGATACTTCTACCAGAGTTTGGATGAGCCAGCCTTTCAGTGTCTTATAATATTTCGCTGATAGACCATCAGGTCCTGGTATCTTGCCAAGTTGCATTGAATTTATTGCCTGTTCCATTTCCTGATTTGTAATTAAACCTTTTAGTAGGTTCTTTTTATCCTCCAGAATCTGCTGCAAACCATTAATCTTTATAAATTGCTCAATTTTTCCCATATCCTCTTTATCCTTTTTATACAGTTGTTTATAATATTTATAAAAGCATTTTCTAATGTCTGCAGGGTTCTCTATAGATTTTCCTTCTGTTACAATGTTTGTAATAGTACTTTGTTTTTGTCTCTTCTTTAATTGCCAGTCTAATAATTTCCCACATTTATTTGCAGATTCAAAATTTCTTTGTCTCATCCTTCTTATCTTCCATTCAATTTCTTGATTTACTAACTGTGAATATTGAACCTGTAAAGCTTTAATTTCTTTTTGGATCTGCAAATTCTTTGGGTTTCCTCTAAGCTTCTTCTCTTTGTCTTTTAGTTGTTCCATAATTTTATCTTTTCTCTCATTCTGTGACATTTTCCTAATTGAGTTTTGTTGTATCAGAAACCCTTTCATTACAGCTTTGCTGCCCCCCCCAAATAACCCTTGTTTCCGTTCCTTGATTCATACTAAGTTCAAAATAATCCTTTAGGGGTTTTTGGCCTTATTAACAATTGATGTACTTCTCAACAAATCATCATTCATTCGCCATCTGAAGGAACCCTGAACAAACATTTTCAAATCCATAAAAACTGCATTATGATCCAAGCAAGTTTTAGGGCAAATTTCTGTTTTTATTACTTTAGGAACCAAGTCTCTGGATTTCCATAAATAGTCCATTCTCGAAAATACTTGGTTTGCATCTGAGAAAAAAGTAAAGTCTCTTTCCATTGGATTTTATTCTCCATATATCTGACAAATCAAATTTTTCAGTTAGGTCAAAAAAAGTCTTAGGTAGTCTGCCAGAATTCGTAGCCTCTGATCTCTGAGTTCTATCCATCAAAGTAGATGCAACTCCATTCAAGTCCCCCATCAATATAATTTTATAATCTATGTTTCCAAGTTTATAATCTATGTTTCCAAGTTCTTAAAAAATTCCACTTTGCCATCACTAGGTGCATAGATTCCTAATAACAAATATTTCTCGCCTTGTGCTGTAATTTCAACTGCTATGTGTCTTCCTTCCTCATCTTTAAAAGCAAATTTTGGATTCCATTTTCCCTTAATGTAGAAAACCATTCCTCTTTTTTTAACTTTGTCAGAAGAAATAAATTCTTGGCCCAATCTTTTATTTATTAGAGTTTTTCTATGTAGTCTTGTAATGTGGGTTTCCTGTAAGCAAATTATATCCAAATTTTGTTTTTCCAAAATATGGTAATTTCCTCCCCTTTTTCGGGGTAAGTTCAAGCCATTTACGTTCCATGAATAGATTCTCAATGCCATATTGTCTACTTACGAAGATGCTGCCTCTCCTCCCAGCTGCTGTGAGGTTTGTAATCCAAGTTCTACCAAGTGCTTTTGCATAAATCTGTCCTCCTCAAGAGTCTTTATCTTCTGCTGTCTTCCTTCAAATTTTAAAGATAGCCCCTCTGGAAATTCCCACCTAAAAAGATGTTCTTTCTGTCAGTCAGGTCCCTGTACTGAGATCTCAGGTTCAAAAATTGCTGTGGAATTTCTTTAAAGAGCACCACCGATTTGTCAGGAATTTTAAGGCCTTTTTTATAATGATGTCCCAAAACGATCTCTCTTTGTTCCTTGGTCTTAAAGACCACAATACTATCGTAAGCTGTTTTGGTCTCTTTTTTAGGGCCAAATCTGTAAGCTTTCTCTACCCAATCTTCCACTTCCTCTTTTTTCAGATCCCAGAAATCCACAAGAAATCCTATCAAAGATTCTCTGAGTTTATCTTCTTCCAGAAAAGGGACACCTCTCAATCTCAGATGTGATTCTTTCGCACTCAATTGGAGAAAAGCGATTGAATTTGCATTTTCGTACTGCAAGCGTTCCAGATCCTGCACTCTAACATTCTCCAGCTGTGTCAACCTTGCATCATGTGTGTTTATCTCATCTTTCACATCTTTCATGTTGATACTTAAATGTTCAATCTATTTCCCCAACTTATTTATAGAAGCTGTGTTACGATCTAATCCTTCTTTAATATCATTTAACATTGACATCACCAACTCCTCAAATTGTGGTGCTGCTTTAGAACCATGTCTCAACCTTTCTCTTTCTGAACTCATAGCTAAAGAATGTCAAGGTCAGTCACACAGTCTGGTACAATAAGGGAGAAAAACAAGTTCCCTCCACCAATCCCACTGCAGCCGGATCAGGAGCAGCTTCCTTAATCTTTAAAACTCATTAAATCCCAACGACAAAAATGGCAAAGAGAAAATTTTCCAAGGCTCCCCTTGCTCTGAGGGAATCCGAATACACTTTTTATCCACTTTAAAATGTTGCCAGGCATCGCAGGAAAGTTTATAACCAACTCAGTAGAGATGGGGATTGAATGTTTCCACTTCCATTGTGACGTCACAATGGAGACTAGACTTCCCTCCTGGGTGGTCCGGTACCGAAAGAGGATATCTCAGACTTATTAATAGATTTCCAAAATAGCACAAATTATCCAAAGCCCCCTTTCCTCTGGGTGTGGGGCTAAATTGCTTGTAGAGTTTTAAATGTTTTTCTTTCTTTTTAGGCTTTGGTCTTAGCGCACTGATTTTTACTTCGTTCCACAAAGGGGACTGACCCCCGTTTTTAAGTCTCCCTTTTCTTCCCAATTTTCCAAATCAAGTTTTTAAGTACTTACAGTTCCAACTTTCAGTCTCTTTTTTAATGAAGGAATTGGCCACTCAAGCTAGCCAGTCTCAGAGCTTCGCTGCTTTGAAGGAAGCACTCGTTTCTGCTGTGCTGCGTCTCCCACCCCGCTCACTCTTGGGGCTCTAATGAGCTTACCGGGGAGCAGGGGAGTCGCTAAAGTGCACCCGCTGGAACACCAGGTCCTCAGAACGCCCGATCTGAGTTTTTTTCCGGGGAACCGCGACGCTCTCACGGTCTCCCCAACTTCAAAGCGCAAGGGCTCTTTCAGCCGAAAGAGGTCTCGACTGCCATAACTGTGCAGTCAACTGGAAGTCCTTGTTTTGCCCTATAAAGCCTTAAACGGCTCAGGACCGCAATGCAGGTGAAACTCAGAAAATTAGAATATCGTGGAAAAGTTCATTTATTCCAGTAATTCAACTTAAAAGGTGAAACTAATATATGAGATAGACTCGTGACATGCAAAGGAAGATATGTCAAGCCTTTATTTGTTATAATTGTGATAATCATGGTGTACAGCTGATGAAAACCCCAAATTAACAATCTCAGAAAATTAGAATATTAAATGAAATCAGCAAAACAAGGATTGCAAATAGAGCAATATTGGACTTCTGAAAAGTAGAAGCATGCATATGTACTCAGTACTTGGTTTGGGCCCCTTTTGCATCAATTACTGCCTCAATGCGGCATGGCATGTATGCTATCAGCCTGTGGCACTGCTGAGGTGTTATGGAAGACCAGGAAGCTTCAATAGCAGCCTTCAGCTCTTCTGCATTGCTCGGTCTCATGTCTCTCATCTTTCTCTTGGCAATGCCCCATAGATTCTCTATGGAGTTCAGATCAGGTGAGTTTGCTGGCCAATCAAGCACAGTAATCCCATGGGCATTGAACCAGGTTTTGGTACTTTTGACAGTGTGGGCAGGTGACAAAGTTCTTCTGGAAAAAGAAAGCAGCATCTCCATAAAGCTCGTCTGCGGAAGGAAGCATGAAGTGCTCCAAAATCTCCTGGTAGACAGCTGCGTGACCCTGGACTTAATGAAGCACAGTGGACCAACACCAGTTGATGTCAGGCTCCCCAGATCAACACAGACTGTGGAAACTTCACACTGGACTTCAAGCATCTGGCATTGTGTGCCTCCCCATTCTTCCTCCAGACTCTGGGTCCTTGGTTTCCAAATGAGATGCAAAAGTTGCTCTCATTAGAAAAGAGGACTTGGGACCACTGAGCAACAGACTAGTTCTTTTTTTTCTTTCTTTAGCCTAGGCAAGATTCTTCTGACATTGTTTCTTGTTCCTCCTTGACAAGAGGAATACAACATTTGAAGCCCATCTCCAGGATACGTCTGTGTGTGGTGGCTCTTGATGCACTAACTCCAGCCTCAGTCCACTCCTTGCGAAAGTCCCCAACACGTTTGAATGGTCTTTTCCCGACAATCCTCTCCAGGCTGCGGTCATCCCTGCTGTTGTGCACCTTTTTCTTCCACACTTTCCCCTTCTGCATAACTTTCCATTGATGTGCTTTGATACAACACTTTGGAAACATCCAACTTCTTCTGGAATCACCTTTTGAGGCTTTCCCTCCTTTTGGAGGGTCTCAATGATGGCTTTCTGCACAACTGTCAGGTCAGCAGCCTTCCCCATGATTGTGCTTCCTACTGAACCCATTGCAGATGTTATGGATTGAATAGCTACTGCACCTTTTCACAATATTCTAATTTTCTGAGATTGTTAATTTGGGGTTTTTATCAGCTGTACCCCATAATCATCACAATTATAACAAATAAAGGCTTGACATATCTCGCTTTGTATGTCATGAGTCTCATATATTAGTTTCACCTTTTAAGTTGAATTACTGAAATAAATGAACTTTTCCACGATATTCTAATTTTCCAAATTTCACCTGTACTTCGTGAACCACCTCTTTCCATATGAACCTTCCCAGACCCTGTGATCATCTTCTGAGGCCCTTCTTTGTGTGCCGCCTCAAGAGGTTTGGAGGGCGGCAACACAAGAATGGGGATTTCTCAGTAGTGGCTTTTTTCAGGGTTTTTATTGGGTTATTGCTTTTATTTTTATTTTATATACTGTGATCTTTTTATGTGAACCGCCCTGAGTCCTCCGGGTATTGAAATTCAATAAATAATAATAATTAATAATAATAATCAGACAAAAAGAAATTTGTGAGGCAGCCAGGGCTTCCTTATTCCTATTTGTGTATACGTGTGATATTTTTCAGGACAGTGGACTATATCCAGAGTTTTCTGTCCATGAGTGCAAGGGCTCTTGCACTAGTGGATGGGCGAGTTTCAGTTTTGCGCAGTGGAGGAATCCAGTTCAGCAGCTGCATTCGCAGAAGCTCATTGGACAGTAGACTGTTCCTTCTGTTGCTTCTGTTGCAGGGCAAACGTGGCAGCAAACTGCTTGATCTTTCTCTTGCATCACAGTGTTCTGCTGGTGCAAAACGTTTCGGCTGCAGAACAAGTATACCTTTGTTACTTTAAATTAGCACTTCATTGGATAAAACCCACAATGAATGAATGAACATTTGGCTGAAATCAGTCATAGGGTTTGAAGAACATGGGTGGGGAACCAAAACGTGGGGAACCTGTGGCCCTCCCGGTGTTAAGAACATAAAAAGAAGAGCTTGCTGGATGTGGTCCCTGGCTACTGGCCCGTCCAGTCCAGCATCCTGGTCTCACAGTGGCCAACCAGATGCCCGAGGGAAACCGGCAAGCAGGACCCAAGCAAAGGAGCCATTTCTCCTCCTGCAGTTTCCAGCAACTGGTATTCAGAGCCACCAGCTGTGGAGGCAGAGCAGGGCCATTATGTGTTGCAGGACCACCCTCCCACCCTCCCTGACCATTGGTCCATGCTGACTGAGGCTGGGGGAAGCTGGAGTCCAACAACACCTCAAGGGCCCCAGGATGTGGGGGAAGGTGGATGTGGAGTGTCCAAGGGGTCCTGGCTTGGGTATGGCTTACGGTGATCTTCTTCCCCCCAGGTACCTTCTGTGCTCTGGACATCTGCCTGTCTCAACTGCAGGACGTGGGCACGCTGAACGTGCAGCAGACAGTGGTGCGGATGAGGACGCAGCGAGCTTTCAGCATCCAGACCCCTGAGCAGTACTACTTCTGCTACTTGGCCATCATTGAGCATGCGCAGAGAGAGAACCTGCTCCCTTCCTCCTACGCCTGGGCAGGGAAGGAGAAGAGCTAATAGGAATCCTGGCCCAGCGGCCACAGAGCAGCAGGGACCAGGCCAAACCCTGTTTCCTCCCTTCCTCCCTCTTGACCAAACCAGATTCGTCAGCATCTTCAGATGCAGCTTTGCCCAGAACACTGATTTGAGCCAATTTTTCTGCCGCTGAGGCTATCAGAAACTTTCTGTTTGACTAGCTGGCTAGCTCAAGTCGCAACTAGTAGCCATGGGCTATGAAGGCTTGCATTCTCCAAGACTAGCACCCTTGATTGAACTGTGCCTTATTAAAAAAGAACAAACCAAACTTCCGGTCCTGACTTGCCACTGGAGGCAAACAGGGAAAAGATGGAACTCCTTCCTTGCCATGTCAGTGTCCTCCACCTTCTGGAGACAGAGGGGGTGCTGCTTTCCTGGTTCTGATGCAGAAGGGGACCCTTTCCAGTTATATCCAAGGCCAGGATAGAAGAAGATTTCAGTCTTGCCCACCACTGAATCTAGGTGTTTCCTTCTCTGTATGTACTTAATACACACTCCTCGTTCAAAGATGTAGCCAGTATTCTCTTTGCATAAATACGATGCAGAGTCTTAATATCTTACAGGGACCTAATATCTTACAGGGACCTTTGTATTAAGTGGCAGCGTCAGTGTTATGAATTATGTTAATGGTTCTTGTCTGCCCAGCCTGCCCAAGGTTGGTCTTTCCCACTGTGCCATCCCAGTTCACCCACTGATGTAGCTTCAACATACACACACTTGCAAGGGCACACCTGTTGTGCAGAGGCGTACAGGTTGCGTGCAAGTTGTGATGTCGTATCACACAAATGCCGCAGTGCCTGGTGTGTGTGTGTGTGTGTGTGTGTCCATGTGATGTTGCCACAGCAGGATGCACCCTTAACCTGCAAGGATCCTCCGTGCCACATCCCAGTGGCATTCTTCTCCCCTGCCTTCACCTTTCTTGCCTGTGATTGTATCTTAAGCCTGCAGAAAAGGTTATTAGCTGGGGTGCAGATCTGTGGGTCTCTTTTCCTGCGATGTGGGGCGGGGCATGTGGAACCCACTTGCAGTTTTGCTGCTAGCCAGGAATGCTAGGCAGTTGTTGGTACGAAGGACTCAGCAGGGGACAGTGTGGATGTGAGTGGCCAAATAAGTGGGGCTTAACCCCCAAACATCTGGGAGAAGGGAGGTAGAGGAAGGAGACTTGATATCGGGCCTCTGATCTGTTCTCTTCCACAGCCCCTCCTCTCCGACAAAACCTTGAAAGCCAATTTTGTTTAAGTGGGGGAATTCTTGCTCTCTACATCCAGTTCTTTCTCCTTGCGCAGCCTGCCAGTGACAAGACTGGGAGCTCCTGTTTTCTTAAAGCAGGCTGACAGCCACCCTCCACCCCAATTTCTGCTTGGAGAGGAGGAGGGCGGCATCTGAGCTGCCCTCAGTAACTTTATACTGGAATAAGCTCTTTTGAATGCGCATATTTTTTATTTTTTACAATCCCTTTTTCTTTCTTTCTCTCCCTCTCTTTCTCAGTTTTGTATTTAACATTAACTTGATCAAGTCCGAATTGGAGATAACTGTAAATGTTCCTATTTGCTATTGTATGGCGATTTCTTTCTCTCCCTCTCTCTCTCTCTCTCTTGTATTTGCAAATAAATATACCTACAACCCACACCTTCACTGCCGTCTCATTTGTTGCGTTGGTTTAAAGCAGAGGTGGTGAAAGTCAAGCCCCAGGGGCCAGTCAGTCTGCCTGTTAGGACTCTTCCCCAGGCCCCCTCCATTCTCATACTTCCGGCGCTGGTTTTGCCTGACAGGAACAGGCCCTTGAGCTGTGATAATGCTTCCTGCTTTGCTGTATGAAGCAGGGTGCGGAGAGTTGGAGACGCCTCTAGGGCTTTGGCCTGGCTCCCATAGCAAGTTCCGAGTTGCATCTGTTTGCTCCACCCCCTTTGCCTCTGGCCCCACCCAGCCTGGCATACAGCTTTCCAAAAACTGATGAGCGTGTGTGCTCCTCAAGCTGGAAAAACATTACTTGGCCCTCAGTTAAAGCATGTGAATGACTGGGAGATTCCTGGTGTGGGTCAGTTTCTGGTACCAGCTTAAACTGTCGTGGTTTCTTTCCCAATTTCAGTTTTGCACTGAACATCTCTCAAAAATAGTTGATTTGTTTATTTTTGGTGAGCCATTCTTGGAGGTGTACTGCAATACAGTGGTACCTCGGGTTACAGATGCTTCAGGTTACAGACACTTCAGGTTACAGACTCCAATAACCCAGAAATAGTACCTCGGGTTAAGAACTTTGCTTCAGGATGAGAACAGAAATCGTGCTCCGGCGGTTTGGCGGCAGCAGGAGGCCACATTAGCTAAAGTGATGCTTCAGGTTGAGGACAGTTTCAGGTTAAGAACGGATCTCCAGAATGAATTAAGTTCTTAACCCAAGGTACCACTGTACTGGATTGATGCGTGGAGCAGATGGAGGAAGCCCCTATTCCATCTCCAAGTTCCAAAAATCCAGTTAATATATAGTCCTCAAAACCAGGCTGTATTGGATTTGTATTGGATCTGGTAAGAACCGATGAATTAGAATAGATAATGTTTTTGCATGATCCTAGCTGAAAGGCCAAGAAGCAGTCAGATCATTTACATACCTCATTTCCTACAAACCCACTGTGCTCCAAGCAGCTCACAGAAGATGGGAAAGTGGGAAGCTGTTTATAGGAGTCAAACCATGGCAGAAGTTCTCTAGGATGTCCGAAGGGATCTCTCCCAGCCCTTTCTGCGGTTGCTGGAGATTGAACCTGGGACCTGTTACATGCAAAGGAAATGCTCTGCCAGCAGTGCTTGGGCTTTCTAAGAAGCCAAACAAAATCATTGCACTTTTGAAATCCGTGCTTTTGGAAAGTTCAGTCTGCCATATTGATTAAAAATGGCATCCAATTGTACCCAAGCAAAATACAAAAACCTGCTCCTTGGGAGCAGGTAAAACTGGGTTACAAAAGCTAAGAGGAGTCCAAATGCATAGCAAATACAAAAACAACTTTCCAAAATTTATAACAGATAAATTCCTCTCATGCAAGAGTTACTTGGCAGTAGCTAGTATCAGTCCAGCTTCTTTTCTTTAAGTCCTTCACAAACTGGCATTTCACCCCACCCATCGCACCACAACAAAAAGCCCTTTAAACATGAGCAATTTATCTCATTTATTGAGACCTACTAGATACCACCTTTGCTGCTGTTTTGGTCTCCACCTGGAGTGGAAAGAGGATCATTGATTCTGGTTTCTCCTATTCTTTACTTGATTATATTTTCTTTCTTTAAGAAAAAGAAAGAAATCAAGGTAATTGGGTGGTTAAAGCTCAGCTCAAAATTGCAGGCATTTTGTTGGCAATAAAGTGACTCACTCTTCTGCTTCGTGCAAATCCTGTGACCTACCTGTCTTTGGCAGCACCTTTGACTGAACTCCATTAAGGATTGTTATATTTGTCCAATATTTAGTTGCTGCCTTTGTTGCAAGGAAAGAGGGAGCCCTTTTTTCTCTCTACATCACAGTCATAATTACTGAAACCAAAACACCCACAGAGTTCTTTGGCCCATGGCTACAAGTCGGGGGCAGTGAAATAGCAATGGCAAAAGATGAAATACGTCTGTCTCTTGACAGCACAGAGGGTTTCCCAGTTGCCTCCACATCTTACCAGCCTGTGAAGTGAAATCAATAACTCGGCATGGAATCCCAGATCTCAGTACCTGTGATTTCCCCCTCCACCTTCCTAAAAAATGAATTAAACACTTCCATTTCCAACCACAATTCAAGTGTTTAGCTTTACAATCCTATATGCCTTAGAACCCAGGAATATGGATGGACGTGAGAAACTATGTGGCATGATGGCTAGTGTTGGACAAGGACCTGGGAGGGAAATCCCCACTCAGCCATGGAGCTCACTGGGTGACCTTAGGCTAGAAGCCTAACCTATCTCACTGGGTTGTTGTGAGGATGAAATGGGAAGGAGGGGAACTATGTACACCACCTTGAGATCCTTGGAAGATAAAGGTGCTGTATGAATGTAATAATAATTTACTAAATCAGACCTCTGCTCCACCTGTTAGTCAATGTGAACCAGGGATAGGGAACCTATGGCCCTCCCAGATGTTGCTGGACATCCTTCCACATCAGCCCCAGACAGCGTAGGAGATGGATATAAAAGCGCCTGCTGGATCAGGTCAATGGCCCTTCTGGTCCAGCATCCTGTGGGAAACCTGCAAGCAGGATTCAAGCACAAGACCACCCTCCACTCCTGAAGGGTCCAGCAGCTGTTATGGAGATCAACGAAGGTTCCCCCTCCTGGCTTACAATGACCAGCAGCAACTCTCCAAGGTTTCCAGTGGGAGCCATTGTCCCCCCTGGACCTGCAGTTGGCAGGGGCCTGAACCTGGGATCCTCCTCTGCCTTGGGAACTTTGGCTCCTGCCATAAAAATAAATCAAGATCCTGGTTCTTGTGGTTCTAAATAGAGGGATGGTTTAAATATAACGATTGGAAGGTGCCACACACAGAATAAAGCTATTGCTCCATTGAGCTTAACTACTGTTTACATGGACTGGCAGAGGCTCTCCAGGGCTTCAGGCAGGGACGGTCTCTGCCTTCCGTGGAGATGCAGGGGCCTGAGCCTGGGACCTTCTGCAGACAAAGAAGATTTCCTCCTGCTTGCATGGAGATGTTTGCCCAAAGCCCTTCTCCAGACACGCAACCTCCTGAAGTAAGGCAGGGAAGCAATTGAGGAGCACCATTTCTGGTTGTGCTGGCTCATCTCTGCCCCCCTCCGCACCTCCACGTGCCCTTGGGGTGCCATGTGCAATCCCAATGTCTTTTGTTGGTTTGTCTCCGTCTCTGCAAAGAGCTGCAACACACACATCTGGGTGCAGGCAGAAGTACAGCCTGCACCTCCAGGTGGGGAGGGACTAGGGGACCTATTGGGTCTCTCCCAACTCTACAGGTCTATGAGTCTATTAAATCCTAGAGAACTGCTGCCATTCATTGTAAACTAAGGTTAAGGGAACTCATCTAAGCATCAGGCCAGATACCCATCTTCCCTACCCCTTGAGTGAAGAGGCTGCAAAATGGCAAATGCAAATCATTGTAAACAAGTGTAAAGTGATGCATGTTGGAGCAAAAAAATCTTAATTTTTTGGGGCTCATGGGGTCTAAACTGGAGGAGACAGACCCGGAACAAGACCTTGGGGTTGCAGTGGATATCTCAATGAAGATGCTGATCCAGTGTGCAGCAGCTGTGAAAAAGGCACATTGCCTGCTAGGAATCATTAGAAAATGAATTGAAAATACAACTGCCAATAATATCATAATGTCATTATATCAATTATGGTATGACTACATTTGGAGTACTGTGCACAGTTCTGGTCACCTCACCTCAAAAAGGATACTATAGAGTTGGAAAAGGTTAAGAAAAGGGCCACCAAAATGACTAAGGGGATGGTGAACCCCCCCAGTGAAGAAAGTTTGAGGCCTTTTTAGTTTGGAGAAAAGGCAAGGAAGAGGAGACACAACTAGGGCTGGGCAATATATCAATCTAATGTCCAAAACCAGTTTGAAGTCCATATTGTGGTAATCATAATTTCATAATTTTTAACACTGATGACCATAAGTTTATTCACAACTGCTTTAAGAGATTAAGCCTTCTATCCTATCAGCACTTGATAATGGATGGAGACTTTAATGAATTTTTAGATCCACAGATGGATATCACCTCAGTAGCCAGGAAAAAAAGGACAAAGGTTAGAGCGACAATTAATAAATATATGATACAGTGGAATTTAGTGGATTCATGGAGACTGCATCATCCTAAGGAAAAATCATATACCGTACATATTTTGCAAGAATTCATAATACCCAGCATAGAATTAATTTTTTTTCTAACATCAGCATCATTGCATCCCTTTAGTAGCCAATGTGACACTGATATTCCCATGACAGCTGATCACTCAGCGGTAATACTGGAATATAATTTATCTAAAACCCAGGAAGGTATGAGGATATGGTATCTTAATATATCATTACTAAATGAAAAAGAACTTCATTCAAAATATAACCCAAGAAACACAAATATATTTTAAAAATAACTCCAAATCTTCAATGTCAAGACTGATGGAATGGGAAGGATATACAGTGGTACCTCAGGTTAAGAACTTAATTCGTTCCGGAGGTCCGTTCTTAACCTGAAACTGTTCTTAACCTGAAGCACCATTTTAGCTAATGGGGGCCTCCCACTGTTGCCGCGCCTCCGGAGCCCATTTTCTATTCTCATCCTGAAGCAAAGTTCTTAACCTGAAGCACTATTTCTGGGTTAGCGGAGTGTGTAACCTGAAGCGTATGTAACCTGAGGTACATCAGAAGCTTACATCAGAGGGAAGATAATATCCTTCTCTGCCAACAATGCCAAGCTGCAAAGATTAAAAGAATATAATATTAAAATTTCTTTAAAAACACTATGGCACCCCATGGCAAATGACCCATCTACGGGTACATATGAAATAATACAACAACTAACATTAGAACTGAATAATATACTAGCTCAAAAGATTGAGTTCAGCCTACTAAGTCTAAGACAAATATATTGGGAACAGGGAGAAAGACTGACAAAAATTCTAGCTAATTGTCTAAAATAAAAGAAAGCGAACCAAATAATACCCTTAATAAGAAATGAAATAATATCGCAGCGACCTCATCAATAGATATCAAAAATGAATTTTTTTAATTCTACAAACAAATTATATTTAGGGCCAGAAAATATATCAGAGGATGAGGTGGAGAACTTCTTTCAAGATATTAAAATACCAACTATTGAAGAATATAAAAAAGATATGCTATCAGCACCCCTAAATATATCAGATATTGAGAATGTAATAAAAACAATGGGGAATGGGAAATCACCTGGACCAGATGGTTTTCCTATAGAATTGTATAAAATATTCAAAAATCTACTAGTTCCCAGACTTCTATGAGGAAATAGCTCATAAAGGTATATCTGCTACAACATTCCATGAAGCTTTAATAATAATTATTCCAAAACCTAACAAAGACCCTACTAAATGTGCAAATTATAGACCAATATCACTAATGAATGTTGATGCAAAGATTTTGAATGCAATATTGGCGGCAAAATTACAAAAAGTTATTCAAGACTTGATACCTAATAATCAATCAGGTTTTATAAAAACAAGACAAGCTACAGATAATATCAGATTAACAAAGATTTGATGAAGAGGATTTTATGATATTGTCATTAGATGCAGAAAAGGCTTTTGAAAGAAATAATAATAATAATAATAATAATAATAATAATAATAATAATAATAATAATTTATTTGTACCACGCCCATCTGGCTGGGCTTCCCCAGCCACTCTGGGCGGCTTCCACAGAGACCAAAAATACACTAAAATGTCACACATTAAAAATTTCCCTGAACAGGGCTGCCTTAAGATGTCTTCTGAATGTCAGGTAGTTGTTTATGGCTTTGACATCTGATGGGAGGACGTTCCAGAGGACAGGTGCCACTACTGAGAAGGCCCTCTGTCTGGTTCCCTGTAACCTCCCTTCTCGCAATGAGGGAACCGCCAGGAGGCCCTCGGCGCTGGACCTCAGCGTCTGGGCAGAACGATGGGGGTGGAGAAGCTCCTTCAGGTATACTGGGCCGAGGCCGTTTAGGGCTTTAAAGGTCAACACCAACACTTTGAATTGTGCTTGAAAATGTACTGGGAGCCAATGTAGGTCTTTCAAGACCGGTGTTATGTGGTCTCGGGGGCCGCCCCCAGTCACCAGTCTAGCTGCCGCATTCTGGATTAGTTGTAGTTTCCGGGTCACTTTCAAAGGTAGCCCCACATAGAGCGCATTGCAGTAGTCCAAGCGGGAGATAACCAGAGCATGCACCCCTCTGGCGAGGCAGTCTGCGGCCAGATGGAGCAGGTAAACAGCTGCCCTGTACACTGAATTGACCTGCGCCTCCATGGACAGCTGTGAGTCCAAAACAACTCCGAGGCTGTGCACCTGGTCCTTCAGGGGCACAGTTACCCCATTCAAGACCAGGGAGTCCTCCACACCTCCCCGCCTCCTGTCCCCCAAAAACAGTACTTCTGTCTTGTCAGGATTTAACCTCAATCTGTTAGCTGCCATCCATCCTCCAACCGCCTCCAGGCACTCACACAGGACCTTCACCGCCTTCACTGGTTCTGATTTGAAAGAGAGGTAGAGCTGGGTATCATCTGCATATTGATGGACACCCAGTCCAAACTCCCTGATGATATCTCCCAGCGGCTTCATATAGATGTTAAAAAGCATGGGGGAGAGGACAGAACCCTGAGGCACCCCACAAGTGAGGGCCCAAGGGTCTGAACACTCATCCCCCACCACCACTTTCTGAACACGGCCCAGGAGGAAGGAGCGGAACCACTGTATGACAGTGCCCCCAGTTCCCAGCCCCTCTAGACGGTCCAGAAGGATGTTATGGTCGATGGTATCAAAGGCTGCTGAGAGATCCAGCAGAACTAGGAAACAGCTCTCACCTTTGTCCCTATCCCGCCGGAGATCATCGACCAGCGCGACCAAGGCAGTTTCAGTCCCATTATGAGGCCTGAATCCCGATTGGAAAGGATCCAAATGGTCTGCATCCTCCAGGCGTGCCTGGAGTTGTTCAGCAACCACCTGCTCAATCACCTTGCCCAAGAATGGAAGATTTGAGACTGGGCGATAGTTGGCCATACTGGCCGGGTCTAAAGATTTTTTTAAAGAAGCAGTTTAATGACCGCCTCTTTCAGCGGATGTGGGAATGTTCCCTCACAGAGGGAGGCATTCACCACCCCGCAGAGTCCATTGCCCAGCCCTTCCCGGCTTGCTTTTATTAGCCAGGATGGCCAAGGATCAAGGAGACAGGTGGTTGGTTTCACGCGTCCAAGCAGCCTGTCCACATCCTCAGGGGTAATGGATTGAAATTGATTCCATGCAACTTGACCAGACAGAATAATAGAATCATAGAGTTGGAAGAGAACACAAGGGCCATCGAGTCCACCCCCCTGCCAAGCAGGAAACACCATCAGAGCACTCCTGACATATGGTTGTCAAGCCTCTGCTTAAAGACCTCCAAAGTTGGAGACTCCACCACACTCCTTGGCAGCAAATTCCACTGTCGAACAGCTCTTATTGTCAGGAAGTTCTTCCGAATGTTTAGGTGGAATCTTCTTTCTTGTAGTTTGGATCCATTGCTCCGTGTCCGCTTCTCAGATCAGCAGAACACAACCTTTCTCCCTCCTCTATGTGACATCCTTTTATATATTTGAACATGGCTATCATATCACCCCTTAACCTCCTCTTCTCCAGGCTAAACATGCCCAGCTCCCTTAGCCGTTCCTCATAAGGCATCGTTTCCAGGCCTTTGACCATTTTGGTTGCCCTCCTCTGGACACGTTCCAGTTTGTCAGTGTCCTTCTTGAATTGTGGTGCCCAGAACTGGACACAGTACTCAAGGTGAGGTCTGACCAGAGCAGAATACAGTGGCCCTATTACTTCCCTTGATCTAGATGCTATACTCCTATTGATGCAGCCCAGAATTGCATTGGCTTTTTTAGCTGCCGCGTCACACTGTTGGCTCATGTCAAGTTTGTGGTCAACCAAGACTCCTAGATCCTTTTCACATGTACTGCTCTCAAGCCAGGTGTCACCCATCTTGTATTTGTGCCTCTCATTTTTTTTTGCCCAAGTGCAATACTTTACATTTCTCCCTGTTAAAATTCATCTTGTTTGTTTTGGCCCAGTTCTCTAATCTGTCAAGGTCGTTTTGAAGTGTGATCCTGTCCTCTGGGGTGTTAGCCACCCCTCCCAGTTTGGTGTCACCTGCAAATTTGATCAGGATGCCCTTAAGTCCATCATCCAAGTCGTTGATAAAGATGTTGAATAAGACCGGGCCCAAGACAGAACCCTGTGGCACCCCACTAGTCACTCTTCTCCAGGATGAAGAGGAACCATTGATGAGCACCCTTTGGGTTCGGTCAGTCAGCCAGTTACAAATCCACTGAGTGGTAGCATAGTCAAGACCGCATTTTACCAGCTTCTTTACAAGAATATCATGGGGCACCTTGTCAAATGCCTTGCTGAAATCAAGGTAGGCTACATCCACTGCGTTCCCGTCATCTACCAGGCTTGTAATTCTGTCAAAAAACGAGATCAGGTTAGTCTGACATGACTTATTTTTCAGAAATCCATGCTGACTATTGGTGATCACAGCATTCCTTTCTAGGTGCTCACAGACTGTTTGCTTAATGATCTGCTCCAGAATCTTCCCTGGTATTGATGTCAGACTGACTGGGCGGTAATTATTTGTGTCCTCTCTTTTCCCCTTTTTGAAAATAGGGACAACATTTGCCCTCCTCCAGTCTGCCGGGACTTCGCCTGTTCTCCAGGAATTCTCAATGACTGCCAGTGGTTCTGAGATCACATCTGCCAGTTCTTTTAATACTCTTGGATGCAGCTCATCTGGCCCTGGAGACTTGAATACATCTAAACTAGCCAAGTATTCTTGTACTATCTCCTTAGTTATTCTGGGCTGTGTTTCCTCTGCTGAATCATTTGCTCCAAATTCTTCAGGTCTGGCATTGTTTTCTTTATCGGAGAAGACTGAGGCAAAGAAGGCATTGAGGAGTTCAGCCCTTTCTGTGTCCCCTGTTTGCATTTCACCATCTTCTCCTCTGAGTGACCCCACTGTTTCTTTGTTCTTCCTTTTGCTACGAACATACCCATAAAAGCCTTTTTTGTTGCTTTTAACCTCTCTAGCAAGCTTGAGTTCATTCTGTGCTTTAGCATTTCTGACTTTTCTGTCTACACGTGCTGGCTATTTGTTTGAATTCCTCTTTGGTGGTTTCCCCCCTTTTCCATTTTTTGTACACATCCTTTTTAAATCTTAACTCAGTTAAAAGTTCTTTAGATAGCCACCCTGGCTTCTTTAGGCACCTTCCATGTTTTCGTCTGATTGGTATTGCCTGACGTTGTGCTTTTACTATCTCCCTCTTAACAAACTCCCAGCCATCATGAACTCCCTTTCCTTTTAGTATTACTGTCCATGGGATCTCACCCAGCACTTCCCTAAGTTTTATGAAGTCTGCTTTCTTAAAGTCAAGAAATTGAGTCCTAGTATGCTTGGCTGCTCCTTTCCGCTGTATAGTAAACTTCAGAAGAGCATGATCACTCGCGCCTAATGATCCTTCCACTTCTACCCCACTAACCAGGTCATCAACATTGGTTAGGACCAGATCTAAAATGGCTGTTCCTCTTGTTGCTTCTCCCACTTTCTGGACAATGAAGTTGTCTGCAAGGCCAGTGAGGAATCTGTTTGACCTTATGCTCTTGGCTGAGTTTGACATCCAACAAATATCCGGGTAATTGAAGTCCCCCATTACTACTATCTCCCTTCCTTTTGCATGCTTGGCCATCTGTTCCAGGAAGGCATCATCTATGTCCTCCGTTTGGCTTGGGGATCTATAGTAAACTCCCACAATGAGGTCACTGTTATTCTCTCCCTTAATTTTGACCCAAATGCTGTCACTTTGGCTTTGAGGTTCTAAATCTTGGATCTCTTCACAGGTATACACATCCCTGACATATAACGCCACTCCTCCTCCTTTCTTGTTTGGTCTGTTTCTCTGAAATAGATTGTATCCCCCCATTATTACATTCCAATCGTGGGACTTATCCCAACAGGTTTCAGTGATGCCTATTTATCCCACCAGGATAAATAGTGCCTACTTATCCCACCAGGTTTCAGTGACAGAGCTCTAGCACTCTCCCGCCCCAGCCCTGCTCCCACGGTGGTGTCTAGCTCCTTCCGAATATGAGTGATTTTATTTGCAAAAAACTTTGCAAAATCGTTGCAGGAGATCTTGGGGTCTTTACAAGGCCTCGGTGGTAAAGGTGGTTCAGTTAAATTGCGGACCACCTGAAAGAGTCTCCTGCTACTATTTTCTGCAGATGCAATAGATGCGGTGAAGAAGGTCTTCTTCACCGTCGCTATCGCCACTTGGTAGGCTCGACGTTGAGCTCTAACCTGTGTCCGGTCTGATTCAGAATGAATTTTCTGCCACCGACGTTCTAGCCGTCTCAGCGATTGTTTCATCACCCTCAGCTCCGAAGAAAACCATGGGGCTGTCTGGGCTCCATGCAATCGGAGAGGGCGCTTCGGAGCCAGACAGTTAATAGCCCTGGTTAACTCCGCATTCCAGCGGGCCACCAGGGAATCAGCTGAAAGGCCATCAACACGGGATAAAGCATCCCCTGCCACTCTCTGGAAACCATTTGGATCCATTAAGTGGCGGGGGCGGACCATCCGAATTGGTCCCACCTCCCTGCAGAGGGGAAGGGTCGCGGAGAAGTCCAGTTGCACCAGGAAGTGATCTGACCATGGCACTTCTTTTGATTCACAAAAATTCATATAAATTCATAGGGTTTGTGTTACATAAATTTGGTTTCTCTATAGAATACTGTAATTGGATTAAAATGATTTATAAAAACCCAATGTTCTGGACAAATGGAAGAATTTCAAATTTAATTAGTTTAAATCGAGGAATGAGACAAGGATGTCCTCTTTCCCCATTACTATTTAATCTCTGCCTGGAACCATTAACAAGAGCAATAATTCAGGATGAGCATATCAAGGGTGTAAAACACAACAAACATAATTACAAAATTGTATTATTTGCGGATGATAACCTTTGATTTATTACAAAACCAGAAGATACAATTCCAAAAATTATGGAGAAAATAAAAACCTTCCGGAGGCGGCGCCATCGGCAATGGCGGATTCCCTCTAGTCTTGAGGGAGTAGCTCCGCGGAAATCGGGTCTTGCCGCTACGGCGAAGCGGGGACCCCCTTGAAAATCACAGGCGGGTGAAGCCTGTGACTGTGGGACTCGGCGGGCACCCTTAGCGCCCCGCCAATCAGCGAGGGAACCCTGGAAAGGGTCCCGGAGCAAAGCGGGGAGTTTGGCGCGGTGCTGAGAGTTAACTGCTTCTTCCATGGAGTCTTCAGCCGCACTGCTGTTGCCGGAGAGCGCCGATCTGTTTCCTGTGGCAATTCGGCTAAGAAACAACTACCCGTGAGTAGGTTAAGTCTGAAGATTGGGGAACTTAAGGGGGGAAAAAGGATTAATTCGGCACCGAAGCGGGAAGGTGTAAACAGGAAGTCCGCCTTCCTTTTATGTAAATAGATCAAAGCAAAGGCTGTCAAAGCAAAGAGCCTGAAAACTGCGTTGAAATAGACTCAAATCCTACATCAATAAAAAGAGAATTCCCTCCCTGTGGTGCGGGGAGAGGGGAGGGAGAAGGGGAAGTATCTTTTGCCCGCAAAAGAAGAGAGAAAGGGAACTAAGAACACCACTTAATGCCTGGGAACGGACTGTCAAAGGACTTTGATACAGCCGTACTGGGAAACGCGCTGTTAAAGGACAATGTAACTTTTTGACAGCTAGCTCTGTAAGAAGGATACTTTGATTCTGAAAAGTCTTACTTGATTTGAAACTGTTGCTCTTTTTGACTAAAGGGGGGAATTTCGAAAGTTGGAATAGTTATTTTACTGTTACAAACTGGAACTGCTATTGTGTCCCCCTAGAGGAACTTTGAAATTGCTACAATTGGCCAGGGAATTTTCCACTCTAAACTGGCCATACCAAAGGGGGATTTTACACCATAAACAAGTAATCGTGGGACTGACCTTGATCCTTAGATAAAGTGTTATGGCTGCCTTGACTCAGGAAAAAACAACAAGATCTGGTAAAATTAGACTGCAGCAGCGTAGACCGTCAGCATCTGGCCTCCCTGCCCCACCAGGGGAAGATCCAGCCCAGGTGGCATCTAAAGGAATGGCAGCTGAAAGGGGCTTAGCTACAGCCTTAGATAAAATTTTTGAATCTTTGGAAAAGTTGAGCAAACAAGTGGCTGAAGCGACAACTAAAATTGATCAAAACACTACAAGCATTAATAATTTGGGGCAGAAGGTGAACTCAAATACAGAATCTATTGAGAAACTGCTGCAGGAATCTACTTCGAACCGAAAAATAGCTGAAGAAGCTAAAGAAAAAGCATTGGCTGTAGAGGAAAAAATATCACCGATTTGCAGGCAGCTTGAGGACCAGTGGCGTAGCGTGGGGGTGCAGGGGGGGCCGTCCGCACCGGGCGCAACATCTGGGGGTTAGGGTTAGGGGGCGCAAATCCATGGGTTAGGGGGAGCATATCCACGGGTTAGGGGGCGCAAATTACTTGCCTTGCCCCAGGTGCTGACAACCCACGCTACGCCACTGTTGAGGACCATAAGTCTTTGCTGTCTATGATTGAATTGAAAGAAAAACAGACAAATTTAAGGATTAGGGCTGTACCTGAACTTGAGAAGGACAGTTTGATTGACTTTCTTACGCAAGAATTTGCAGACTTTTGGAATTTAGACTCAGACAAGTTGGATTTTAAGATATTAAGTGCGTTCAGACTCGGAAGAGGGGGGAGAAAGAACAGGGTGAGAGAGTTTGATCACCCTCCGATCAAGAAAGGAGAGAGACAGAATATTAAGTCGGCACTTCCAAAGGGCCTTGGAAATAGGTGAATCAAGAGTGGAGATATTCAAGGACATTCCTAAACATCTTTTGGATCTTAGGTCTAACTACGGAGATCTAGTGGCCCTGCTAAGAGGAAATAGAACCATCTTCAGGTGGGAATTCCCACAAGGCCTATCTTTTACCTTTAAAGGGAAAAAGTTCAAAATAACATCAGTGGAAGATAAAGAAAAATTTCTGAAAGAACACGGAGAAGATCTGCAAAAAGAAGCTGAAGAAGAGATAAGAGGAGGGCAACCAAAATGGTCAAAGGCCTGGATACGATGCCTTATGAGGAATGGCTAAGGGAGCTGGGCATGTTTAGCCTGGAGAAGAGAAGGTTAAGGGGTGATATGATAGCCATGTTCAAATATATCATGTCACATAGAGGAGGGAGAAAGGTTGTTTTCTGCTGCTCCAGAGAAGCGGACACAGAGCAATGGATCCAAACTACAAGAAAGAAGATTCCACCTAAACATTAGGAAGAACTTCCTGACAGTAAGAGCTGTTTGACAGTGGAATTTGCTGCCAAGGAGTGTGGTGGAGTCTCCTTCTTTGGAGGTCTTTAAGCAGAGGCTTGACAACCATATGTCAGGAGTGCTCTGATGGTGTTTCCTGCTTGGCAGGGGGTTGGACTCGATGGCCCTTGTGTTCTCTTCCAACTCTATGATTCTATGATTCTATGAAAACCAGGAATACAAGACATAGTACCACAACCTTTGGGATAGGACAAGTTAGAGAAGGCGGTACCACTGACAGAACAAGAACAACTACTTGGTGCAGTTGGAGGAAAGTAAAATAAATACATCATGTCCCTGCAACTATTAAGTTGGAATATTCATGGACTTAATTTCCCGGAGAAAAGGAAAAAAGTTTTTCATTTACTGAAAAAGGAACAATTGGACTTGATTTGTTTGCAGGAAACACATGTGATAAGGCTTCATAGGAAAGTATTGATTAATAAAAGATTGGGCCAGGAGTTCATTTCATCGGACAAGGTTAAAAAGAGAGGAGTAGTAATTTACGCCAAAGAAAGCCTAACACCGAAATTTATCTTTAAAGATGACCAAGGAAGATATGTGGCAATTGAAATCCAAACACAAGGGGAAAAATTCTTGATAGTAGGAGTATATGCACCAAATGAGGGGAAATCTGAATTTTTTAAGAAGTTGCATGAGACATTGTTAGACTATATGGATTACAACATTATTATGATGGGAGATATGAATGGAGTGGTATCTACAAATATGGACAAGTCGCAGAGACAGCTAGTTACTAAAGATGGCAGACTACCAAAACCTTTTTTGAGATGACTGACAATATGGACTTGATTGACATTTGGAGAATAAAGAACCCCTTGGGTAGAGAGGGGACCTTCTTCTCTGAAGTCAAACTGACATGGACAAGAATTGACCAAATCTGGATAACTAGAGGACTGGCACCTAAGACACGAAAAGTGGAAATTTGCCCTCAAACTTGCTCCGACCATAATGCTGTGAAAATGGAGATGAAGCTAACACCTGCCGGTTCCTTCAGATGGAGGATGAATGACACCCTGTTTAGAGATCAAGAAATTACTAAGAAGGCCCAAAAAACCTTGAGAGACTATTTTGAGATAAACATGAACATTACCATCGAAAAAAGAGTAATCTGGGATGCAAGTAAAGCAGTTATGAGGGGGTTTCTTATTCAACAGAATGCAATAAAGAAGAGAACTCAAAATGAGAAAAAAGATAAAATCTTGGAAAAAATAAAAGAGGGTGAGAAGAAACTGAGAGCGAAACCAAAGTCACAAGAGATTCTGAAAGAAATAAAGTTATACCAAGTTCAATATATGAAGATGATGAATCAGGAAATAGAATGGAAAATTAAACAGATGAGACAAAGGACATTTGAATCGGCTAATAAATGTGGAAAACTGTTAGCCTGGCAAATGAAAAAAAGACAAAACCTCAACACCATTACCAACTTGGAAGTGGAAGGAAAGAACATCCAGAATCCAGTGGAAATTAGAAAATGCTTCCAGAGGTATTTTAAACAGTTATACTCACAAGGGCCACAGAAAGAGGTTGATTTAGACCAATTTCTAAAAATTAATGGACTTCAAAAAATCTCTCAAGAAAACAAGTTAATGTTGAACTACAAAATAACAGAACAGGAGGTGGAAGGTGCCATTCAGAACATGCAGTTGGGCAAATCTCCAGGGCCAGATGGTTTAACCTCAAAATATTATAGATCCTTGAAGGATTGGATAATACAACCACTAAAGGAGGTTTGTAATGAAATTTTGGAGGGGAAAAAAGCGCCAGAGTTGTGGAAAGAAGCTTATATTACACTAATACCGAAAAATGAGTCTGAAAAGACGCAACTTAAGAATTACCGCCCTATATCCCTGCTTAATGTGGATTACAAAATTTTTGCAGACATTTTGGCTAAAAGACTGAAAAAAGTCCTAGTAGAGGAGATTGTTAGGATATTTCCGTTCCACCTTAAAAGGGAGCAGGATGTTTGTGTCACAGCCTGCGTATTTCCTGTTCACAGGATGTTTATGTTTTTCTATTGCTTTCGTTTCTCTCTCTCTGTCGGAGACACTGAAGTAGGCAGTCAGTCATGTCTTTCTCTGTTCTGATCAACGCTGAATAAAGCTTGTAAATAATGCTCTCCTGCGTGCAGCTTTTGGCTGTGCATTATCTGCTGATAGAGTGTGCATGAGCTCTAGAAGAAACTCATGTCGCTAATTGCTGATACTGCATGGCTACGGGAGATCGATGGATCGTCCAGCACACGGCTTGGGGCCATGATGGACTTTATCTCCCCGGCAGTATCCCAACAACAGGTTTCGGGCCCAGATTCATGGCACTTACAGGAGAGTAAGACTGCGATAGACTGCGTTGAGAGGTATGTGGAGGAAAAGCGAAAGTAAAGCTTTTCTGTTAGCCGCGGCAAGAAGCTTTTGATGTCCGGCAGGCCTAATTTGTCTGGGCGTCGAGCCCAGCAGGCCTCAAGATTTATGGCTGCTGAGATTAGAAGTCTCTGAAGTGTGAAAGGCTCACGGCTCAAAGGAAAAGCTGGAATGGAGTTTTTCCAAGCTTCTGAAGCTGATGAGTGCCCTAAGCTAAATCGGCACAACTATAAAACCTGGGCAAAATGGTGTGAGAGTTTGCTGCGTCAGTTTGGAGTGTGGCATACTGTGTCTGAAGCCCCTCCAGTTCCTCTGACAGATAGATGGAAGGCCGAAAATTCAAAGGCGATAGACATAATAGTCTTGTCTGTCTCTCTGGAGGAAATTGTGACGTTAGCTGGCAACATCACTGCACGTAAGATGTGGCATGCTTTAAAAATGGCCCACCAGCCAGTCATCCCAGCCCAGAGTTTGACTGCATCGGAGGTCCTGGCTGTTTCCCAGAATGTGAATGAATGCAGGGATGCCGAGGGCACCGGTTGCAAGCTGCAGGGGGAGCTGACTGTCACGTCATCCCAGGCAGCATTCCAGCCTCCAGGGGGACCAAAAGAGTCGGCAGCTGAAAGCTCTGTGTGCTGGTCCCGGGGGTAAGGTACCGTGAGTGTAGCAGAGTCCACACGAAGCGGGGCGAGGTCCGATGCAGAGAGATGGGCGGGGAACAGGAACGCTGGAACAGAGGGCTGAGCAGGTAACAGGAACACCGGATGGTCGGGAACAGGAGGCCGAGCAGGGAACAGGAGTACTGGATAGTCAGGAACAGGAAGCCGAGCAGGGAACAGGAGTACCGGTTAGTCAGGAACAGGAGGCCGAGCAAGGATCAGGATCACAGGAAGGTCCGAAGCCAACAACGACGTTGCTCCCGCAACCTGGGGCCGGGATGAGTGGGCTTTTATCCTCTTCTAAGGTCAGGGGCGGTCCCGACCCCCAGGAGCCCCGCCTACTCTGGCCTTAAGGCGAGCACTCCTCCTGGGGGCAACTAGTTCCCTTCGCCTCTCTGCCCTAAGCCTCTGCAGATCAGGAGAGGCCGAAGGGTTACTGGGCCCTGGAGGAGGCTCACCTGTGGCCACTGAGTCATCAGGCCCCTCTGGGGCCAGGAGGACTTCACCTGGGGCCAGCTCCTGCTGCACTGCCACAGGTGCAGGCTCTTCAGCCTCTAGGCCTTGCCCCAGTTCAGCCGGCCCTGGAGGCGGGGACTCCTGTGCAGGCTGGGATTCCTCTGTTTCATCCTCCGAATCGGAATCCCAGGCCATCACACCATCCCCCCTCCCAGGCCCCTCCCCTCAACCGAGGGTCCGGACCCGGCTTGCCGGGGTACGTCGCATGGAACTCTCGGAGGCAGGCAGGTGCGTGGACGTTGGCCACTGGTTCCCAGGAACGGTCCTCCGGTCCGTACCCCTTCCAGTCAATGAGATACTGTAGCTTTCCCCTGCGGTATCGGGAGTCCAGGATGCGTTCCACCTCGTACTCAGGCTCTCCCTGAACCAACACTGGCTGCGGTTGGGGACGGTTCGGGTGGAACTCGTCGGGTGGGGCCACAGGACTCAAAAGGGACCTGTGGAAGACCGGGTGAACCTTCAGGGTTGCGGGTAACCGGAGACGGAATGCCACAGGAGAGACTTGGTCCACGATAGGGAACGGGCCGGTGAAGCGGGCGTCCAACTTCCGCGAAGGTCGAGAGGGGTGGAGATGGCGAGTGGAGAGCCAAACCAGGTCACCGACGCGAAGTTCCGGCCCCACCTGGCGGTGCCGGTCGGCCTGGGCTTTGTACGCTTCCTTGGCCTGGTGCAGTTGCTCCACCAAAAGCTGTTGCTGGGACTGGAGCTCTTGAAGCCACTCCGTCACTGCCGGGACCGCGGATGCCGGCAGCACCTCTGGAAACAGCCGTGGATGATAACCATAGCTGGCCTGGAACGGGGTCTGCTGGGTGGACGCATTCACCGCGTTGTTATAGGCGAACTCCGCCAATGCCAGGTGGTCGACCCAGTCATCCTGCTGGTAGCTGCAGTAACACCGGAGGTACTGCTCTAGCACCGCGTTCGCCCGTTCCGTCTGGCCATCGGTCTGTGGGTGGTAGGCTGACGAGAGACAGACCTCTGTCCCGAGGGTCTGGTGTAATGCTCGCCAGAACCGGGATGTGAACTGAACGCCCCGGTTGGACACCACGCGCTCAGGTAGTCCATGCAGGCGGAAGACATGCTGAAGGTACAGCTGCGCAGTTTCCTTGGCTGTGGGTACAGATGGACAGGGAGCGCAGTGTACCATCTTGGTGAAATGGTCGGAGAAAACCAGAAGGCAGGTACAGCCACGAGACGAGGGTAATTCCGCTACAAAGTCCAACGAAACCGTGTGCCAAGGGCGCGGTGGAACTGGCAATGGCTGAAGTAGGCCGGGGGGTCGCCCGGTAGGACCCTTGGCGCGACGGCAGACATCACAACCAGCAACGTAGCGAGCCACGTCAGCCTTCAGGCGGGGCCACCAAAACTCCCGACTGACCAAATGGGTGGTCCGATACCGTCCAAAGTGCCCCGCTGCTGGGGCATCATGGGCCATCCGGAGAACCTCCAGCCGTAGTGGCCCTGGCGGGACGTACAGACGACCGTGGTGCAGCAGCAGGCCCTGATGCAGGACCAGCCCCGGATATTGTGGACTGGACCCTTCAGCCAGCTCCCGGAGACGATCCTGGGCCCAAGCGTCGACCCGCTGATGTTCCCGCACCCGAACCTGCAGTGGCTGCGCCTCCTGGGTGGCCAGGAATGCAGCCGGAGGTAGAATCGTGGTGGGTTCTGCTTGCTGTACCGTGTCTGCATTGCCTTCAGGTTTCCGGGACAGAGCATCCGCCTTCTGATTCTGAGAGCTAGGGATGTAGCGGATCCGAAACTGGAACCGGGAAAAGAACAACGCCCACCGGATCTGTCTTTGGTTCAGCTTGCGGGTGGTCTGGAGGTACTCCAGGTTCCGGTGGTCGGTTCTCACCTCCACCGGATGTCGTGCCCCCTCAAGATGGTGGCGCCAGACCTCAAAGGCTACCTTGATGGCCAGTAGTTCCCGCTCCCGCACAGTATAGTTACGCTCCGCTGGGAGGAGCTTGCGGGAATAGAAGGCGCAGGGTAAAAGTGGCGCTTCCGGTCCGTGCTGCTGAGACAAGACGGCACCGAGAGCCGTACTGGAGGCGTCAGTCTCTACCACAAAGGGTCGAGAAGGATCCGGATGTTGTAAGATTGGCGCTCTCTGGAAACAGGCCTTCAACCCTTGAAACGCCTCCTCCGCCTCCTTGTCCCAGGAAAACGGCGTCTTGGGGCGCAGTAGTCGGGTCAACGGGGTGGTGCGGTGAGCATAGTCCGCAATGAAGGTTCGGTAATAGTTGGCGAACCCCAGGAAACGCTGTAGGTCCTTGCGGTTCCGAGGTGCCGCCCATTCTCGAACCGCTGCCACCTTCCCAGGATCCATCTGCACCCCACCTGGTGAGAGTCGGTGACCCAGGAAGTCCACTGACCGCTGATGAAACTCGCACTTGCTGAGCTTTGCATACAGACGATGCTCGCGCAAGCGCTGCAGCACGGTCCGGACATGGCCTTCGTGGCACGCCGGGTCACGGGAGTAAACCAGAATGTCATCCAAGTACACCACCATGTACTTGTCTAGCAAGTCCTGGAACACGTGGTTGATGTACCGTTGGAACACAGCAGGCGCGTTGCACAAACCAAAGGGCATAACCAGGTATTCGAACTGTCCGTACCGGGTCCCAAATGCGGTCTTCCACTCATCCCCGGCGCGGATCCGAATCAAATTGTAGGCACCCCGGAGGTCTAGCTTGGTGAACACCTGCGCCCCTTGCACCCGCTCCAGTAACTCCGAAATAAGGGGCAAAGGGTACCGGTCCGGGATGGTGATTTTGTTCAGGGCCCGGTAATCATGGCAAAGGCGGAGCTCCCCACATTTCTTTTTAACAAAGAGCACTGGCGCAGCAGTGGGCGAGGTAGAAGGCCTAATGAACCCACGCTCCAGGTTCTTGCGCAAGAAGTCCTGTAAAGCCTCGCGCTCTGGCTCGGTTAACGAGTATAAGCGACTCACCGGTAGAGGCGCTCCGGGCTGGAGGTCTATGCCACAGTCAAAGGACCGATGCGGCGGCAGCTGGTCTGCCCCCCGTTCCTCAAACACATCGTGATAGTCCCGGTATTCAGCGGGGAGCGTTGCAGCAACCTCCTCAGTGGGCGCAGCTGCTAGCATCTCAGTCTCAGCAGGAGAACTGGGGTCTGGGAAGTGTACAGTCCGTTTGACCCAGTCAATCCGCACATTGTGAGCCTCCAGCCAGTCCATCCCAAGCACCAGGGGGAACCGGGGCATGGAGGCAATATCCAGAGTTCGCATCTCACGGTGCTGCTGGAGGCACAGGACCAGGGGCTGGGTCTCCTGAGTGACGGCACCCGAACGCAGGGGCCGTCCGTCGATTGCCTCCACCTGCACCGGTTCTGGCTTGTTCCGCAGTGGCACCCGATGCTGGGCAGCAAAAGCAGCGTCCATATAAGAGCGGGTTGCGCCCGAATCCACCAGCGCATGGGTAAGAATCCATGGCCCTCCTGGAGGGTATAGATGTACCGGAACCATAAGGTGTTGTAATTCAATTGGTGCGGCCCCATTCTGTGCTGTTTGGGACCCCAGGTAGCCAGGGCCATCAGCTACTGGGGTTTGGTGGTTTCCCTGCGGCTGGCGTTTCTCAGGACAGGACCTTGCATAGTGTCCGCTTCCGCCACAATAGAGACAAAGATTCCCCTCCCGACGCCGCGACTTCTCTGCGGGGGAGAGGTGTGGCCGCACTGCCCCAAGCTGCATAGGTTCCTCCAATGACTTAGCTGGGCCCGTGGGGCTGCTGGTCGACACTGGGGCCAAGAACTGGAGGTGCCGGCGGTCCCGAGCCTGACGCCGGTCCTCTAGCCGATCGTCAATCTGTAGACTCCATTGGATAAGGGTGTCTAGCGTGGTGGGGCGTTCCATCGTGGCCAGCTGGTCCAGTATCTCATCTGAAAGCCCCTCGAGATACTGGTCCCGGAGAGCCGCGTCGTTCCAGGTCAAGTCCTGTGCCAGCAGCCGGAATTCTGTGGTTTATGCGGCCACCGTGGACTTGCCCTGTCTCAACCGCTGAATCGCCCGGTTGGCTTGACTCCCTTTCTGGGGGTTGCCGAACGCGGCCTCCAAACGATTGCAAAACCCCGTATAGTCTGCCAGCAAGGGGGAGTCTTGCCTGAGTAGCGGCAACGCCCACTTGGCCGCCTGGTCCTTTAACAAACTAATCAAAAAGTGCACCTTGGTGCGCTCGTCAGGAAAGTTCCGGGCTCGCCCCTGAATATATAGCTTGGCCTGGGCCAGGAACATAGGAAAGCTGGCCGGGGCTCCATCAAATTTCTCAGGCAAAGCCACTGGGTACTTGCCGGGAGTCGGGGCGTCGGCCCCAGGAGCCGGTAGGGCTTCTAAGCGTTGCTGAAGTGCCACGACCGCGTCACTGAGCTGCTGCACGGTGTGAGTTAAGGCCTGGTTCTCCTGGGCCAAAGTCACCAGTGCAGCCGCCTGGTCCTCCATGACCTCTGGCTCTTCCCGAATGCACCCCTACGAAGGGGGAGTGCGGGTGGGGCGGGAGCAAACTGTGCTGGTCCCGGGGGTAAGGTACCGTGAGTGTAGCAGAGTCCACACGAAGCGGGGCGAGGTCCGATGCAGAGAGACGGGCGGGGAACAGGAACGCTGGAACAGAAGGCTGAGCAGGTAACAGGAACACCGGATGGTCGGGAACAGGAGGCCGAGCAGGGAACAGGAGTACTGGATAGTCAGGAACAGGAAGCCGAGCAGGGAACAGGAGTACCGGTTAGTCAGGAACAGGAGGCCGAGCAAGGATCAGGATCACAGGAAGGTCTGAAGCCAACAACGACGTTGCTCCCGCAACCTGGGGCCGGGATGAGTGGGCTTTTATCCTCTTCTAAGGTCAGGGGCGGTCCCGACCCCCAGGAGCCCCGCCTACTCTGGCCTTAAGGCGAGCACTCCTCCTGGGGGCAACTAGTTCCCTTCGCCTCTCTGCCCTAAGCCTCTGCAGATCAGGAGAGGCCGAAGGGTTACTGGGCCCTGGAGGAGGCTCACCTGTGGCCACTGAGTCATCAGGCCCCTCTGGGGCCAGGAGGACTTCACCTGGGGCCAGCTCCTGCTGCACTGCCACAGGTGCAGGCTCTTCAGCCTCTAGGCCTTGCCCCAGTTCAGCCGGCCCTGGAGGCGGGGACTCCTGTGCAGGCTGGGATTCCTCTGTTTCATCCTCCGAATCGGAATCCCAGGCCATCACACTCTGTTTCTCATGGGAACCAAGGTCATCGCCTTTGCAGAGGCCGGAAGGGCAAAGGTAAACAGAGGCAGACGCCTGCAGATGGCCAGAAGCAGAGGGAGGGTGAAGAGCCCACGCCCTTGGAAAACAAGGCTTTGTTTGCTGGCACAGCTTCACCAAAGGCTAAAGGCAAATCTAATGGCCAGGAGCAGGGGGGCAAGCTGCAAAAGCCCACGCCGGTGGAAAACAAGGTTTTGCTTGCTGGAAAGACTGCTCCAAAGGCCAAAGCCAGGTTCGTTGTGGATTCAGGCAGTACCCGCCATATTTCAAAGGACTGCCACCTATTTATCTCCTTCAAACCTCAAGAAGGTGAGATCCACCTGGCTGACGGAAAGACGTTGTGAATCGCAGGAGAAGGGACTGTGAGACTGGCAAGTCTGCACACAACCATCAAAGGTGTACTTTATGTTCCAGGCACTGCAGACAACTTGCTCAGTGTCCCACAGCTTACTGGGCGTGGTTTTGAGATTTCCTTCAAGAGGAGCGTTTGTGTCATCAGAAAAGGCAAAGAGGACATTTTGCATGCAGAGTTTATGGATGGATTGTTCTGTATAACTTATGACGACACTGGTGCTGTTGTGTCTAATGTTGATTCTTGTTGTGTTGCACAAACTAATAAAGTTCTTCATGCAGGATGCATTCACGATGCACACAGAAGGTTTTGTCACCTCTTGGAAGGCACTGGCCACGATGCCAGAGATGGTTGAGGGTTTGACCATCAAACCCTGTAAGTTTCACATGAAATGTGTATCTTGTGCAGAGAACAAGGTGAAGGTTGCTCTAAAAGGCAAGGAATCTAGCAGGCAGGCTTCCAAACCCTACCAGCTAGTGCATGCAGACCTGGTAGGTCCACTTGCGCCCTCTCTGGGAGGAGCAAGGTACTTCATGGTTCTAATTGATTCTTTTTCCAGGTACATTCATGTGTTTATGCTCAAGCAGAAATCACAAGCGTTTCCAAAATTCAAGGCATTCTGTGCTTGGTTGGAGAATGTTCACGGTAAACGTATTGGCTGTCTCTTTACTGATCGGGGCGGGGAGTTCACTTCTCAGCAGTTTGAAGCTTTCCTGACTGAGAAGGGAATCCAGCATGACTTGTCAACGCCTAGATCGCCATGGATGAATGGACTTGCGGAGCGAGCAAATCAAACGTTGCTGCAAGGAATGAAAACCTTGTTGCATGATGCCAATCTCCCTGATAAGTTTTGGGGGGAGGCTCTGGCGAATTTTGCTTACACTTTTAATCGCAGATTGTCATCACCTATTGGTTGTACCCCCCTATGAGAAGATGTTTGGTAAGAAACCCAACATCAAGCACATGAGAATCTTTGGTTCTGACATGTGGGTACACACCCCACAAAGCAACAAGCTTGGGAAGCGTGGGGCACATGGTTTGTTCATGGGGTACGAAAAAGGTGCATACAGGGTGTGGATGACTGACTCTAAGTCCATTAAGTTCACAAGGAGTGTTGAGTACAATCCTAAGTGGGGGGGGGGGAAATGTGGGAATTTTCCAGAGTTACCCAGAGGAGGATGAAGGTGATGTGAAGAAAGCAGATAATGTTGAGGAAGCTGAGGATGATGATCAGAGTTCGGATTCCAGTTCAGTGGGCGGCGCTGCTGCTGGTGTCAGTGACAGTGATGACACAGCAGACTACAAGAGCGCAAAGGCCTCAGTCAGACCATCTGATGCATCTGACAATGAACTGGAAGAACCACTGTTCACCATTGGTCACTTTTCTCCTAAGAAAGAGGAGATGAGTCCAGAAGACTTGCGTCTAGTACGCAGATCTGAGAGGGCCACAAAGGGCAGACCTCCAAAGAGATTTGCTGATGAGTTTGCTAAGACGGCAACTGCTGTTCTTAGCAGCTCAGAGAAGGTGTGGGAACCTTCAAGCTTCAAAGAGGTTCAGGAGTTAACCTCTAAAGATGCTGAGCCTTGGCTTAATGCCATGAAGGCTGAAGTTGATTCCTTGAACAGGAACCAAACTTGGGAACTGGTACCGGTAGTCCCAGGGATGAGACTGGTTGGCAGCAAATGGGTCTTCAAGGCCAAGAGAGACCAGAATGGCAAGGTTGTCAGACACAAAGCCAGATTGGTTGCCAGAGGTTTTTCACAGGTACCAGGACAGGATTACCATGAGACCTACTCACCCACCGTCAAATATGAGAGCATTCAGCTGATGCTCAAGATTGCTGCGGAAGAGAAACTGCATGTTTCCCACCATGACATTAATACAGCTTTTTTGTACGGGATTTTGGGGGAGGAGCTGTTTATGGTTCCACCTGACGGGATGCAGATACAGAAGGGAATGGTCTGTAAACTCCGGAAATCCTTATATGGTCTCAAGCAGAGTGCCAGGTGTTGGAACACAAAGCTCACTGAGACATTGCTTTCTCTAGGTTTTCACCAGGGCAAAGCTGATCCGTGTGTGTTTGTCAAGGAGGAGGGGCAAAACAAACTGTATTGTTTATGTTTTGTTGATGATCTTCTGATGTTTTGGAAGAATCAGGCTTTTATCAAAGCACCCTAGCTCAGCTGAAGGAGCACTTTGACATGAAGGATCTTGGTGAGGTATCCAACTATCTTTCTCTGCAGGTGGAGAGGGACCAAGCAGGTAATTTTCTGGTACACCAAACACAGAAAATTGCTGATGTTTTAACCAGGTTGAATTTGTTTGATGCAAACCCAGCAGACACACCGATGGTGACAGGTTACCAGGTAGACAGTACTGCTGAAGCGTTTTCTGACACAACGCTGTACAGATGCATTCTAGGCAAGTTGAATTTCATTGCTACATGCTCAAGACCTGACATAGCTGTAAGCACTAACCTGCTTAGCAGACATGCCAACAATCCTACGGTTCAGGATTGGAAAGCTCTGAAGCGCATAGCCCGCTATTTGAAAGGGACTATGCACTACAGGCTGAGGTTCACCAGTCAGAAGACTGGAGGTCTTGAAATCTTTGCAGATGCAAGTTTTGGAAGTGACACCACGGATGGTACAAGCACTTCTGGAGTATGCTACATGTACAACCACTGCCTGTTTGACTGGTTGTGCAAGAAGCAGACGACAGTGAGCCTAAGTTCCTGTGAAGCAGAACTCAATGCTCTGTCATTTTCACTCATGGATTGTGAATGGTTGATGCAACTGTTTAAGGACATCAGAGTTTCTGTCAAATGTCCTGTACAAGTGTATCAAGACAATAGATCGTGTTTGGCTTTGCTGAACTCAGAGAGTTGCAAGCAAAGAACCAAGTACTTGCAGATTAAGCTACATCGTGCAAGAGAGTGTATTCAGAAAGGACTCATTCAGGTGTCCTACATGCCAGGAAATGAAATTCCTGCTGATCTGTTGTCTAAGGTTGTTAACAGAGAACAACTTAAGGTTTACGTACAAAGATTGCAATTGGGTTGAACCACAGGTACTACAGGTTACACGGAAAGGGGGAGGGTGTTAGGATATTTCAATTCCACCTTAAAAGGAAGCAGGATGTTTGTGTCACAGCCTGCGTATTTCCTGTTCACAGGATGTTTATGTTTTTCTATTGCTTTCGTTTCTTTCTCTCTGTCGGAGACACTGAAGCAGGCAGGCAGTCATGTCTTTCTCTGTTCTGATCAACGCTGAATAAAGCTTGTAAATAATGCTCTCCTGCATGCAACTTTTGGCTGTGCATTATCTGCTGATAGAGCGTGCATGAGCTCTAGAAGAAACTCATGTCGCTAATTGCTGATATTGCGTGGCTACGGGAGATCGATGGATCGTCCGGCACATGGCTTGGGGCCATGATGGACTTTATCTCCCTGGCAGTATCCCAACAGAGATACATAAGGACCAAGCGGGCTTTCTCCCGGGCAGACACTTGTCTGACAACACAAGAAATATAATTAATATTTTAGAGAAGTTGCAAGTGAATATTAACACTAAAGCTGTTTTAATTTTTGTAGATGCGGAGAAAGCCTCTGACAATATTTCTTGGAGTTTCATGAAGAAAAATCTTCAGGGGATGGGGGTTGGCCAAGGGTTTGAAAATGGTATAGGTGCAATTTATTCAGAGCAAAAGGCCAAACTAATAGTTAATAATGTGGTAACAGAGGAATTTAAGATAGAAAAAGGGACACGACAAGGCTGTCCAATTTCCCCATTGCTTTTTATTTCGGTCCTGGAGGTTCTGCTAAACATCATCAGAAGGGACCGTTTGATCAAGGGTATACAGGTCGGAGCTAAACAGTACAAATTGAAAGCTTTTGCAGATGACTTAGTATTGACGTTACAGGAGCCAGAATCTAGTACTAAAAGAGTATTAGAATTGATTCAGGAATTTGGTCATGTGGCAGGATTTAAGTTGAACAAGTTAAAAACTAAGGTGCTTGAGAAAAATTTAACACCGATTGAGAAAGAGAGGTTTCAGAAGGAGACAGGTTAACATTGGTCAAGAAAGTAAAATACCTGGGGGTTAATATGACCGCTAAGAATTTAAACTTATTTAAAGACAACTACGAGAAATGTTGGTCAGAAGTGAAAAAGGACTTAGAGATATGGTCAAACTTGAAGCTTTCCTTGTTAGGTCGAATTGCTGTCATAAAGATGAATGTATTGCCAAGAATGTTATTTTTGTTTCAATCATTGCAAATTTTGGACAAAATGGACTATTTCAAGAAGTGGCAGAGAGACATTTCTAGATTTGTCTGGCAGGGAAAGAACCCCAGAATAAAATTTAAAATATTAACTGATGCAAAGGACAGAGGTGGATTTGCCCTGCCACACCTTAAACTTTACTATGAGTCAGCAGCATTTTGCTGGCTGAAAGAATGGCTGCTTCTTGAGAACACAGACATTTTGGATTTAGAAGGTTTTAATAATGTATTTGGATGGCATGCATATTTGTGGTATCACAAGGTTAAAGCACATAAAGCATTTAAAAACCATATTGTCAGAAGAGCATTGTTTAATGTCTGGACAAGATATAAAGATTTACTTGAAAACAAAACCCCAAGGTGGCTATCACCAATGGAGGCGAAGGCTCAGAAAAAACTTAATATGGAGGCCAAATGGCCAAAATATTGGGAAATTTTGGAACAAGAAGGAGACAAATCGAAATTGCAGAGTTTTGAGAAATTAAAAGATAAAGTGCGAGACTGGCTTCATTACTATCAGATAATGGAGGCATATAACTTGGATAAGAAAATTGGCTTCCAGGTGGAAAAATCAAAATTAGAAACAGAACTGTTAGAACCTAAAACTAAGACTTTGTCAAAGATGTATAACTTGCTGTTGAAATAGAATACTCAGGATGAAACCGTGAAATCTGCTATGATTAAATGGGCACAAGATGTCGGACATAACATTATGTTTGCTGACTGGGAACAGTTGTGGACCACAGGGATGAAATTTACGGCATGTAATGCCCTAAGAGAGAATATTATGAAAATGATATACAGGTGGTACATGACACCAGTCAAGCTTGCAAAAATCTATCACTTGCCCGATAATAAATGTTGGAAATGTAAAGAAACTGAAGGTACATTCTTTCACCTTTGGTGGACGTGCCCAAGGATTAAGGCTTTCTGGGAGATGATCTACAATGAAATGAAAAAGGTATTTAAATATACCTTCCTGAAGAAACCAGAGGCCTTTCTCCTGGGCATGGTCAGCCAATTGGTGCCAAAGAAGGATAGAACTTTCTTTATGTATGCCACAACAGCAGCAAGAATACTCATCGCAAAGTATTGGAAGACACAAGATCTACCCACCTTGGAAGAATGGCAGATGAAGGTGATGGACTATATGGAATTGGCAGAAATGACTGGCAGAATCCGAGACCAGGGAGAAGAGTCGGTGGAAGAAGATTGGAAAAAGTTCAAAGATTATTTACAGAAATACTGTAAAATTAATGAATGTTAGAATGATGTTGGATAGAAACTAAGTGGTCTTTTGCTGTAATGCTATAAGGGAATATGAGAAAATGGTTATTAATAGGTAAAAAATTAATGTTATAATATTTAAAAATTGAAGATTAAGATGAATGAAGAGGGGAGGGATTTGCTGAATTAACAATTTGAACTGGAATACAGAAAAGGAAGGCGCAAGGAGGTCCGGGAAATAAGCAAATGAAAAATATGTGATGGAAAGACTGAATTGTTTTTTTAACTATTTTTATTTTGTATTTTTCTTTTTTCTTCTTATTTTGTAATCTTTTGAAAATCTTAATAAATATCATATATATATATATATATATATATATATATATATATATATATATATGAGAAAATAAAAACCTTTGGCAGAATATCGGGATATTCTATAAACTGGACAAAATCAGAGTTGGGCCAAGGGCTACATTGTATAGAAACCATCAATTTCGGATGTGCAAAGACTTTATCAAATACTTGGGTATAATGATTTCATCAGATATAGACCAAATTGTAAAATTAAATTTGAATCAAATTATAAATGAGATTTGACATAGAAAGGTGGGGACCTCTAAACCTCTCCCTTTGGGGAAAGGTTAACGTCCTCAGAATGAATGTTGTTCCAAAGCTTTTATACATTCTTAGAGGATTACCAATACATATTCCCAAATTTTATTTCCAAAAAATAAATCAACTATTTAGATTGTGCCTGTGCGGTACAAAGCCACCAAAAATATCACTACATAAAATTCAACTGCCAACTAAGGAAGGTGGCTTTGGTCTCCCAAATCGGGAACTATATCACCAGGCTTACCTGCTGAGTAAGACTAATGACTGGAGAGCTAGCAGGAATCCCAATTGGGCTACTCTCGAGTATAGTTTCTTTGAACCTCTTATAGGGTGGACTAAACTTGGCTCCAATTTTATGAAATATCCTATTATCCTGGAGACTATTAAAGCACCTATAAAAATTTGGATGAATATAAATAAAAATAATAAAGATGACCCCTATCAGCATGAGAAATTAACAATATGGGCCAGCCCAAAATTAAAAATTGGAAATAAAGTAATAATTTGGCAAAATTGGATGACAAAACGTATTTTGACATTGAATCAATTAATTGATGAAAATTACAAATTTGTGGAATATGACTTTGCAAGTAAAGTATGGATTAACCAGTGAAACACAATGGCAATACATCCAATTGAAACATATGTTGGAAAGGCAGTTTGGCTATAGCAGCTTCGGAAACACCCATGCTGCTACAAGATTTAATCCCTGCAACAAAAACAAAAAACTCTACACTTGCACTAAATAAAACCCTACCCAACAGGAAGAAATATGATTTAGAATATGATAGACAAAAATGGAGTGAAGAGTTAGGGGTACATATAACAAATGATATATTGGAGTCAAGTATAAAATCAACAGAGCTAGCCTCTATGGATTTAATACTAAGACTTATTCAGCAGAAAATAATATTCAGAGTCCACTGGACTCCTGCAAAACTATAGCAGAAGAAAATAACAAGTGCAGAAAACTGCTGGAGATGTGGGAGTAAAAATGCGAACTTAGTACATAAGATGATTAACCGCCCGATGATAAGATCATTTTGGTGCGACGTGAGGATACTTATAGTAAGAGTAATAAAAAGAAATTGTTATTTAGGGGAATTTAATTTAATTTTAAATTATATTCTGGAAACGTGGGAGATTTCAAGGGGTCAAAAAAAATGGGTGTACCGTGCTATATTAGAAGCAAAAAAACTTGTTTTGATGAATTGGAAGAGCCGCAAAACGATTCCATTGAGCACATGGATTGATAATATGGACAGATTAGCTACATATGAACGAATTGCATGTCGATGCAAATTAAGAATGGATAAATATGAAGAAATCTGGAATGAATATTCAAGCGATAAGGCGGATAGTGGGGGGAAGTGGGGGGAGGAGAGAGAGGTGGGAAAATATTGTTTAAAAGGTGCAGTCATAGGTATATCAGTGTATTTGAGAAGAGAAGACTCCCTGGAAAAGACCCCGATGTTGGGAAAGATGGAGAGCGCAAGGAGAAGGGGACGACAGAGGACGAGATGGTTGGATAGTGTTCTCGAAGCCAGCAGCATGAGTTTCACCTAACTGTGGGAGGCAGTGGAAAACAGGAGTGCCTGGCGTGCTCTCCATGGGGTCACGAAGAGTCAGACACGATTAAACAACAACAAATGAGTGTGATCCACCTTGAGTCCTGTAGGTATAGGGCGACATACAAATTTAATAGTGATAAAATAATAATGTGTGTTAAAGGTAAAGGTAAAGGTACCCCTGCCCGTACGGGCCAGTCTTGACAGACTCTAGGGTTGTGCGCTCATCTCACTCTAGAGGCCGGGAGCCAGCGCTGTCCGCAGACACTTCTGGGTCACGTGGCCAGCGTGACGAAGCTGCTCTGGCGAACCGGCACCAGAGCAGCACACGTAAACGCCGTTTACCTTCCCGCTATAAAGCAGTACCTATTTATCTACTTGCACTTTAAGGGTGCTTTCGAACTGCTAGGTTGGCAGGAGCTGGGACCGAGCAATGGGAGCTCACACCGTCGCGGGGATTCGAACCGCCGACCATGCGATTGGCAAGTCCTAGGCACTGAGGTTTACCCTCAGCGCCACCCGCGTCCCTCCTAATGTGTGTTAGGACTGGGCAATCTATTGTCCAGAACTGGTTCAAAGTCTATATTGTGATATTAGTTTTATAATTTTTGAGTTGGCAATATTGTGAATCATGGTGTGCTATGCAAAAATCATGATGTGGGGGAAACCGTGAAACCAGCCAATGCCTCTACATAGCTCCATTCTTATTTCAGACATCATGATATATCAGTATATCATGGTGTTTGATTGATGATATATCATCATGTTGAAAATCAGATATCGCAGTCCTAGAATTTATAAAGTTATGCATGGTACAGAGAAAGTGGATCGAGAAACGTTGCTCTCCGTCTCTCACAATACTCAGACTCAGGGACACCCAACGAGGCTGAACGGTGAAAGATTCAGGAGAGAGAAAGTGCAGCACTTTCACCACCGACGAACTGGCGGAAGAGGCTGTTGGCGGGGCGGGAGGGGGCGGCATCCTGCCGGCGGGTTTCCCCCGGGGGCACCTGCTTGGCCGCGGTGGGAAGAGGATCCGGCAGCCCAGCTGGACGCCCTGGGAGCAGGCGGGAAAGCGCTTCGGCAGCCCAGGGGCCTCCCGGAGTTCCTTCGGCCGCTCACCGGCCGGAAGCCGCCTTCCCGCGCGGAGCCCGGGCGCTCCGGGGGGCGTGGCCTAACTGTGTCGGGTCAGGCCCCGCCCCAACCCCCGCGATTCTTCCGCCAGCAGCCAATCCGCGTCGGGGGGCGTTCCCTCCCATTCAGGATTCCTCGTCCGGCTTGGAGGGTATGTAACAGCTGCTTCCCAGCGCGTCCCCCCGAGGTGCCCTTTGGGAAGCGGGGGGCGCGCGAGTTCGGAAGGCCTGGGCTGGCGGGGGAGGGCTGCGGAGCCGGGCCGCCAGGTGGGGCTTGGCTCGCCGGGCGCGGCTCCGGATTCCGCTCTGTCCCAAAGCGGCCGAGGGAGGAGCGAGGGACCCTCCGCCTCTCGGCGCCCCCCTCGCCCCTCTTTCCCCCGAAGCAAAAGCGCTGCCGGGGGACAGAGGGGCAAGGGCGGGCTTGCAGCGCCCGCTTCTGGCCTTGGGCCGGCGGGGAGAGTTGGAAGCCCGCCGCGCACCGGCTCCCGGGCCGGATGTGGTCTCGACGCTGCTCCCTCCGCCCCTTTTCCTGGCGGGGCGGGAGGACGGCTGTTACTAGCCGGGGAGCGTCATTCTGTGGCCGAATCGCGCGTGTGTCGCGTGTCTGGGGATCCGCGGCTGCTCCCCCCGCCCCCCCGCGGGGAAGTCTCGCTTCCGATTTCGTTTCCATCCTCGCTCGCTGCCGGGCGGGCGAGGGTTCCCCCGGTGGCGCCTGTGCCGGGATGGCGCGCCTCGCTCGCCTGGCGGGCGCCCTCCTTGCAACTAACGCGGAGTTGTGGCACTTCGTCTCCTCCTCGCGCGGCTGGCTTCTGGGTGGCTCGCTTGCCAGATCCGCCGGCCGCCTTCGCATTAACTCTCCCGCTCCCACGGGGGAAGGGAGTCTCTTTAACGTGGCGTCCCGATTCTCCCACAACGGGAGGAGGCGCAAAACCTCCCACAAAAACCTGGCTGGCGTGCGATTGCCGAGCGGATCTCCGTATTATTTTTTTAATCACTTAAATCATACGCGGGGCTTGGCTGCTTTTTGGGTGTGCGTGTGAACGGGGTGCTGGGAAAACAACCAAGGCAACGGGAAGAGAAGCGGGCGGGAGGGCGGCCCATTCGGAGGTCTTTCTCTCCCCTCCCCTCGCGCCCGTTTGCTCGGGAGGAGACGGCGCTGGGCAGGAAGAGGGACGGCGGCCTCCGTTGTTTACGGCGCAGCTTTGACGGGCAGCTCCCCCCCCCCCGAAGTGCGTGGATTTGGAGGCGGGACGCCGCGCTCTGGCCGGGATGGCCCCTCCCGCTTCCATCTCGTCGAAGAGGGCCGAGCTTCCAGGGCGGGGGAGGCGCCGCCGCAATTCGGATTGTGCCGTTGGTCAAGAATGTGACTCGTAATTCCCGAGGGGAGCGGCGAGGGAGCGCGCCTTTCTCCTTGAAGCGGATTGGGGCAGGGCGGAAAACGGGCTCCGCCTCCTTCCCTGTTATGGTTGGGGGGCGGAGAGGCGGGGGGGGGGAGGTGACGGCTGTTTGAAAGCATCCCGGAAGTGAAACTGAAATTCGGTTGCAGGGGAGGAGTAGAATAAGAGCGGTCTAAGGAGCCGGCCCCCGGGATCGTGCTCCCTCGCGACATTTCGGCAGGCTTGAGTTGCACGAGGGGTCGGTGCGCTAAAGGCCGTTGAGTCCTCCATGTGCAGAAGCAGTACATCTGCAGAGGAATCTGGCTGCCCGGCGTCCGGTGCAGTGGCTGATCCTGGAGGGCTGCTCTTGTGCCTCTAGGAAGCAGAAAGGGAACATCCGACCTGTGGAATCGCAGGTACTTCAGCCTTCCTCAACCGGGCAGCCTCCAGATGGAACTATGTGGGAGTTATAGTTCGGTGCATCTGGAGGGCGCCAGGTTGGCGAAGGCTAGGTAGAAGCAGAGCCGGTTTCTCTCGCCATCATTGGCTCAAATAGCGTCTCTCTTTGCCCATTGGAGTAGAAATGGTATGGGTGGGGGTTAGTTAGAGCCATGGAAGATTCACTATTGACTGTCGCAAAGATAGGAAGCATCCAGATTTAGGGAAGGTATAGGAACCCCAGAGGCCAGGGAGAAAGCTTGTGGGATGTCCAGAGGCGGACGGCCTTGGGGTGGGATGGAGCAGAGCTCTTGGCGCTTTTGCCTTTCAGAAGAGGAATCTGGGACTCTCTGCCACCTTCCTGCAAGAGCTGCCACAACAAAGCTCATCTCTCCACCCTGCCTTGTGCAGACTCTCAGGGAGGGCTAGGACACATCTTCCTAGGGGTGGAGGCTGTTGAACAGCCAGCATTGTGGCTTGTGCCTGTGTGTCTTGGGGGCTCTGGATTAAAAGTTCTTCCTGGAGAGAACCCTTGCTTTGCATGCAGAAGGGCCAGGTCCCATCCTTGGCATCTGCTGGAAGGGATGCTTGAGGAGCCGCTGAGCTTGGTGGACCCAAAGTCTGACTTAATGTAAGGCATCTTTGCTGGTTGCTCTGTTCCCTTCTTCCATCATGACTTGAATGCCAAATACCTTTGAATGCTGTGGGCGCCTTTCATTTCTCCCTCAGTGTTTGTCCTGCCTGCCCCTGTGTTTCCTCACTAGCTCCAGGACACCTGAGAAGGCACTTGATGAGTCTCTGTCATCCTTTGCTCCTAGGTGAGGCATGTCTTCACCCATAAGGCTGCTTTAAAACAACAACAATAATAATACAAAGCCTGGCAGATAACTCCCATATGGGGGAGGGTTGCAACATTTGGGGGTTCGTGGGGGAGGGTGAGTATTAGGGAGCATATTATAGAGGTACAGTCGTACCTCGGAAGTGGAACAGAATCTGTTCCAGAAGTCTGTTCGACTTCTGAAATGTTCAGCTTCCAAAGCACGGCTTCTGATTGGCTGCAGGAAGCTGCAGAAGCCCCAGCGGACGTTTGGATTCCGAAAGAACGTTCGAAAGCTGAAACACTCACTTCTGGTTTTCAGTCATTCGGAAGCCAGAACGTTAGACTCCCAAGGCGTTCGGGAGCCGAGGTGCGACTGTATATGAAATTATGCATCTCATGGAGAAAGTGGAACCCAGTGGGGTTGTCCCATGAAGCCAAATGTTAGACAGGATAGACAGAGGACTTTTTCACACAGCACACTTTGTTTATTTATGTACTGCATTTATATGCCACCTTTATCTTCCTATGAGCTCAAGGTGGTTGTACATGGTTATCTTTCTAATTTCATCCATACAACAACCTAGTGAGGAAGGTGACTGGCCCAAGGTCACCCAGGGAGCTTTGTGGCTGAGTGGGGGGTTGTGGCCACCAACTTGGATGGAGGCTTTGCAAAGGAAAGGGGTTTAAACAAACTTGGGGAAGAGCAGGCTCTCAGTAGCTAGTAGCCACAATGACCATTACAATGACCCTCTTGGAGGCGGCATCTCCTGAATATCAGTTACCTGGATTTGCAGGTGAACAGAGTGCTCCTCATGCCCTTTTGGTGGGCTTCCCCTTATGGGCATCTGGGTGGCTCTTGCGAGGAGGACAAGATGCTGGATGGGATGGGCCTTTGGCCTGATCCAGCACGGCATGTCTTCTGTTGTTCAAAGCAATCTTTTCTAGTCTTTAGGGGCAGTAAATTCTCCTGGAGTTCAGTCTGTAAATCAAAGCAGAGGACTGTTTTATGAGGAGTCAAATCCAACCCTGTTAAGTTCAAGTGGTAGGTTTCAAGTTGTTTTTTAACTCCTTGATCTCAACAGGAAGTGGTTTTTACTCTTGCTCCACTGGTCTTTGACAATCATACGTAACTCTCTCTCTCTTTCAGACTTCAGCATTTTTCTTTTGCTGCCTGCAAAATTTTGAAGGATCTCCTTTTCCTCTTGGTAGTGTTGGGGTGTCAGAACCGGTACGGTGCAGGGAGGCAATAAAACATCAAGAGCTTGGGGCAAAAGTTACTTAGGAGAACTAAACAAGCTTCAGTGGGACAATATTATTTCATCCGTGTCTTCCCTACCTTCATAACTTTATGATAGCTGTTGTGTGACGATGCCATTGCAGGCTGAGCTCAGTAACACCCAGTGAATTTCATGGTTGTGTAAGGATTTGGATGCAGGTTTCCTCAGTCTGGATCCCAACTGTCTGGTGCAGAGCTTTCCAAAGTGTGTGTCATGACACATTGTGTTGGCTGCAGTGTGTAGGTGTGTCACACGAATGCTCCCTGTGCTCCCCCCGGGGCTGGAAAGAGGTTAGTTTAACCTCCGGTTTGCTAGTAAAACTGAATTATCGTGTCACAAAATGATGCATGTCTGAAAAATGTGTCACCAACATGAAAAGTTTTGAAAGCTCTGGTCTAGAACACAGCTTTTGGGAGGACCCCCCCCCCCCGAATTGGACCAGCGTTTTCAATAGTGTTAGATAGATAACCAAGGTGTCAAATACCCAGGGCTGCTGCAACAAGCCTTTGGGCAGCTGAGACATGAAAGGGCATCAGAGGAGGGAGGGACAGAGGACAGTGTTGCCCACGGGTGCCATGGCACACTTGCTGAAAAACCACTGCCTTAAACCAAGGTTGTGGTCACCAAAACGGAATGTATAGTTGCCATTTTGTGGGCAAGATGGCTCTAAAGTCCTATTTTTCATATGATGGGCTGGCTATGATTCTCAGTTAACCATCTGGCTAGTTCACGGCCAACCTTGAGCTAGGTTAAGAGCTTGGAGAACTTAAAGAAGAAAAGTCACTTGATTGAGGGACAGACTGCATATATATTGGCTATTCCGCCCTGTTCAGGCAGAACAGAAAAAAGCAATTTGGTTCCAGAAATTCATTCTGATTTTGCAGATAAAATGGAATTCTACAAAATGGGATATTAGTGTGTGAAAACAGTTCAGAGCCAATGATCCCTACATGACTAAGATGACAGGTGCCATCCTGGCACCCAGGCATCTTCACTTGGTTGCAAGTGGTTGAAAGCCAGGTGCAAAATGTGCCTGGCTAATTTCAAACACTGGGTCGATCTGCTTTTTCTGTCATGTTTATGAGAAGGGCATGAGGCAGTGGTCCTCAGGAGCTGATACTCACAGGTGCTTTTAGATGTGGAGGTTTTATGTAGCTAATGTGGCCAATCACTGATGGCAGACTTGGTTATCCATGAATTAGTCCACTTCTCTCTACCTTTTTAAAGCCATCACACTGAATCAAATCCTAGAGATTTCCAGCTAAGTGAATATAATTATTTTCCCACATTTAGCTTAGGCGCCGTCTTCTGAGGGATAGAGTTTCTATTAATTCAAGCCCAGTCATGTTGGCTGATTTATTTTTACTTCTTTTTTTAAGAGTCAGGCTAATGCGAACGTCTGCTGTGCAGCAGCTGCATGTCGGAGGTGTTCCTGGTGACGGAAACGGCTTAATTGCTAGTAGCTTTATCCATGTGGGAAAATGTGTGGACAAGCAATGCTCTGAGCATGTGTGGCTGCCATCTTCACAATTATGGGATTTGTTGGGTGATGATGCACCACTTTGGAGCTTCTTGGGCAATGCTTGTGTTTGCTGCTTCCAGGATAAAATCATGCTCCCAAATAGTGGATCTGAAATCCAAGAAGCAGCCTCCTCTCATGTATGCTGTGATGAACTTAGGCATAAGCAGAGATTGTGTCACCTTCCCTTTGATCTGGCCCAGATATCATTGTTGGAAGGAGTGGGTGAGTTTAATATGTAACTACTGGTGACAGCTGGGTGGAATCCTAGAATTGCAGAGTTGGAAGGGACCCCAAGAGTCATCTAGTCCAAACTCCTGCAATGCAGGAATCTTAGCAAAAACATCTATGACAGGCGGTCATCCAACTTCTGCTTAAAAACCTCCAAGGAAGGAGAGTCCATCACCTCCTGAGGAAGTCTGTGCCACTGTCAAACAGCTCTTGTTACTTTTTCCCAGGATGACAAGGAGTACTCTTCGGGTTTGGTCAGCAGCTACAGATGCCCCTAACAGATACTTCTTTCACCCCACATTGTACCAGTTTCCTTGCAAAAACATCATGGGGGACTTTGTCAAAAGCCTTACTAAAATCAAGATACGCTATGTCCACAGCATTAGGTTAGGGGAGTAAACAATCACTTCTTGTTTTTAAGCAAGAACTGTAATGTAATTGTGCCTTGTGGAGTGCTTGTATTCAGTGTTCTAGCCAGCCATGCCTTCTCTCGGGATACTCCATTCCATTACAGCTGTACCTTGGTTCTCTCAGACCAAAGCTTTGCATGAAATCACATGTGGGAGAGACTTCTCCCTGAATTGGGTGCTAGCCCATTTCCCTTCTGACCAGTGCTTTTTAAAAAAGAAAACAGGTGCCAGTACTGCATATCCTTGAGTACCCCCAGAAAAAACATGGCTTCTGACCATTCTATGTCAAGCAGCTCAACAAGTCCCTACAAGATGCAGTTGCAAGAATAATTTTTTGGGGAGCATGCAAATGTGGAAGGACCATAGCTCAGCAATAGAGCTGCTGTTTTTGCACACAGAAGACACCAGGTTCAGTCCCTGGCATCTCCCTGCCTGAAACCCTGGAGAGCTGCTGCTCGTCCATGGACAGGACTGAGCTTGGTGGGCCAAGTGTCTGGCTTATGGATGTAGTGAGCTGCCTAATTCCATTTCTTCTTGTTGCTCTGTGGTTTCTGCCATTCCATAATGTAGATGGGCTGTTTTCTTTTGCATCTGTAGTGTGTATATGTATACATAAATAGGCAAGAGGATGCATTAAGACATGGAACCAGACCCACACAGCAGGAGAGAATGTTCATCGTACCAGTGACTGGTGGTTTGTGCATTTTGCTGCACCTGTGCTCTTTTTTTGTAGAGAAACACACATATTGAGCCCCGTCTTTTGATACTTTCACTCACACACAGTTCTGAGTATATTTTCATGGCACTGGGAGCATCAAAAACATTATGCCCTCTTCTAAGGAGTTCCTAGCTGGAAAATCATTGGTTTAATGCAGTGGTTACAAACTTCATACACCGCCTTGAGCTCCTTGGAAGAAGAAGGTGGTATATAAATGCAATAAATAAATAAATAAAACATACACGGATAAACTGTACTTTACAGAATTTTGCTGTTCTGGAAGTTGTTTTTGTTACCAAAGCAGCCTATAAACTCATGCCACCTGAAGGTTTGGAATGGACTCCTACATGTCAGAGCCTGGGTAGCTCAGCTGGTAGAGCATGAGACTCTTTCAGGGTTGTGGGTTCAAGCCTCACATTGGACAAAACGATTCCTGCATTGCAGGGGCTGGACTAGAAGTCCGCCATGGACCCATCCAACTCTACAATTCTATAATGCGTTTCATTTGATCAGAACTGCGACTCAAGACATACGGTACATCATTGACTTGGAGAGGCAGCTTGTGTTGCTACCCTTTAAACTGGATGTTCAGGTGTGAGTGTACATGAATGTAGGTTTAGGATGGGCAGGTGTCTTACCTCTGGAAAAAAGCAAAGCTGATGTAAGAGTAAATGAGTTTTCTAAGACTGCAATTTCCCAAACCAGTCATTGTGTACATAAATCTCTTGTGTGATGATGCACCAGCATTAAAGTTTGAGGGTGGGGGAGAGCATTTGCAAGCGAACTATACACATTTTAAAAACATACTTAGCGTTGTTTTGGTGGCTGGGCTCTTTTTGCTTAAAAATGTGCTTCCCCAGTGTATATATTAAAAAGAGGACAGATAGCAAGCAAAGTAGTTTTTGGACTCCAGATCTATAGCGATCACTGTGAGGACTGAATTTCTATGTAACACTGCAGCTTGCTGTGTTCAACTGGTCTTGTGTGTACAGTACTTGGTTTGGGACAATTCTTTGGGAATTGGCTCTCATGATGCTGGCAAGGTGTCCTGAATGTTTTTAAGAATTCAATATTTTCTGGGGTTGGTTGCCTGTGACAATGAAAACAGTCAGGAGATCCAATTGAGTAGTCTCAGGGTATCAAACTCTGTGAAGTTTAAATTCTGTGACTGACTTAAATAGGTGGTACAAGTCTATACATGTTTCCTTGGAAGTAAGGACCACTGAACAGAGCAGGAGTTATTCCGAGGTAAGAATGCATAGGATTGCAATAGTTCTTTATTGCCAGAGGCTAGAAACTTGAATGCTGGCAATCCTTTGGAAATCCCCGTAAACACAAGGGGGACTTGATAAATATTTTTCCTAACCCCAAGCTGTCGGACCTTCTGCGCACCAGTATTTTCAGAAATTATTCCCGGCGACTGTTTTTTGCGGGCATTTCTACTTCGCGGCCCTATGGTAGCTCTGGCAACCTGTTGCCCCGGGGCCGCCCGCCTTCCTCCCGAGAGCGCGCGCTCTGGCGCTGCTCGCCTGCGTTTGTCTGGCGCGCGGCGGCGTCAGCCGGGGGTCCTCGAAGCGCGCCCGGCTGCGGCGTGTTGGCGGCGCCGCGTTCCCGGCCGGGGCCCGCGCGCGCCTGGCGCCCCACGGGCCCCTCCTTCCCTGCCGGCCGGGCGGCCGCCCTTTGCCGAGGCCGCTTTGGCCGCCACGAGCCGCGATGTAAACATTCCACAAAAGGGCTCCTGCAGCCACCCAGGTGGGCGGGGCCTGCCTCTCCGCCTCCTCGAGCGACGGCTTCCTCCGCCACCCGCGGGCCTGGGGCCGTGCTTCGCCATCCAATGGGCGAACGGGAAGGGCGGGCCTTTGATTCCGATACGGAATTTTTTTTAGCCTGCTCCCCCTTCCTCCTACAACCCTCCTTTCGCATCCCCTTCCTGGGAGCCGTCGCCCAATCGAGGCAGCGGAAGCTGGCCAGCGCTGCGCGGCAATTGGCGGGGAGGCCGAGCGGCGTCAGCGCCGCCCAATGGCCGTGCGGGAGGCCGCCCCGGGGGCAGGGGAGAGGCGGGATTTCCCAAGGAACAGAGAAGCGGGCAGTGCTCGGCGGCGGCGGCCGTCCTGAGGCGGTTGGTCTGGGCAACCTGCTCGCTCGCTGCTGCCTTCGCTTCCCTTCGCCCGCTTCCCTTCGAGCGGCGCCCCCGCCGCGAGCTGCCTCGCCGCCCTGCTCGGTGTGGGGGACGCGGGGCGGGCAGACGGAGGCCTGGCTTGGCCTTCGGCTCCTGACGAGGCTCCCAGCCCCGCCGCCTGAGGAGAGAGCGGCAACGGCGGGGAGCGAGAGGCGGCGGGCGCCTTGAGCGCGAGGAGGACGGCAAGTACGAGGCAGCGGCGGCGCTGAGGTGAGCAGAAGGCGCGAGCGGCTGGGCGCGCGCACGCGCGCTGACAAGACCCGTGGCGGGCGGGCGGGCGAAGGGGAGCGTGGTGCGCGCGCAGTGTGTGGAGGGGCGTGGCTTCGCGCCTGTGTCGCGCGCGCCATCCGTTGAAAGCGGGAGAGGGAGGGAGTGGAAGCGATTCGTTCGGTCATCGGCACTAAGGCGGTGGCGGCCCCTCTTCTTGTTCCCGCGCCGCCACTCCTAGGCGGTTCTGGCTGCCTGGCCCGCCCCCAAGTTTCCCCTTCCCGGCCGGCTCTCTTCAGTCTCCCCCCACCCTGCTTATTCGCGATGCATTGTGGCTCCGCCCCCTCGGGGAGGGGGCGCGGGGCGCCGCCGGGTGGGCGGGGCCTCCCTCTCTCTCCGGTGGCGCTTCCGCGGCCACCGGCGCCGCCTCTGTTCCCCTTCCCCCCTCGGTAGTTTCGCCCAGGGTGATGCGGCCCCTCCTGCGGGCCGTGGTCGCTGCAGTCGGGAGTTTGGGTCCTTTAAAAATAAAATAAAATCAAAATTTATCACTCTTCTGGAATTCTGCTTCACTTTCACGACGAAGAGGAGGAGAGCTGCTTGTCCTGCAAGCCTAGCCCCGATTACTTGGGAGTAAGACCAAGAGGACTTCATTGTTATTAACATTATCATTATCATTTATTAAATTTGTATACCGCCCTTCATCCGTAGATCTCGGGTAGATAAAAACACAGAATGCTTTAAGAAATAGAACAGAACAAAACAATAATCCCCCCTCTCTTCCTGCAAGCACATTTAAAATAATATAGGATGTTAGCCAGCCAAAGGCCTTTTTGAAGAGGAACTTTTTCACCTAAGTATAATGAAAATGCCAGACGAACCTCCCTGGGGAGAACATCCCAGGAATGTCGCTATCCTGATGCTCACTTTCACTTCAGCTCAAATGCTCAGGAATGGAAGGCAGGGAAAGCTTGAGTGGATGAGGAAACGTGGCTAAATGAATGGATGTATTTGCTTTTTCTTCTTGTCAGTGTGGGCACAAAGCTCTTCAACGTGTGGCTGGTAAAAAACCTGGCTAGCAGCTCTGGAGCGCAGGAACAGCCACCCTTTCATTCCACGTGCCTGAGAAGCAGCTGCAGGAAGTAGTAGCTGCCTGGGCACCACCTCATGGCTTTCCAGGCGAGAGCTATGGCAGTCGTAAAAGCCCCCTTTAAAGGACCTTATCCGAGGTCATCAGGGTGAAGTTGGGCTGTTGCCAGAGGAGCGGATGGTGACAGACCCTGGAGGCCCCTTGTAATGCAACCAATCACTTTGAATCCTTCCTTAATCACTCAGTTCTTACACTGATGCCTTTTGTCCTCAGATGCCAGAGTGTGAACAGAGGCAGCACATTTTGCTTTTCCAGACACTGGGTTGTGCTTAAATGGGGTTCACTGCCATTAAATATGCTCTTTAAATAGAAAGTGTGCAATTTTAAAGAGTAGCTGTTTAAAAATAATGGTGTTTGTGTTGTGGAATTTAGAGAGCAGCTAGCTGGCAGTTACTTTCCTCTATTTTAGGAATGCAATTGGATATCTAGAAGAGTTGGTTATAAATAATACATAACTATTAAAATTATTTTTTTTAAGTGACTGTTTTTCCCTTTAAAAAAATTGCTGTGCAAGTTTCTAGATTTCTTCAAACCTTGTGTAAATATTTTACATGTTGTGTGCAATGTTATTGAATTTAATTTATTTATTCAGTTTTTTGCTGTCATGGATACAACCATGTCTCTCCACTTGACGTGCAGTTATAGAAATAGATCATACTAGTTCTCTTAAAGGTTCCATCGTATTCTATGCTATGGTTTCAGGGCAGAGTGGTTTTGTGCTTCTTTTACAGGGATGGAGAACCTGTGAATCTCTAGGTGTTCTTAACCATGCCAACTGAGGCTAATAGGAGTTGCAGTGCAACATCTGGAGGGCCACAGGTTCTCCATCCCTGCCCAAAGCATTTTGTCATTAGTTACCATTGGTTTGGTTTTGTGGGGGATGGAGGGATAGGTCAGCATAGGGTCAGGATATTAAACTTCTCAACTCAAATCTACATACGTGTTATACTCATTCATTTTATTAAAACTGCATCTTGCCTTCTTCAAGGAGCTCAATTTAGCATACAGTTTCCCTTGTCTTTCCTTCAGAACATCCCTATGAGGTAAGTTAGGCTGAGTGAAAACGACAAGTCCGTAGTCACCTCTTGAACTTTACAGCTGAATTGGGGTTTGAAACTGGGTCTGTCCAGTCCTGTCCTACACTCTGACCCCTCCACCACACTGGCTGGGAGGAAGCTCCACTGAGCTCAGCTGGCCTTCTGAGTAGGCGCATACAGGGTTGTTGGGCATAGAGTATCATTTTCATGTTGACATAAGTTCTGCATAGCCATATTTTATGTTTACTTCACGTCCATGCTTGAGTGGGCTTATAAACCACTACAAAGCAGTAACAATAACATAAAGTCTTAGGACTTTTTAATAAAAAAAATATAGGGGAGTGATGCTATAGGCGGTTTAGATCAGGGAGCATGTGAAATTACTACTGGCCCTTATGTGGTCAGTTACACAAATGGTGTGCTACAATATCACCAAAAACATACAAACATAGTTTTATTGGAATCAGGAAATAAAATTCTTACTGTATGTTGATGCTTCTGATTTGTAAATCTCATGCCTCCATCTGCATTAATGAAATCTAGAGTGGTTTGTTCCTAAGAGTGATATTGATTGTAAAAGTACTTCAGTGCAGCTGCATTAATATAACAGGGTCTGTGCTTTATAAACAAACTTGCTGACTCCTAGTGCAAAAGGCTAGGATTTAGACCTCTGAATATGTACTTGTGACTTTATCATGCAGAAATCTGAAGTTCTTTACTGATAATTCATTCTCAGTAGCCCTATTCAGGCAGCCTATTGCCCGGTCTATTAATCACCCAAGGGAGACTGATGGGAATGAGCATGCTAGCTTCATGCCCCCCATCCTGTCATCAACTTGTGGACGGCAACTATGAAGCTGGGGACTTCTGTATCTCTGAAAATTCACTGCAATTTTTTAAAATTATTACAGTGGTGCTTTGGTTTACGAACTTAATCCATTGTGGAAGTCGGTTCCAAAGCATTCTTAAACCAAGGCGTGCTTTCCCATAGCAGCGGAGGACTCAATTTACAAATGGAACACACTCAACAGGAAGCGAAACATGTTCTTATTCCAAAGCAAAGTTCACAAACCAAAACACCCACTTCTAGGTTTTCAGCGTTCTTAATCCAAGTTGTTCATAAACTAAGCTGTTCTTAAATCAAGGTACCACGGTATTTGGAAAAACTGTGTTCTAAAATGCATTGGGACCCACAGCCTACATAGGTTGGTTTTGTCTACTTAAAAGTAATTAGATTTTTAAAAATTAAATTAAAACTTTACATTTTTAAAATTTAAAAAATTCAGATTTTACTTCAGTATAGCCGTACAGTGGTACCTCAGTTTTCAAATGTAATCCATTCCAGAAGACCTTTCAAGTTCTGAAACGTTCAAAAACTGAAAACTCAATAGCTGACAGCTAGGCCTCAGGATCTTACACCCAGCGGAAGCTGCGTGGCATGTTCGACTTTCAAAGTGTGTTCGAAAACCAAAGCATTTACTTCTGGGTTTATGGCATTTGAAAACCGAAATATTCAGCAATGGAGACGTTCGAAAACCGAGGTACCACTGTATTCCACAGTTATAAATGAGTGAAATGGTTATAAAAAATGGTATGTTGCCTCTTGCCTTTACTTTGGTCATATCCAAGAGGGGATAAGGTAATTGCTGATGAATTGCTTATTATCAATTTCTTCCTTCAAGGATTCCACAGTGACATTTTATCCTTTTAACAACAACCTTCTGTGGTAGTTTGCAGGGGAGATAGTGATTCTTAGACTTTCCAGTAGGCTTCACAGCTTCAGGATAGAACAGGGATAGGCAAACTAAGGCCCGTGGGCCGGATGTGGCCCAATCGCCTTCTCAATCAGCGTGTTTTTACATGAGTAGAATGTTTCCTTTTATTTAAAATGCATCTCTGGGTTATTTGTGGGCATGGGAATCGTTCATCCTGCCCCATATAGTCTGGGCCATCACATGGTCTGAGGGATGGTGGACCAGCCCCCGGCTGAAAAAGGTTGCTGACCCCTGGGATAGAGGCTGGTTGTCTTCATACTGGGCAGAAGGTGTATTACTGCTACTGACTGCTCTCAAAACCTAGTGCAGAGTGAAAAAAGAGCCCTTTCCCCTCCTTGCTGCCCTTTGGAACTTAGGCAAATTGTGGGATCCTTCTTAGCACTGGAGCTACTCACAAGCATGCTTCAAGCAGCCATTGCGTGTCTCTTAGCCTAAGGGTGGCAAAGGATGATGCTGACTCCTCCCTTTTCTTGATTCTTTTGCCTGTGTCAGAGGACAAGATTCAGAATGTTATTTAATTTTATTATGTTTCTATTGCGCCCTTCCTCCAAAAATCTCAGGTACACGGTTATTTTCCTGCCGCCACCAACTTAATCTTAATCTTCCCAACAACCCTGTCAGGGAATTAGGTTAATGTCACCTATTGAGCTTTATATCTGAGTGGCTTGAGCATGACACTTCACCATACAGGTTTATAGCTGTTTTTCTCCCCTATGTGGCATGAAGCACATTATTTGGTGGAGGAGAGTGGCCTCTCACTTCACAGACATAGGCAAATGCAGTTGCCAGGAAGAGGGCAATCTGGCACCTGCACCTGTAAAACCCTGGTGTATATCTTTTGAGTAGGAGGACATTGCCCTTGATTAATTTGTAAATGTTTGTGCCCTTATATTTGGATCAGTCTGAAATGCCTGTTAGGGAAATGGTCGTTAATAATAATAATAATAATAATAATAATAATAATAATAATAATAATAGTTTTTATTTATACTCCGCCCTCCCCAGCCAAGGCCAGGCTCAGGGCAGCTAACAAGTAATAATAAAAACAAGCTGAATGAATACAAACTTAAAAACAAGATTAAAATACAACATTAAAATATTGAAACATTAAAATGCAGCCTCATCACAGGAGGAGAAAGGAAAAGAAAGAGGGGGAGGGAATCAATTGGCTCCTAGCCAAAGGCCAGGTGGAACAACTCTGTCTTACAGGCCCTGCGGAAAGAAATCAGATCCTGCAGGGCCCTGGTCTCATGAGGCAGAGCGTTCCACCAGGCCGGAGCCAGTGTTGAAAAGGCCCTGGCTCTGGTTGAAGCTAATCTAACTTCCTTAGGGCCCGGGACCACTAGGGTGTTGCTATTTATCAACCTTGAAGCTTTCCGTGGGGCATACCAGGAGAGGCGGTCCCGTAGGTATGAGGGTCCTAGGCCGTGAAGGGCTTTAAAGGTCAAAAGCAGCACCTTAAATCTGACCCTGTACTCCACCGGGAGCCAGTGCAGCTGGAAAAGCAGTGGGTGAATATGCTCCCATGGCATGGACCCCGTGAGGAGCCTGAGCAGGGAGTGTGCCTCATATGTGCTACTGTACTTTGCCAGACTATGGTGTCCTCTTAAAACTGTCCTTTTCTCCTTTCCATTTCTTACATATCTTTCTTTCTGAGTAGTGGTTTGAAATCAGTGGATAAAGTTCATTCTTTCTAGTGAGTGCAAATCATATGCAATGGGGAATGGAAAAAATCTGCTTTTGGCTGATGAAAAAGGTTTGATTTGTGTAATGATGACATTTGAATTTAAGCTAATTTCACCTGCTAATTGATGATGCTACAATTCTTTTCCATGCTAAGGTTGGGGTGAGTTGTATTGCAAATGATGCTGGATATACTATGTTGTTCTATAACTGTGTGCCTTATCTCTATCTTTACATTTTAAGTATTAGAAGTTGATATTTTTAAAATTATGGTGCTTAATCTTCTGGGTGAAATTTTACTCTTTGTTGTCTTAACTAGAAATTTGTGTTGTTCCTTTGAAAAACACAGTTGGTGGTTTGCTTGCTTGCTTGCTTGCTTGCTTGCTTTTTTTCATTTTCAAGCAATTCCCAAATCCCTGTTACAAGTTTGGGATCTACTTCTGAATGGTGACTGTTACAGCAGCTGTCTGACCTTGCCTAACCTCTGGGCAAATCAACAGCATGTGTTCTAATGGATGCAGAAGGAGAGGGAGAGTGTGTGTGTCTTGGGGAACAATACATAGGAGCATCACTTCCTATCGTTAAGCGACCTAAATCTAATTAGCACTATCAACTGACATGTATGTATCTTCAGAGTTAATGGAAGGTTATGTATGTCAATAGTTTCCTTTAGCCTCCTGAGGCTTAGACCATGCAGATTAGGACAAAATTGTTTCAGTTGCTTGAAGGGATCTGGAATGAGAAACAGGAATATTTAGCATATGCGAAGCTTAGCATTCTTAGTGTTGAGCTTGTAGGTTCTGATTATGGTGCCACTGGTGGACGAATCCTGTGAGTTCTGCTTTTGGGACAGCAGCATTTTTCTATCCCTTCCTCGGCAGCCCCTTTGCCTCTTGAAAAATTGCTCCAGAGCTGCATGAGAGGTAATTGGTGAACAATGCAGAATGCACTGCTACTGAATCCCAGTTCTATTGGTGAACAAAAGGCAGCCTTTAGTTCATGGAATGGTACTTCAACTCTCAGCCACACACTGGGCTACTTTGATGTTATTGTCCTACTAAAAAGCTTGTTTTAATTTTAAACCCCCCTATTACATTGGCTCAAATTCTCATTGGCACTTTGGTTGAAAAAGGAAAATAAAGAGGATATGCCCTTTTATTTTAAAATGTAAAGCATATCACTTTCCAGAGATAAGCCACTTTGCATTGTTGAAATGTTCAAGCGGATTATATGTAAACAAGATAAATTGGCTAAAGTGAAGACGTTTGCAGAGACCAGTACAGCACAACCAGATCATCTGGAGGAAGGCGATTATGTTTTTGTCAGCATTTGATATTTGCTCTCTCTGAACCTCCCTATGTAGGGCTCAGATAGTGGCATTCTTTTTCTCCTTAACAATTATGATCTGCACAGGAAGTAATAATAATGTGTAAATAATTCTTGACAAGACCAGTATATGTTTGAGTAGGAAGCTGCATAATAGTAATTTTTTATTTATACCCCGCCCTCCCCGGCCAGAGCCAGGCTCAGGGCCGCTAACACCAGTAAAATTACAATAAAAGGGGGGGGGGACGCAACAATTTAAAATACAGGTTAAAAATACAATTTAAAATGCAGCTTCATTTTAATAATAGCCCATAGATCAAAACCATAAGGGGAGGGAAAGATAAGGGTCAGACTGAGTCCAAACCAAAGGCCAGGCGGAACAGCTCTGTCTTGCAGGCCCTGCGGAAAGATGTCAAGTCCAGCAGGGCCCTAGTCTCTTGTGACAGAGCGTTCCACCGAGTTGGGGCCAGTACTGAAAAGGTCCTGGCCCTAGTTGAGCCCAATCTAACCACCTTGCGACTTAGGACCTCCAAAATGTTGTCATTTGTGGACCTTAAGGTCCTCTGCGGGGCATACCAGAAGAGGCAAAACCAGCACCCTGTGCACCACCGGGAGCCAGTGCAGTTGGTAAAGCACTGAATGAATGTGATCCCATGGAAAGGACTCCATAAGGAGCCTCGCCACAGCATTCTGCACCCACTGGAGTTTCTGGGTCAGCTTCAAGGGCAGCCCCACGTAGAGTGAGTTACAATAATCAAGCCTGGAGGTGACCGTCGCATGGATCACTGTGGCCAGATCGGGGCGAGAAAGGTAAGGGACCAATGCTTAATACGGTGGAGAAGGGAAAATGCCACCTTTGCTGTGGTCGCAACCTGCGCCGCCATGGAAAGGGAGGCATCGAAGGTTACACCTAATCTTTTGACAGAAGGCACTGGTACTAATTGAGCCCCCGCAAGAGATGGGAGTTGGCCCCCCAACCCCATGTCGTCCCGACCCAGCCGGAGGACTTCCATCTTTGAAGGATTTAACTTCAACCGGCTCCCACGCAGCTTATCCAGCCACAGCTTCCAAGCATCAGGTCAGTGTGTCCGGGGCCGAGTCAGGGTGGCTGTCCATCAACAGATAAAGCTGGGTGTTATCAGCATATTGATGACAACCCAGTCCAAAGCTCCGGACAATCTAGGCAAGGGGCACATAAAGATATTGAAAAGCACCCACTTCCGTCATTGGCCATAGGCAATAAAACTGCCACCTGCGAGACTTCTTTATCTCGCAAGGGGTTGACGTGGCGTGCGTGATGGAGACCTGGGTGTGCGAAGGTGAAGTAGTCACCTTGCATGAGATGACACCACCAGGTTTCTCCGTCCTCCACTAATCGCGGACTGTGGGTCGGGGGGGAGGGGTAGCGTTGTTAATCCGGGAGGATTGCTCTTTCAGGGCTGTACCATCACCTCCAATCTCCAGCATTGAATGTGTTGGCCTAGTGTGGGGCACCAAGGAGAGCTTGGCTGTCTGGCTGGTGTACCGACCACCTAGCACACCAGCAGTCACCCTGTCAGGCCTGTTGGATGTGGCGGCAGGCTGGGCCTTGAAGTTCCTTAATCTACTGGTTTTGGGTGACTTCAACGTCCATACTGATGCCACCCCCTCCTCACGGGCTCTGGACCTGGTGTCTTCCATGGCGACACAAGGGCTCTCCCAGTTTGTTTTGGGTCCCACACCAACAGGCCACACGCTGGATTTGATTTTTGGTGCAGGTATAGATGTGATCATGTCCTCACTTGTGGAAGTGCCATGGTCTGATCACTATGCTCTGAAAGCCAGGATTGACTTCCCGCCCCCACCCCGCTTGAGTGGTGAGCCTATTTGGGCTCAGCCGCGAAAACTGATGGATCCTGATGGATTTCGTCAGGCCTTGGGGGACCCTGCTCCCCCAGCGGCTCACTAGATGAGCTTGTCGAGAGCTAGAATAACTGGCTCTTGGTGGCCATCAATGAGATTGCAACTAAGCGCCCTCTGTGACCCCGCCGAAACCCCCTGGTTTACCGAGAAGCTCCGAAAAATGAAGCGGGACCTCAGATGGCTAGAGCGAGTATGGCGGCATGCTCGCGACGGAGCCTCAAGAACATCTTATAGGACGCTTATGAAAGCCTATGAGATGGCAGTGAAAGCTGCAAAGACGTTTTACTTCTCAGCTTCCATTGCATCCACTAGCTCTCGCCAGGCGCAACTTTTTAGAATAATTAGGTCTTTAACAACCCTAGAGGAACAGCCAAATATAAATACGAATTTGACCCATAGCTATGAGGCATTTGCGAGCTTTTTTGTGGAGAAAGTCTTGCTGCTCCGCCCTGACCTCCCTGCCAATTTGGATACAGTAACAGAACTGGAGGCCCCTCGACTGTCCCCAGGTCCAGTATTGGACCACTTTGATCGGATACTCCCTGCCGATGTAGACAGATTCCTTCGAGCTGGAAGGCCCACCACTTGCCCTGTGCCCATCCTGGCTGATTAGAGCGTGTCCAGACGAGGTGCGGGCCCACCTGGGTGAGATCATCAATCAGTCCCAATCAGGGGACTTTCCCAGGGGAGTTGAAGGAAGCAGCGTTGCATCCGCTCTTAAAGAAAACATCTCTAGATCCTTTAGATCTATCCAATTGCCGCCTGGTTTTGAATCTTCCGTACCTGGGTAAGGTAATTGAGAGAGTGGTTGCCGAACAGTTTGGTAGGTTTCTGGATGAAACATCGGCTCTGGACCCATTTCAGTCCAGCTTTCGCCCTGGTTACGGGACCGAGACGGCTTTGGTTGCCCTAACAGATGATCTCAGTAAATAGCTGGATTGAGGTGGGTCAGGACTGCTGATTCTCTTAAGACCTGTCAGCAGCCTTTGACATGGTCGATCACAAACTTTTGGATCACCGCCTTGCCAACATGGAGATTCAGAGCACAGTCCGACAATGGCTGTGCTCCTTTATCTCAGGTCAGGGACAGAGGGTGGCGCTAGGAAGGGAGTTGTTACCGCGGCACTCCTTGGTGTGTGGAGTTGGTCCTCTGTGCCTTTCAGAGCCAGAATGGCTAGCTGGGCATCATGTGGATAGCAGACTACAATGGTTCTGTGGACTAGTTGCCTTGTGAACATATTTTCCTTTTCCCAGGCAACCAGTGTTCAAAATTAACCAGTTGCCAGTCGCTTTCTTTTTTTTTTTAAATGATATTTATTGGGGGGGAAAATTTTAAAGTTACAAAAGAAAAACAAAGTAGAAAAAGAGAAAAACAAGCCACTTCCAACCATACATATACAAATTCAGAATAAGAGGGGGGGGGAGAGAGACAAAAATACACCACAAACATTTAAAAACATTTAAAAACAAATCCATTATTCTCAACTCCTCAACTATCATTACCCTCTTTCCTTGACCTCCTCCTCCTCCCCTTCCTTGTATCCTGGTTCTAAATTGTCACAGCAAATCCTTTCCATATTTCATAATATTCTGTCATTACATTACCTTAAACTATTTTAATCTTATCTTACTATGAAAAACCTTGAAACTTAAAACTTAAATCTTATTTTTTACCAACTTCTCATAACCATAATATTCTTGCATAATTCTTTAAACATTTTTACTAAAGCCAAGTAATTTCATTCCAACATTTTTCTAACATTTATCAATTTTGTAAAACAGTCCTAGTAGTGAAAAAAGGAAATAAAAACAAATCCAATCTTCATCCAGCGTCCCTTCCTCCTGGTCCCGGGTTTTGTCAGTCCTCATTATCCCATCGATCTGGCGCATTAACCTGGTATCCTAATATCCGAGGCCCTTAAGTCTCTTCCATGTCCCTTCCGCAGCTCTTCTTCATATTTGTAACTGTATTTTCCCTTGTCTCCTGATTGTTTCACTCGTGGGAACTCCAGCTTAGCAATATTTTTGACCCTTCTCGACAGATCAGCCCCTTTTCCATAATTGACACTAAATTCCATGTGGTATTTAAAGACATGTTTCAAAATCCCTCCAAAATTGAGAGCCCCCACAATCCCAAACATCTCATGGCCCATTGCCAGACTTGAAAAGTCCAAACATCTATCCAACCCCCCATTTCCAGACCAAACCAAACTTTTTCTTTCCAAATCTGGCTTTTTCCAAGTTCATTTGTCAAATCCAAAAGTTCATATTCCTGTTGGGCCTGTTCTGTCAGGGCACACTCCTGATTTAATTCCTGAGTGGGCTCCACATATTTTCCCACTGCCTGTTCAAAATTTCCCACTGCCTGTTCAAAATTTCTAATCGAATCAGCCATCAAACTCGTCTTCTCATGTAGCTGTTCCAGTACGGCATTTGTTTTATAGAAAGCACACAACAGAGCTTCTGAATACATTGTCCTGAAGGTCAGATGTCTATTCCCACGATTGTAATCTGTAACAGCTGCCAGCTCCCAGGAGTTGGTTACAGTTTCACAGTCTCCCTCTAGGGGGAAAACTTCTATTTAATCTTTCTTTTAAAGACAAGTCTAACAACAGAGTTTCCTTTTTTCAGATATTTTGTCAATATTTATTCCTTTAAGGCAGTGTTTCCCAAACGTTTTTGGGCAACGGCACACCTGTTTACTGAAAAAAAATCTCGCGGCACACCACCATTAAAGCCCCACCCCGTGACGTCAGCGCGCAGCGTCACGCCGGGAGGGACGCACAAAAGTGAAAGTTTTTCCCCTCCCCCTTGCCGGGGAACCTCCAAGCTTTGGGCAGGCAGGCAGGCAGAGCTGGGACGGGGGTTTCCAGGGGACACGGCAGCTCCTCGAAAGGCTTCTCTCGGCTGCGCTCAATCCTCCTCGGAGAGGATTTCCCCTCCGGTCCCATGCGCTCGTTTGGGGGAGCCCTCCGGCTGCTCCCTCTCCCGCCGCGCAGGAGCGATGCCTCTCTCTGGCTCTCCCTCCGCGCAGGCTGAGGGAGGGAGGGAGGGGCGCGTGTGACCCATCTCTGCTGGGAGACCAAACCCAGCGAGGCAGAGTCGCGCGGAGGCGCCCAGGCAGCGCTGCCGGCTGCGAGGAGGAGCGCCAGGCAGCAGCAGGAGGCGCGGCCTCTCCTCGCCGCCGCCGCCCCGCCTCTCGCCGCCCGACTCGCCCGCCTCCCTCCAGGCATCTCGCGGCACACCAGCCGATGTCTCACGGCACACTCGTGTGCCGCGGAACACTGGTTGGGAAACACTGCTTTAAGGTGCGAAAGGAAACAATGGAATCACTATGTTTCTCTTCTTTTAGCTATCTGTCAAAAGCGTTTGTCTCTGGTCAATGGGCTTCAAACGTCAGTCCTGACACCCCGCTCCAGGATTAGGACGATGGAAAGTTACTTTACTTTAAACTCACTTCTGCAGGTTTAAACAGTCCAGAAAAGATCCCCCTTCTTCTCCTGCTGCCGAAGGGGGGTTCAACAATTTTAAATGATGAAAGCCAATCCTTTAGAAGCGATTTTCTGAGCTCTAGTTTACGTTGTCTTTGCTTTATTCTGTCTACAAAGAAACGGAAGGCTGACTTCCTGTTTAGACCTTCCCGTTTCAGTACCAAATTGAAGTAAAATTTTTAAGTCCAATTCCTTTCTGCTCGCAAGTCCTTATTTAAAGTCCAATTGTTCAAAGTTTAAGTACAGTTGCCAGTCGCTTTCTGCAACTCAGGAGTGCTCCCTTGTGGCCAAGTTGAGATTTGCAGTCACATGGTTTGCACATGGTGCAGAGAACTCTTCTGGCTGGGCAGGAGATGCCTTCCAGGACGCTTGTTGATGTCTTTTCCATTGTTGTACAATTTGCATAAGAAGCTCTTTCACGCAGTTAAATAGATTGCTTCTCTTGGGGGGGGGGCAGAAAGGGAGATCTGGCTGATTTTCACCCCACCCCTTCAGCCTTTCTGTGAGAGTGGATAGTTAAATGGGCTTTACTCAGGGCCTTAGAAAAAAGGTGCCATGAAGCTGTTAAAGCAAGTGCCACGCTTTTAACCAGTGCCTTTTTTCTAGGGGGAAAAAGGTGCTTGTACTGCATACCCTTGACAGAAAAAGGACTGGTTTTTATTGTGGGGCTTCTGCTGCTGATTCCTGAGCTGGCTGATTATTTAAGGAGTTTCTAATGGTGATCTTGCTTCTCAGAAGTGAAATGACTCTAGCAGTTAAGCAGTGCCTCTTTTATTGCTTTGCCTTTCATTTTTCCCATAATAATATTTTTGCTGGCTTGCTTGGAAGGTTTGCCCCCTTTATTTGGATTCTGCTGCATCATTTTCTTTTCTAGGAATGCATATTGAGCATGGGGGTGGGGAGAGCAGAGCTGGCCTAAGGAAGGTGGGCCCCCTCTACACAGCCAGGTTGTGTTGGGGAAGGGGGATAAGGGGGTGGAGGGGGAAGCTTCACCTGACACAGGGAGAATAGGAGGAGTAGGCGGCAACTGGAGCACTCCTGGAGCTGCCTTGTGGGGCGAGAGGGTCACAGGGTTCTTTGGAGCTCCGGTAGCACTGACACCAATGTTTGGAAGCTGCAGGAGCTGCTTAAGAAGTTGGAGCAGCAAAACGAGCAGCTAGGTCTGCATTTGCAGCGCTGGTGGGGCGCCAGGCAACAGCCCCCAAAGGCCCCTCGGCAGCATCCCCAGCAGTGCAATCTCGGGTGTCTGCACCCTCTTGCTGCAACCGTCCGCATCCCGCTGTTGCCCGTCACCACAAGGAGCAGCTCTCTACTTCCAGGGCTCAAAAGTCACTGCCTTGGCCCCAACAAAACTGGACCCAGGTGGCCTCTGCGGAGCTGCTAAAGCGCAGTGAGCTGGACTGGCTGGCTGGCTGTGGGGAATCACTTGGCTTGTGCAGCACTTCTGGTGCCATGTTACCCTGCGGACCAGGTGATTCGCAGAGCAGTGCAGCAGCAAAAGAGGCGTATCTTTTGGCGCTTCTGCCCCGCAGACCAACTGACTGACGTGGCATTGCAGCTACACCAGTCAGGTGGAGATGTTAGGCACCAAACAATGGCGCCTGGACATCTCCACTGACTCGTTAAAGGCCGGTTGTCAGTCGCAAAATGTAACCAGCACCTGGCTAATTTTGAACGCTGAGTCCAAGTAGAATAAATATTCTTATATCTTGAAATAGATATGAGAGCCATTTTTGTCTTGTTCTTGGTTCTGGTCTTGTGACAGTGAGTGAGATTTACCTGCTTTTTGAACTCAACTCTGCAGCATGAGGCAGAACACCTTTCTATTCCTTCCTGGAGATGAGTTAGCAAAGTTTGCTGATGACACCAAGTTGTTCAGGGTAGTTTTGAACAAAAATAGGCTGTAAATCGCTCCAAAGGGATCTCTCCAAACTGGGTGAATGAGTATTAAAATGATAAATCTGATGCACTGTTAATAAGCTGTTCGACAGTGGAATTTGCTGCCAAGGAGTGTGGTGGAGTCTCCTTCTTTGGAGGTCTTTAAGCAGAGGCTTGACAACCATATGTCAGGAGTGCTCTGATGGTGTTTCCTGCTTGGCAGGGGGTTGGACTCGATGGCCCTTGTGGTCTCTTCCAACTCTATGATTCTATGATTCTAAGTGTAAGGGGATGCACGCAAGGGGCAACATATCCTAACATTACATATATGCTATTGAGGGCTGAGCTGGTGGTGTCCTACCATTATAGGGTCATAGGGCCCAATGAAGATGTTGACCCAGGTTGTGGCAGTGGTAAAAATGGGGAATTATATTTTTGGGATCATCAGGGAAAGGATTGGAAACAGAACTGGAAATATCACAATGGCCTTATACAAGCCTATGGTGCAGCTGCACTTGAAATACTGTGCACAATCCTGGTTACCACAACTCTTAAAGGATATTATGATGCTGGAATTCAAATCCTCACTCAGCCATGAAATTCACTAGTTGTTATTGTCCCACACGTGCCTAAATTTCAGTCCCACTGTGCTCTCTGTATGATCTGTTTTGCTATGGCTCCTAGCTTTTATATCTCAGTTTCTAACACTGCAGACAACCCTTGTGAAGTAGATTAATATTTGCAAACAAAAACACTTAAGGAAGCTTTTAAAAAGCAGGTTAACCTGAGAAGTACCATATTTTTCGTCCTATAAGGCGCACCGGCCCATAAGACGCATCTCATTTTTTTTGGGGGGGGGGAATGAATTTAAAAAAAATTATTTCCCCCCCCCAGCCCTGGCTGCCGCCCCAAGCCTTGCGCTCACCTGCCCGAAGCAGGGGAAGCCCTCCGGAGGGCTTCCCCTGCTTCGGGCGAGCGTCAGCAAGCCTCGCGCGCCCGGCAGGAGGTCCCACCGGGTGCGCGAGGCTTGGGGCGGCAGCCTGTCGCCCGAAGCACGGGGAGCCCTCGGGAGGGCTCCCCCTGCTTCAGGCGAGTGTCTGCCGGGTGCGCGAGGCTTGCAGACACTCTCCCAAAGCAGGGGGAGCCCTCCGGAGGGCTCCCCGTGCTTCGGGCGACAGGCTGCCGCCCCAAGCCTCGTGCACCCGGTGGGACCTCCTGCTGGGTGCGCGAGGCTTGCAGACACTCGCCCGAAGCAGGGGGAGCCCTCCGGAGGGCTCCCCGTGCATCGGGCGACAGGCTGCTGCCCCAAGGCTCGCGCACGCGGTGGGACCTCCTGCCGGGAGCGCGAGGCTTGCTGACACTCGCCCGAAGCAGGGGAAGCCCTCCGGAGGGCTCCCCGTGCTTCGGGCGACAGGCTGCTACCCCAAGCCTCGCACACCCGGTGGGACCTCCTGCCGGGAGCGCGAGGCTTGCAGACTCTCGCCCGAAGCACAGGGCACCCTCCGGAGGGCTCCCCGTGCTTTGGGCGACAGGCTGCTGCCCCAAGCCTCGCGCACCCGGTGGGACCTCCTGCCGGGTGCGCAAGGCTTGCAGACACTCGCCCGAAGCAGGGGGAGCCCTCCGGAGGGCTCCCCGTGCTTCGGGCGACAGGCTGCCGCCCCAAGCCTCGCGCACCCGGTGGGACCTCCTGCCGGGAGCGCGAGGCTTGCTGACACTCGCCCGAAGCAGGGGGAGCCCTCCGGAGGGCTCCCCGTGCTTCGGGCGACAGGCTGCCGCCCCAAGCCTTGCGCACCCGGTGGGACCTCCTGCCGGGTGCGCGAGGCTTGCAGACTCTCGCCCGAAGCAGGGGGAGCCCTCCGGAGGGCTCCCCCTGCTTCGGGCGACAGGCTGCCGCCCCAAGCCTCGCCCACCCGGTGGGACCTCCTGCCGGGTGCGCGAGGCTTGCAGACACTCGCCCGAAGCAGGGGAAGCCCTCCGGAGGGCTCCCCGTGCTTCGGGCGACAGGCTGCCGCCCCAAGCCTTGCGCACCCGGTGGGACCTCCTGCCGGGTGCGCGAGGCTTGCAGACACTCGCCCGAAGCAGGGGGAGCCCTCCGGAGGGCTCCCCGTGCTTCGGGCGACAGGCTGCCGCCCCAAGCCTCGCGCACCCGGTGGGACCTCCTGCCGGGCACGCAAGGCTTGCGGACACTCGCGGGGGCTGCAGGCTGCTGCCCGCAAGCCTTGTGAGCCCGCGGGTACTCCCACTGGGCTTGCATGGCTTGCGGATAGCTTCCTGAAGCCTGGAGAGCGAGAGGGGTCGGTGCGCACTGATGCCTCTCGCTCTCCAGGCTTCAGCGAAAGCCTGCATTCGCCCCATAAGACGCACCCCGATTTCCCATTCATTTTTGGAGGGGAAAAAGTGCGTCTTATGGGGCGAAAAATACGGTAGGTTAGGCTAAAAGAGTGGTCTGCCAAAGGCCATTCAGAAGAACTTTGCTAACTGAGCTTGGATTGAAACTGGTCTTTCTTCCGGTGGGGTGGGGGTGGATTAGGATCTGCACAAGCAGATATGGTAGCATTTATCTTGTATATGGTGCTTTAGTTCTATAATTTGGCATAACTGCACTCATGAAGCCATCCAGTTTCTGTCAAGTTTATCATGATACATTTAAGGTGAAACTAAAATGTAATATGTTTGTCCACCTATAAATCTTCAGTCTAGTCACATTATACCCTCTAAACTCGTGTTTCCCAAATTTTGGTCTCCAGCTGTGTTGGGACTACAATTCCCACCAACCCTGGCCCCACTGGTTCTGCTCGTGAGGGATGATGAGAGTTGTAGTCTAAAAACAGCTGAGACCCAAGTTTGGGAAACACTGCTCTAAATTCCTACAAAGAGCAGCCTTTGTTTAAATGCATAACTAGAATCTTTGTTGTTTTGTCTCCTTGATTTTGAAATACAATTTTTACTGTTAAGGTTGACAATTCGTTGCTTCTATTTGTCCATTCCTCTTTCTAACAGGTTTTATAGTGCTTTCCTGAGCATGAATTCAGAATGAAGCGGCGATTGGATGAACAGGAGTCACCTGTGTACGCGTCACAGCAGAGACGTATCGCCAGCAACACAGAACCATTCCAACACCAGCATCGTGTTCTTGCTCCAGCACCTCCTGTATATGAGTCTGTTTCGGAGACCATGCAATCTGCTACTGGGATACAGTACTCTGTAACACCCAGCTACCAGGTAGAATTGCTGTCATGTTTTTTAAGCTTATGTCCTCTCAGGAAGTTCATCACTCTTCATTGCTCTGTGGGCAAACAATAACATAACAATAAAGAGCATGTTTTCTCTCTCCTCCACCTCCCAGTGTGTGAGACTCGAGTAAATCTCATGGTCAAGCTGGTACTGTCACTAATGGGGATGGGTGTATCAGTTTAAATAGGTGACAGGGTTCTAGCCATGCTCTTCCTGTGCCCAACTGTGGGGACTCTGCACAGGGATGAATCATTGTTGTTCAGACATGTCACTCCAGGCCAGGCTTAGCTTTCTCAAAGGAGCACTTGAAAGCAAAGCTCTAGGCTGGACAACCAAAGATGCTTCAGCAAGATGAGTTCCTTTTTTGCCACAGATGTTGCTTTGATGGAAGTTATTTGGAGTCATCATTCCCAGGTGACCTCCAGAGCAATTGTTTGGAGCCTTATGCCACCCATGCTGGCATAAGGCTTAACCCTAGTGGCTTGTCTTTATTCTCTCCTTCCCAGGTGTCCACTGTGCCGCAGAGCTCCAGCAGTCATGGGCCCACTCTCGCAACTGCCCATAGTGGGCATCACCATCCCAACCCACCCCAGCCTCATGGCAGCCAAGTGGTGCAGAGTCATGCTCACCCAACTCCCCCTGCAGCACCAGTGCAGGGGCAGCAACAGTTCCAGAGGCTGAAGGTAAGGTCTGAGGTAGATTAACTTGGTTTCATTTAACCTTTCTTCAGAGAAGCACAGACTGCTTGGGGAAATGAGAAAGTTACGCTGTTAGCTCAAGTGGATATCCACTTACTTGGTTGCAAGTTGCTTTGGGTTGCCGTTGGCAACATAAAGCAATTAACATATTGTATAAATATATAAAATAAAGTGTTGTATGGCTGCGGGCTTTTAGAACTTTTAGGTCAGGGGTCAGCAAACTTTTTCAGCAGGGGGCCGGTCCACTGTCCCTTAGACCTTGTGGGGGGCCGGACTGTATTTTGAGGGGGGAAATGAACGAATTCCCATGGCCCAAAAATAACCCAGAGATGCATTTTAAATAAAAGCACACATTCTACTCATGTAAAAACACGCTGATTCCTGGACCGTCCGTGGGCCAGATTTAGAAGGCGATTGGGCCGGATCTGGGCCCCGGGCCTTAGTTTGCCTACCCATGAAGTAGGAGAATCCTGGTTTTATCTAGGGGATGGTATGCAGTTTTTGTATGAGTCTTTGCTAGCAGCTTTTGGAATAACTAGTCAAGGTTTGTTTTTGTGCCTTGCTGCAAACCTGACCAGATAAGCTATAGTGGTGTACATTGAGGAATAGCAGAAATAAGATACATACCCTGTTTTATCAATAGTTTAGTAACACTGAAGAACTTCAACTGTACTGTTATGGTTTTCTCTCTTCTTCTTACATTGCTGTTAATATAACTGCATGGCTCTCATATCTTGGCTGTTAAAAGGTTTCTTTCCCACTGCCACCCCTACATAAAGGTCAGCAACAGAGGGGGAGGCAGAAGTCAAACAGCATTTAAGTCAGTGATGGAGGGCCTGTGACACCCCCTCCCCCAAGTTCTTGTTGGACTCCTGTTCACATCAGCCTTAGTCACCACACTAGTGGTCAGGCATAATGGGAGTTGTATGTCAGAAACAATTGGATGGCCACAGGTTCCCAATCTTTTTGTTAAGGCCACTTGCTGTCCCACTAAAATTTTGTGCAGGCCTAGGACGTTTTGATTTCTTGCGTGTTCACCTGGACAAATTATTGTATTTATATACCACATTTTTCTTTCAACAAGCTCAAGGTGGTGTACATGGTTTTCTGCCTCCCTATTTCACCCTCACAACAACCCTGTGAGGTAGGTTAGGTTAGGAGATGGTGTTGGGCCCAAGGTCTCCCAGGGAGCTTTATGGTTGTCCTTGGCCAAGGAGGGCATGTCCCTGACAAGGGGATGTGTGAACTCTGATAGCCTCTGATCATCTCTTCTATAGGTTGTTTTGTTATGCTGTATTCAATACTAGTCCTACTCAAAGTAAACCCTCTGAAATTAATGAACTTAAGACAGTCCTTTTCATTAACTTTTATTCTGAGTAAGGCTGACTTTACATACATCCCATTTCTTATATGTATGTAAATATCTACTTTTGGGGGGTGTTTCTTTGTCCTGTACTTGTTTTCTGCTGCAGCATGTGCTGTTGCCACTGTCAGGTGCAGTGAGTATTACTTTGTGAAAGTATCTCTGGTATAGCTCTTGGCTGCGGCCAAGAAATGGCCTGCGGGGGGCGGGGAGAGAAGCCCTCTGAGGCGTGGCAAATTCCTTTTTAAAAATGGAGAAAATTTGCCAACCAGCAATTGTGCCTTGGTTGTCGAACAAAAAAGTGAACAAAAGTTTCTATCATTGAACTCAGGAAAACTGTTACGTAAGTCTGAGGAAAGAGCACATGCATAGCCCAGCTGTTGCAGATTTTTTTTTTTTTTAAAAAAAACAGGTTTTCACTCAGGCTGAAATATTGCTTAAATAACCAGCCTGAAGAGTGGCTGTGGTACAGTATATTGTTTTTCTGCACAGCACCCTGCTTATGAAGGGTTTGCAATTTCAGGCTTGTCCACTAGACATTTGTTTTAAAAGCCTGCTTGGAAGCCCTGGATCCATCATTGTTCTGGGCGCTCTTATCCAACCCTTTGTAATTTGTAAATTTCCCCAGAAAGCAGCAGCAAAATGCACATCACAAAACGGCCACACCGATCACAACGTAAAACAAGAAAGTAGTGTCAGGTCCCTTACTGTGCCCCTCCTTGGAACTTTGCCTTGGGCTGCAGTAGCACTATTCACTTCTTGAGAGGACTGTTGTGTTGCATGACAAGAGATGTGAAGCTCCAGAAAGGCCACCCCCCCCAAAAAAAAATGGTAGAATTGCGGGACAGACTATTCTCCTCTACTCTTCCCAGTTCTCTGTTTTCCCCCAGGCCTTTATATCTCTTATGTATGGCTGGGCTTCACAGAAGAGAGAGCTATACACAGTGCAGAATTGCTTTCTGGTGGAAGAATAAGTTTTGCTTAACTGCTTTTTTGTATCTCAGGGGTTGCATTCCCTGTGCATGTGCAGGAATGGAGATAAAATGGTGACAGAAAGACATGTTCCTAAGTTGCTTTTGTTGGTCCTAGGTGGAAGATGCCCTCTCCTACCTTGACCAAGTGAAGCTGCAATTTGGCAGCCAGCCTCAAGTCTACAACGACTTCTTGGACATCATGAAGGAGTTTAAATCTCAAAGGTGCGAACCTGCTGTGTGCTTTATTTTAACAGATGCTTCTTTGGGCCATGTAGTATTTCACTAGTAAGGTCAAAATCAAATACCTGACAATATCACACATTTGAATCTTTCCCTTTGTCTGCCCTAAATTCACCACAGTCCTATCTCGCCTCTGTTTTTTTCTTGTGCTTATTTTCACAATTCTACTCGCAGCCAAACTTCCTTTTTTAGCCCCTGATCTGGTTAAAACCCCTCATGCCTAACACCCCCATCTATAGTGGGCCCCCAAAAAGCAAAGTTTTCTCTTAAGTATGCCTTATCCAAGGTCCAAATCATAGTCTGGGTGGGCTTGATATAGCAAAGGTGCTGAAACTGGTAGGGCCTGAGCATGCTTAGTGTCTTGATAGGAGGCTGTCTGAATACATAGGAAGAGAATCAATAGCAGCCATAGGAAAACACAAGTAAAATCTGAAAAAGTGGCTGCATCACTAGATATGGTTCTCAATGTATTTTGAGAAAACTCCTCTTTCAGGGAGAGGCTTTTATGCTTCATGTTCACTTCTGCAACTGCCTTTTTTGCGTTTGAAGACTCACTTGGAACCTGTCTCATCAACTTCCACTGTGGAAGAAACGCACGTAACAAAATTAAGAAGTCCATGATTTACCGTACTTTCTGATGTTGCACTTTAAAAAGAAAAAAAAAAAGAATTTTTATTAGATTTTTTAATATACCCAAAGAAAAATAAAGCAAACAGGAGTTGCCAAAGTATCAAAATAAAAAGGAAATGATAAATACTACCAACAGCCACTTAACTTGTCATTGCAGATTTGATACTTGTATAAAGATTGTTTCTTGGGGGAAGGGGAAAGAAGTAGATGCTTTTGGGGGGCAGAAAAAGAAAACACAATCCCTGAGAACTCTTCTTTCTCACCCCCTCCCCCATGAGATTTAGAATCTTGAGTTTTAGCAATAGATTATAAGACAAACTTGTCCTGTTCAGCTTTTTGCTTATTGTGAAATGCCCATGCCTATATATTTTCTTTATTTATATTAAATATTATCTGCCTTTCATTAAAAAAAATTCCAAAGTGTTAATAAAATCAATTCATAAAACAAATAAATTCAATTTGTAACCAGCAAATAAGCATTAAAAATAAATTCTTAAAAAGCTAAAAACAGAACAAACAATTCCAAACCCATCTACAGTCTAAATGCCTGGACAAACAGGACGGTCTTCATCAGGCTTTGACAGCTTGTGATGTCATGCCAGGTGGGCCTCCTGCTGAGGGGCATTCCACAGTTGAGGTGACACCATAGGTAAGGTGCTCTTCTTTATAGAAGCATGACATATTTCTGCTAAAGAGGGTAGTTGAAGCAGAACCATTCCAGAAGTTCTTCAGGCGTGGGCAGGCTGGAAAGGAAAGAGGTGCTTGTTCAAGAATTTGGTTACTTTTATTTCCCCAAGCAGCATGTTTTGTTGGCAGCTTGCCTGCCTTATTTTCTGCTAGTAGCTATAATGGGGGATGTGTGTTAACAACATTCTCTAAATGTAGTGCTATGCATGTCTGAAATGTGTCAAATCCACAGAGGAGACCTGATCTCTCTCTTCCTCCTTGTCTTTTGATTTCACAGCATTGATACTCCAGGAGTGATTAGCCGGGTGTCTCAGCTGTTCAAAGGCCATCCTGATTTGATTATGGGTTTCAACACTTTCTTGCCTCCTGGCTACAAAATTGAAGTGCAGACTAATGACATGGTGAATGTAACGACACCAGGGCAGGTTCATCAGATCCCGACCCACGGCCTCCAGCCCCAGCCTCAGCCCCAGCCCCAGCCCCAGCATCAGCATCAGTCTCAGCCATCAGCACAGTCTGCCCCAGCCCCAGCACAGCCAGCACCACAGCCGACACCTGCCAAGATCAGCAAGGTAACCTCAAATGAAACAGGTAGTCTCTAGCTTAGAAGTAGGGACACCTGTGGTTTCCGGACAGAGAAGGCCCTCTCAAGGGACAAAGTGAGGTTGATTTGGGGTTTTGTCAAGGAGGCATGTTCCCAAAGTGGAGAGTCAGAGACAGATAGCTGACCTTTGGGGCACAATCCACCAACACATTCTGTGCAAGAATCACTGCACAAGCACAATATCTGTTTGGAATTTCCCTCTTCAGGCACAAAATTTCTGGGCCAACCAAGCTTCTGCAGCTCTGTTTTGTTAGCATACCGTAGTTGGTGTTGTGTACATGATCTAGCTAGGTGGATTCACAAGGGAATAGCACTGCCTTTGGGAAAGCAGTTGAAGTAGATGAGCGTCTCGTTCCTTTCATCTCTATATTGCTGCATGGTTGTTCTGGGCAAGCTCTGTATCATCCTGAGGTAATAATAAGTTTTGCTGTTTGTTTTGCTTTTGAGCATAGTCAAGCAGCACTCTGGAGGGCTCACTAAGGGCTCACTCATTACGTGGCTGTTCAGGAACCAGTGTAACCCAGTGTCTGCTTTTCATTCCCAGCCATCCCAGCTACAGACACATACACCAACCAGCCAGCAGACTCCCCCAATCCCCTATGCATCCCCTCGTTCTCCACCAGTCCAGCCCCATGCACCTGTGACAATCTCTCTTGGATCCACACCATCCCTCCAGAATAACCAGCCGGTTGAGTTTAATCATGCAATCAACTACGTCAATAAGATCAAGAATCGTTTCCAGGGACAGCCAGACATTTACAAGGCTTTCTTGGAGATCCTCCATACCTATCAGGTGAGTGGGCAACTGCACAAGTCTTAATGACACCTTTTTCCTGTTCAGTATTCACTTTTATATAGAAGAAAAGAGTGGCTTGTCAAGCAAAGCAGGAAAAGATGATTACTGGGTGCAGTGCTATTTTTCTAGAAAAAGAGGTACCGGAACTCACCCTGAACACCTCCCTTGTTCTCTTATAATGGCAATGGTGCCCACCTGAGAGGTGCCAGAACTCAGTTCCGGCAAGTTCTGCCTAAAAAAAGCCCTGGCTGGGTGAAGCATAACAAGTAGTAAATCCCCAGCCAGTTGACACTAGCTCAGTTTTGCTTCAAACCTACCTGCTTCAAACCTTCAAAGTTCCTACCTGCAGAGCAGGAAATTTTATCCATAGATGCTGTTTAAAAGCCATCATTAATGGAGATGAGTCATACAAAAGGGTGCAACACTTGTAGAACAGCCAGATGTGCCTCTCCAGTGTCTGGCCCTCCGTGGAATCCTTCCAGGGGCAGGAAGGAAACTTCTTCAGTGTCCTTTTTATCTTGTCATCTGATGCTTTTCTCTTGAGCTCTCATGCTAGGTGTTGTGGATTTTCTTTAAAGAACCAGGAGAATGAAACTGGTTAGAACAGCTGCTCTGAGCTCTTCCTTTCTCTTCCATCTCATGACAGAAAGAGCAGCGGAATGCCAAGGAAGCAGGAGGCAACTACACACCGGCACTGACTGAGCAGGAGGTCTATGCCCAGGTGGCCCGTCTTTTCAAGAACCAGGAAGATCTGCTCTCGGAGTTTGGGCAGTTCCTGCCAGATGCAAACAGCTCTGTGGTGAGTTTGCTCCTAATGTTGTTACTTACAGGGCACCTTGAAGGAGAGCATTGCTTATCCTGTTCTGCTTACTCCTTATGGCATAGTGTAACTTTTGAAGTACTGGGATATGGATTAATTAATCAGGTGGGGATATTTAATTATAATAATTAAATAAACAAAATAGATTGGACTTCAGAGCAAGAGTTCCTAATTTGGGTTTCTGTTGAAGACAGGAGTGCCAAGTGTGCTCTGGTCCATGGGGTCACGAAGAGTCGGACACAACTAAACAACAAATTGTCTTATGATTCCCTTTTAGAGGATCACAGGCAAAGAGCCAATTTTCTTAGTTTCCTTTCTGGAAAGGATATACTTTGCGTGATGTGAGCTGAATCCTGTTCTCTATGCCTGCCCCCCCTTAGAGATAGATTCTACCCCTTGGTAGAAGGCCATTTTAATATCAAGTTACTTGAGCTCTAGAGCTTTGCCTGGGTGATTACAATTAAATACATATGCCTGTATGGGATACTGGGATCAATATATGTGTTTGTACATTGTTGTTTAAACAAGCTATTAAGCAAGACAACTGCAGAGAAAGTGGAGTCTGTGAGAAATGACCATGGGGGCACAGTCAAGAAGCCCCAACTTAACAGCAAGCAGCAAAGACCTAGTCAGAATGGCTGTCAGATCCGGCGGCATGCCGCAACTGGGACAACTCCTCCAGTGAAGGTAAGCATTGATCATCATCTTCATCAATAGGCTGATACCAGATACTGCAATGGTCTGTTGCAATGAAAGCAACAGAGTCCCTTTTGACCCTTAAATGCTGTATTGTGGCCTAAGCTTCTGTGGACTAGAGGCCACTGGATCAGATGCATGAAGGTGTTTCATTAGTTGGTAGATGCACATATTTATGTTTGAAAACAGTAGGATTGGGCTGGAGGAGGAGACCATGAAGAAGGTCACAGAAGGTCTGCTGCATTTCTGCATAAAGCCCAAAGCAAGAACAGAGTGAGCTGTTAGTGGGACAGCGGTCCCTGATTGACTGTATGCTTAGTTGTAAGTTACAAATGGGCTCATTTTAGCTGGAAAATCATTTGTTCATCAGAGCCTATCAGAGCTTTTGAATCATTGTCTTCCTAATATTTATTTATTACAATAACATTTCAGGATGCAAATTCTTCTGAAGGGAATGGAGGGGCTGTGCTGCTCTAGGAGAAAAAACTCTTAAGCAGGGAGTTAACCTTGGTGAGAGTGAGGGAACAGCCAGTAAAGGTGTCCCATGGCATCTGGGAGCCCTTGTGTGAGGTCTGCAAGAAAAGGTTGAGGTCCTGGGTGAGGAGGAGGCAGTCATATAATCTTTTCTGAGACCTGGGTGGGATGCCAGCAAATAAGGAAGGTTGTTGAACTCTTGTTGATCAATTAACTTGTTGCAAATGAAACAGTGTTTGTAATTCACCATTCTTATTTTAATGCTTTGCCTTTCCAAGCTGATAATGAAAACCCAGGGAAGAGTTAGTGGTATGTATCTACTGACTGGTTTTCTTACATGCCTACTTCATATGCCTTCAGTAACCATTGTTTAACCCTACCAAAACAACAGTAATGTATACCATTCTCCACTTCTCTGGTTTCTCTGCAGCAGCTTAGCAAAACTAAAATATTTTGCAATAGGCATCAGCCCAAGTATTATCTTTCGACTCTGGTTTTTGAAACTCTTTTGTGGCTCATTCTCTCTTTCTGCAGAAGAAACCAAAGCTGCTCAGTTTGAAGGACCCTTCAGTGGTAGAAGCTGGAAAACATGGGACAGAGTCTCTGTTCTTTGACAAGGTGAGGCTTTGGATGACATCTGCTGAACCAGCCATTGGTTTTCAAACAGCCCTAGCGCTTTCTTTTATTTGAGTCCTACTCCCAGATCAGTATGCATTAGGAAAGCAGCCTTAAGCCTCCCAGATGTTACCTGTCTGTCAGTCTCAGCATCTAACATGGGGGGGGGGGGGCTTTTGACCTTCTCACACAACTTCTGCATCACTGCCCCTTTTCACACCTCAGCCGGCTGTATATTTCTCCTGACTAGGTGAGATCTCTGATTTCTAGATACCTTTTGAAGCCACTGTTTCAGAGACTAAATGACATTTTGAAAATTTGCAAAACCCCAGCAAATTTTGAAAAAGTACCCTTTTGTACAAAAGTAGCAGTGAACTAGGCGGCTTTGCATTATAATTTTCAGCAATGAAAACAATTGCAACTATTGACTTCCAGGTTGGCGCCTCTGGCAATGGCGGATTTCCTCCGATCGGGAGGAATCCGCTCCGTGGAAAACAGGGTCTGAACCGCCACGGCGAGGCGGAGACCCATCAAAAACCACAGGCGGGAGAAGCCTGTGGACGTGGGATTTGGCTGGCACCTTTGCACCCCCCCTACTTGTGGGGAAACCCTGTTTTGGGGATCCGGAGCGACGTGGGGGTGAGTGGCGCGGTGCTTTGAATCGACTGCTTCTTTCACGGAGTGAAGCCGCATTGCTGTTGCCGGAGAGCGCTGACTTTTTCAAGTGGACAATTGGATTTTAAACAACTGCCCATGAGTAGAACGGAAAATTGGACTATGGAATTTCTTAATTAGGCACCGAAAGCGGGAAGGTCTAAACAGGAAGTCTGCCTTCCGCTTTTGTAGATAGATTGAAGCAAAGACACGGCAAGCTAGAGTTTAGAAAGTCGTGTGTAAAGGATAAAATTTTCATCATTTAAAATTACTGAACCCCCCTTGGAAGCAGGAGAAGAGGGGGGAACCTTTTTTAGACTGTTTAAACCTGCAGAAGAGAGAGTAAAGAAAGGCAATTTTCCACCGTCTTGAACCTGGGAGCGGGGTGTCAGGACAGATGTTTTGCAGAAGTTCATTGACTGTGGACAAACGTTTTTGACAGATAGTTAAAAGAAGAGAAACATATTGACTCCATTGTTCCCTTTCGCATTTAAAAGGAACAAAATATCGACAAAATATCTGAAAAAGGAAAACTTTGTTGCTAGATCTGCTTTTAATAATAATAATAAAAAAAGATGGATACAAATAGAAATTGTTTCCCCTAGAGGGAGCTTGTGAAACTGTTATTAAAGTCGAACTGGGGAGCTTTGCAGCTGTTAAGATTAAAGATCGTGGGACCAGACTTCGACCTTGAACAAGAATGTGCTCAGAGGCTCTGGTGCTTGCTTTTTGCAAGACAAGTGCTTTATTGGAACAGTTACATGAGAAGATGGACTTGATGACTGTTGCGATTGGAAATTTTGGACAGGCAATGGGTACCTATATAGAACCCACTCAGGAATTAATCCAGGAATGTGCTTTGACAGATGAGATGAGGGAGGAGGTTGTTGCTGGACCTCGAGTGGCAGAGATGGAGGGAGCTGTGGCCCAGCAGGAACATGAGTTGGTGGATTTGACGAATGAACCTGGAAAAAGTCAGATTTGGAGAGATGGAGTTCTGTTTGGCTTGGAGATGGGGGGCTGGATGGACCCCCCTATGCAGGGATGTTTTGACCTTTCAAGTCTGGCTTTGGGCCGGGGGGAGTTCGGAGTTGTGGGGGCCCTTAACTTTGGAGGGACCTTGAAACATGCCTTTAAATACCACATGGATTTCAGTGTTGACCATGGAAAAGGGGCTGACTTGTCGAGAAGGGACAAAAATATTGTCAAGCTGGAGTCTCCCCGAGTGAAAGGAGCAGAAGACAAAGTAAAGTACGAGTATAAACATGAAAAAGACCTGCGGAAGGGACATGGAAAAGACTTAAGAGCCTCAGATATAAGGTCACCAGGTTGATGGACTAGATCACGGGTGTCAAACACAAGGCCCGCGGGCCGAATCCGGCCCGCCAGACCTCGTCATGTGGCCCGTGTAGTCGCCGCCGGCCGCCAGCCTTCACCTTTTATTCTCGCTTTTTTTTTTTGACACAAGAAAGCCGTCTCTTCAGCGCATGCGCGGCAGCCTACAAGCCACAGAACGTCTGCCCTCTAGCGGCGCTGGCCGTTCTACACAGGAAAGCTCCACTTTACATGCATTCAGGAAACCTCCACCTGTAGGACCTACAGATACAAGCGGCCCTTTGAGGGCGACCAAACTGCTGATGCGGCCCCCGATGAATTTGAGTTTGACACCCCTGGACTAGATGGATGGGATAGAAAGGACTGACAAAACCCAAGACCAGGAAGAAGAGACGATGGATGAAAATTGGAAGAAAGTTTTAAAAATTTATTTAGAAAAGTATTGTAAAATTAATGAGTATTAGAAAAATGTTGGAATGAAATTATTTGGCTTTAGCAGAAATGTTAAAAAGAATTATGTAAGAATATGTTATGGTTAAAAGAATTTGGTATAAATAAGATTTAAGTTTTAAGTTTTAGGGTTTTTTATGGTAAGATAAGGTTAAAATAGATTAAGGTAATTTAATGACAGAATATTGTGAAAGATGCAAAGGATTTGCTGAGATAATTAATAACTAGAATACAAAAAAGGGAGGTGTGAGGAGGTCGATGAAATAAGTTAATGAAAGTTAAGGATTTGGGAATATTGGATTTGTTTTTAATTTTTTTGTTTATTTTTGGCTTTTTGATTTTGATGCATTATGCATTTTGTTTTTTCTTTTTGACTTTGGTTTTTACTGAGTTGTAATTGTTACTTTTATCTACTTTTTTCTTTTTCTTTTTCTCTTGTTTTTTCCTTCTTTTTTCTTTGTAACTTTAAAATTCTCAATAAATATCATTTTAAAAAAAAGAAAAGAATTGCAACTATTAAAAAGAGTTTCATGTTTAAAAACAATTTCAGATGCAACTGAACAACATTTTCATTTGTCAGATACTAAGATTAACCAGCTTTAAAACAGCATAATAATAATCTACCAAAGTGGATTCAAGGCTTGTTTAAATTGGAGCATTAGCTCTTAAATCAGTAAAATTTTATATAGGTGTTTATTCCATTTATGAATTGTTTCCCATGTTGCATCCCAAAGAGATGGTGTTAAGTACAGTGTATTGACGGTGTTGTCATTCATTTTTCTCAACAATTTGCTAACCATATTTTCCCTTCTCCCACAAGGTTCGGAAAGCTCTGCGAAGCACAGAAGCATATGAGAATTTCCTCCGTTGCCTGGTCATTTTTAATCAGGAGGTGATATCCCGAGCTGAGCTTGTGCAGTTAGTTTCTCCATTTTTGGGGTAAGTGAAATAAATGATACTTGGCTGCATGATTCATTGCCAGCTGTTTGTACATTGGGGTGCTTGACAAAGGAGATGAATTTACTGGCTGCATTGAGTCAACTTGATTTGGAAAGTTGAGAATTAGCAGCAGTGAACATTGGGCTCACTTGCTCCCTCCCCTGCTTTCCTTCTTCCTCCAATTGCAAGACGAAGAGATTACCGTATTTTTCGCACGATAGGACGCACCGGACAATAGGACGCACTTTGTTTTAGAGGGGGGGAGAACAAGAAAAAAAAATTCTCCCCCTCTCTGCCAGCGCCCCTTCAGTGAAGCGGCAGGAGGCGCTGCACAGAGAGGGGGAGAATTTTCCCCCTCTTGTTTTCCCGCTCTAAAACAAGGTGCCGTTTAAGGTGCGTTCAGGCGGCTACCTTGGAAGCCTGGAGAGCGAGAGGGGTCGGTGTGCACTGACCCCTCTCGCTCTCCAGGCTTCAGGTTCCTTTAGACCTGCTCTTTGGGGCTGGCGGGGGGAAGCCCACCACCAGCCCCAAAGAGCAGGTCAGGGAGCAGCGGAAAGGGGCAGCGGAGAGGCTCCTGCCATAGCCGCGTCACCTCCCCAGCCAGGAGAGCACGGGCGGGGCTAAAGCAGCCCCCCGCGACCCTCTCCCGACTGGGGAGGTGACGCGGGGCTATGGCAGGAGCCTCTACAGCCCCGCGTCACCTCCCCAGCTGGGAGAGGGTCGCGGGGTGCTTCTTTATCCCCACGCACGCTCTCCCGGCTGGAGAGGTGAGGCGGGGCTGTAGAGGCTCCTGCCATTGCCCCGCGTCACCTCCCCAGCCGGGAGAGGGTCGCCGGGTGCTGCTTTATCCCCGCGCGCGCTCTCCCGGCTGGAGAGGTGAGGCGGGGCTGTAGAGGCTCCTGCCATTGCCCCACGTCACCTCCCCAGCCAGGAGAGGGTCGCGGGGCTATGGCGTCTTCGCTCCATAGGACGCACACACATTTCCCCTTCATTTTTGAAGGGGAAAAAGTGCGTCCTATAGAGCGAAAAATACGGTAGATGCTTCTGCTTCTAGTTGGTTCCAAACCATAGTTGTGGTGCTGAATCCACACAGCAAAATGTGGCATGCTTAAACCACAATTCCAAACAAGAATAAGTTATGGCAATGCAGTTTGTCCTTTTTTGTGTCCTAAATGTGTAAATCATTTAGACAAAAGACTTAGATAATCTTCCTGCAACCATTGAGTTCTATAATCTTTTCTCTTTCCTCTCCCATTTCCCCCCCTCTTTTTAGGAAATTCCCAGAGCTGTTCACTTGGTTTAAAAACTTTCTGGGCTACAAAGAGTCTGCACACATGGAGACTTTCCCTAAGGAACGGGCTACAGAAGGGATAGCAATGGAAATAGACTACGCTTCTTGTAAGAGACTTGGCTCTAGCTACAGAGCCTTGCCGAAGAGCTACCAGCAGCCCAAGTGCACTGGTCGGACTCCGTTGTGTAAGGAGGTAAGGCAGCATTCTTCATATTGAAGTAAATGATGCTAGTGGAAAATAGGAAGGTGCTGTGCATCAGCTTGGACAGTTGCCTAGCCCAGGAGAGTCTGCTCTGTCTGGCAGTGGCTCTCTATCTTCTCAGGGAAAGATCTTTCCCATCATTTGCTGCAGCATAATAAATTGGAGGTGCCTGGGACATTCCTTTAAGCCATGTGTGCTACCACTGGGCTGTTGTTCTTTCCTTGAATGAGGTTCAGAGGAAGAGTCCTTGGAATGACAGTACCCTGAGACTTAAGTAGGCAGGAGGAAAATGGCGCAACTTTAGCCAGAGTGACTGAAGTCGTAAGCTTTCTTTCTTTTTGCAAATAACAGGAAAAGAAGAAACAGCATCTAGCACCAACAATTATAGTATTCTGTCAATCCTGACTTAAATGTATAAATTAATGTAGGCAGTCCATATGTCCGAATAAATATCCAGATTATTATAAAATGTACATCATTTCCAATTAATTTCATTTTAATTTTCACAATTTTAACAAATTAACATCAAATTTTACACCAAATTTCTACACATTTTAAAAGTTGACTCCTCACCCTTCTTAAGATTAATGGTTTGCAGAAGATTCCAGAAGATAAAAAGATCCTACTAAAGGGTCTAATCACAAGACAGGAAGTGGAACAGGCAATAAACTCAATGCAGCTTGGCAAGACACCGGGACCAGATGGCCTATCAGCGAAATACTATAAGATATTGAAAGACTGGCTTATCCAACCTCTGGTAGAATTATGTAATCTGATTCTACGAGGGGGCAAAGCACCTGAAACCTGGAAGGAAGCATATGTTACTCTGATTCCCAAGCAGGGTCAAGATAGATCCAATGTCAAGAACTACAGACCAATTTCCCTACTTAATGTGGATTACAAAATTTTTGCAAATATATTGGCCAACAGGCTAAAGAAAGTTTTATCTAAGTATATCCACAAGGACCAGGCAGGATTTCTGCCTGGAAGGCATATGAAAGATAATATTAGAAATGTTGTGGATATTTTGGAAAAATTGGAAGCAAGAAAGAGCTGTAAAGCAATGTTAATGTATATTGACGCAGAGAAGGCCTTTGACAATGTATCTTGGAGTTTTATTTACATAATTTTAATAACATGGGGGTTGGTCAAGACTTTTTAAATGGTATTAAAGCGCTCTATCAAGAGCAAAAAGCTAAAATTATTGTAAATAATGTGTTATCGGAGGAAATTAGAATAGAGAAGGGAACCAGGCAAGGGTGCCCACTTTCCCCTCTGCTGTTTATTTCGGTCCTAGAGGTCTTGCTAAGTATGATTAGAAATGATGAACAAATTAAAGGTATTACAATAGGATCCAAACAATATAAATTAAAAGCCTTTGCTGATGACTTAGTATTGACATTACAAGATCCAGACTCCAGTGCAGTAAAAGCTCTGGAGCTGATACAAGAATTTGGCAGGTAGCGGGATTTAAGTTAAACAAGAGCAAAACCAAAGTATTAGAGAAAAATCTGGACAATGATGAAAGAAAACTTTACAAGAAAAGACAGGCCTAGATTTTGTGAAAAAAGTTAAATATTTGGGGGTGAACCTGTCTGGGGAAAATCTGAACTTGTACAATGATAATTATGAGAAATTATGGAATGAAATTAAGAGCGATTTGGAGATATGGTCAAAGCTAATTAATGGGCCGGATTCTCAGTAGTTAAGATGAATGTGTTGCCAAAGATGATTTTTTTGTTTCAAGCTCTCCCAATTATAGATAATGTGAAATGTTTTAAAGAATAGCAGAAAGCTTTATCTAGATTTATCTGGCAGGGGGAAAAACCCAGAATAAAATAGAAATTACTTACGGATTCTAAAGAAAGAGGGGGATTTTCCCTGCCAGATTTGAAAATCTATTTTGAGGCAGCAGCGCTTTGTTGGATTAAAGAATGGATACAATTAGAAGATACAGATATATTAGTTTTGGAGGGATTTGATAATGTATTTGGATGGCATGCATATTTATGGTATGATAAGGTAAAGGCCGATAATGCATTTAAAAATCATTTAATTAGGAAATCGTTGTACAGTGGTGCCTCGCAAGACGAAATTAATCCGTTCCGCGAGTCTCTTCGTCTAGCGGTTTTTTCGTCTTACGAAGCAACCCTATTAGCGGATTAGCACTATTAGCGGTTTAGCGGCTATTAAAGGCTTAGCGGCTTAGCGGCTAAAAGGCTATTAGCGGCTTAGCGGCTTAGAAAAAGGGGGGAAAGGGGGGGAATCGCAAGACTCGCAAGACTTTTTCGTTTTGCGAAGCAAGCCCATAGGGAAATTCGTCTTGCGAAGCGCATCGAAAAACGGAAAACCCTTTCGTCTAGCGGGTTTCTTGTCTGGCGAGGCATTCGTCTTGCGGGGCACTACTGTACAATGTTTGGATAAAAGACAAAGATCTTTTAGAAAGGAAGATGCCCAGATGGCTTTCACCAATGGAGGCGAAGGCCCAGAAAAAGTTAAATATGGAAATAAAATGCTTGAGATATTCAGATTTATTATTGGAAGATAATGAAGGCTACAAACTAAAACCATTTGATCAAGTTAAAGATAAGTTAAATTGGTTACATTACCACCAGATTAATGAATTGTATAAAATAGACAAGAAAAATGGTTTTGCCTCGGAAAAATCTAAGCTGGAGACGGAGTTGTTGGATTCTAAAGCTAAAAATCTGTCTAAAATGTATAATTCAGTTGCAGATAGGTAGCCGTGTTGGTCTGCCATAGTCAAAATAAAAAAAATTCCTTCCAGTAGCACCTTAAAGACCAACTAAGTCAGTTCTTGGTATGAGCTTTCGTGTGCATGCACACTTCTGAATACACTGAAACAGAGGTTGCCAGATCCTTCTACAGTGGTACCTCGCAAGACGAATGCCTCGCAAGACAAAAAACTCGCTAGACGAAAGGTTTTTCCGTTTTCGATTTGCCTCGCAAGACGAATTTCCCTATGGGCTTGCTTCGCAAGACGAAAACGTCTCGCGACTTTGTTTCCTTTGTCTAAAAACAAAGACATGTTTTGTTTATAAAGTTAATTTATTTTCCCTTCAATTTTTGAACTGCTCTTTACAGTATGTGTGACTTTAAAGAGCAGTTAATAAACTGTTGCTGTACCAAATTTGGCTTTGTTTGGACTTTTTTTGACCATAGGAACGCATTAATTGATTTTCAATGCATTCCTATGGGATTTCGTGATTCGCAAGACGAAAAATTCGCTAGACGACAAAACTTGTGGAACGAATTAATTTCGTCTTGCGGGGCACCACTGTATATAGTGAGAAGGTGGGGAGGGGTATTACTCAGAAGGGTGGTGGGAATGGGAGATTGGCAGATAGCTGAGATGAGCCTGTTGACGACTCTTAACGACTGTAATAGGTCTTACAGGAAAAGGCAAGGGGTGAGAAGGTGAGAAATGGCTTAGTCATGTATAATGAGATAAGAATCCAATGTCTTTGTTCAGACCAGGTCTCTCCATGGTTTTAAGTTTGGTAATGAGTTGCAATTCAGCAGCTTCTCTTTCCAGTCTATTTCTGAAATTCCTTTGTAGTAAAACAGCTACTTTGAGATCTTGTATAGAATGTCCTGGGAGATTGAAGTGTTCTCCTACTGGTTTCTCTGTTTTGTGGTTCTTGATGTCAGATTTATGTCCGTTTATTCTTTGGCGTAAGGTTTGGCCTGTTTGTCCAATATAGAGAGCTGAAGGACACTGTTGGCATTTGATGGCATACACAATGTTAGACGATGAGCAATTAAATAGTCCCGAGATGGTATGTGTGATGTTGTTGGGGCCAGTAATGGTGTTGTCTGGGTGTATGTGGCAGCAAAGTTGGCATCTGGGTTTATTGCAGGCTCTGGTGCCAGTGTCCGTGTTAAGTCTGGTTGTAGTATTATTGTGGGTTAGGAGTTGTTTAAGATTGGGTGGCTGTCTGTAGGCAATGAAAGGTCTTCCTCCCAGAGCTTGAGAAAGAGAACTGTCATTGTCCAGGAGAGGTTGTAGATCTCTGATGATGCGTTGTACTGTTTTAACTTGGGAGCTGTATGTGATGACTAGAGGTGTTCTGTTATTTTCTTTTTTGGGTCTGTCTTGCAGCAAGTTCTCTCTGGGTATCAGTCTGGCTCTGTTGATCTGTTGTCTACCTTCATCTGCTGGGTATTTTAGTTCTGAAAAGGTTTGCTGTAGATTTCTTAGGTGAGAGTCTCTGTAGAATTGGAACAGATGCGGCTGTAACGTAGTGCCTGGCTATATACAATGGACTGTTTGGTATGTTTGGGATGGTAGCTAGAGGCATGTAGATATGTTTGTCGGTCAGTTGGTTTACGGTATAAGGTGGTGTCTATGTGCCCATCATGTATTTTTATAGTAGTGTCCAAAAAATGTATTTCTTGCATAGATTGATTCATTGTAAGGTTGATTGTGGGGTGAAAATCATTAAATTTCTGGTGAAAGGTGTCCAGGGTCTGTTGACCATGTGTCCAGATGATAAAAATATCGTCAATGTATCGCAGGTACAAGAGAGGTTTGAGTGGGTAGGAGTTTAGGAAACGTTGTTCTAAATCTGCCATGAAGATGTTGGCATACTGTGGGGCCATGCGGGTGCCCATTGCTGTGCCGCTGATCTGAAGGAACAGGTCATCACCGAATTTGAAGTTGTTGTGGGTAAAGACAAATTGGCAGAGTTTGGTGGCAAGGTCCGCTGTGGTTTTATCTGAAATGGTGTTCCTTATAGCTTGTAAACCATTGTTGTGTGGGATGTTGGTATACAGAGATTCCACATCCATAGTAGCTAGTATAGAATTGTTGGGAAGATTATTTAAAGATTGTATTTTCCTCAGAAAATCTGTGGTGTCATTATACATGACTAAGCCATTTCTCACCTTCTCACCCCTTGCCTTTTCCTGTAAGACCTATTACAGTCGTTAAGAGTCATCAACAGGCTCATCTCAGCTATCTGCCAATCTCCCATTCCCACCACCCTTCTGAGTAATACCCCTCCCCACCTTCTCACTATATAGAAGGATCTGGCAACTTCTGTTTCAGTGTATCTGAAGAAGTGTGCATGCACACGAAAGCTCATACCAAGAACTAACTTAGTTGGTCTTTAAGGTGCTACTGGAAGGAATTTTTTTATTTTAAAATGTATAAGTTACTGTTGGAGTGGCATACAAAGGATGAACAAGTTAAATCAGTAATGATCGATTGGGCAAGAGATGTAGGACACAACATAATATTCAAGAATTGGGAAAGACTGTGGAAGAAAGGGGTCAGGTTCACCTTCACCACATGAACGTACAATGTTAAAGGAGAATATAATGAAAATGATGTATAGATGGTATTTGACCCCTGTTAAACTAGCAAAGATTTATCATAACTGCGATAATCTATGTTGGAAATGTAAAGAAAAAGAAGGAACATTTTATCACGTGGTGGACCTGCTCCAAGGTGAAAGACTTCTGGGAAAAGATTTATAAAGAATTGAAAAAAAAGTTGGAATATACATTTATAAAGAAACCAGAGGTGTTTCTTCTTGGAATTTGGAATTGCCCAAGAAAGATGTTAAATTATTTTTGCATGCTACAACTGCTGCTCAAATACTATTAGCTAAGAAGTGGAAAACGCAATAACTACCAACTGTGGAAGAATGGCAGATGAAGATGATGAACTTTTTGGAGCTAGCTGACCTGACCGGAAGAGTCTGCAATCAGAATGAGGAGGAGTATCAGGAAGAATGGAAGAAATTCAATGACTATTTAGCTAAATACATCAAGTTAAAATAATTGGAAAAAAGCTTGCAATTACCAACTAGGTCTAGGATTTAAATAATTAATGTCAGGAATTATTATGTTTAATGCTGAATTGGGAAGATTGACTGATGTTAAGGGATTAAGTTAAGATTTTAAGAATTTTTATTTGGAAAACCGTTAAAATGATTTGCATTGAAACCCAACTAGGGGGACATGAGGACGTCAGTTAACAATGTTAAGAAGATAAGTTTTAATAAGGATATGATATATGTTTGTTTGTGTGTGTGTGTGTGTGTGTGTGTGTGTGTTTTAATTTTGTAAAAACCCAATACAAAATTTTTGGGGAAAAGAAAGATAAATCATATGATGTCAAGGGCGTGTCTGAATTGGCATTATGGCAGGGGTCTTCATCTTGTCAAGAGCCTACATGCACCTAAAAACTCACCCTGGCAAGATGGTGCCCATTATCAAGAGACCAAGCTGCGGACAAACACCGGCTCCCTCGGCCTGAAGCAAGATGAGCGCTGCACCCCATAGTTGAATTTGACTGGACTTAAACTGTCCAAAGGTCCTTTACCTTTATCTTACCTGTACTGGGTCCTTTAAAAAAAAGTTTGACATGGCCTATATTGAGGTTAGAAAGAATGCTAGAGTTGAGCATGAAGACCAAAAAAATGCATCATTATTAGGTTATTTTCTCTGGGTTGATATCTACATAGTGCTTTAAGATAAGAAAAACATGTGTCTCATTTTAGGCCTCCAAATCAGGAATTCTTTGCACTGCAAATTTGGTCAGCCTTATGCAACTTAAACTGTATGCACCTTTCTTCAAGTTGCAAAAATTAATTTCTGTCTGTGTGCATATTTCTTGTCTAAGCCCTTTAAATTGACCAGTGGAGTAAAACAAATTTGTACACTTTTTTATTTCTATATCAATGACGTGGTCCCACATTTAACTTTGGTGGAAATCAAACATTCAGTGTAACTTGAATTACTAACATTTCCACGAGCTAAATGAGATCACGATCATAGACAAGTGTCAACTAAGGGACTGGTGTTACTGGACAGAATCTCAACGGGATTTTCAAGTAATCAAATCCTCAGAAGTTCCCCGTGGTTTCTACTCTCATAAACGGTGCATTTGAGAACCAACTCCCTGTCTAAACTTTGGCCAGCTTCATTAGGATCTTCCTTTGCTGAGCTGTGTTTCCAAGGAATGCCCTCCGCTGTCCTGTATGGGCATTATAATAGGGTTCCATACACAGATAGGTATTTTATTTGTGGGCAATTGCGAGTGGAGGACACCCAGCATTATTTATTACAGTACCCACTATACTCAGAACCTAGGAGACACTTTCTAAATCCCTTGGTTGTCCAGGAAAGCTGTCTCTCCCTGGCAGAGAGGGGTCTATGGCTGCTCAGGGATGCTAATGCTCCAGTGACTTATAACGTGGCCCTCTTCGCGCTGGTGGCAAGAAAGATCGGGAAGAAAAACCTGGACAAAATTGCAGTAAACTGTAAGGGAGATTCAGAGACCTAAATAGGAAACTCTCGCAAGCTGTGTGACGCCCCCATTCTACACGAGCATTTGCATTTTATGATCTTGATGGTTCAGGCAGTGGCTCTGCTTTTTATATATAATTATATAGATACTTCTTTTTCCTCACAGTGTTGGTATGATTTTGTCATGGCCTTTGGCAAGTACAGTAAAGCTTATTTTATTGTTGTGTGTCTACTGGTGTTACTTGAGTGGTTTCTACAGAACGTGCATAAAGTGCAGGCGTGGGCACACTTGGGTTTAGAGGCCTGTGCATGTTATCTACACTTTGCATATTTACTTTGTGAAACACCAGTGTCAGTGCCGATACGTCCATAGCAACTGTGCTCACCTCGTAAAGTGTAGAGCCACTCTGAGGTACTGTCATGTGATTTTATGTGTGGATTGCAAAGTCTAGTCTTCTTAAAATCCAAGGCACGTTATAGTGTGTTAGGCAGAAATAGAAATGACTGTTACTGTGGTCCTGCAGGTGGAGCTCAAGCGCTCCTATTGAGTTTTGCTCAAAGCATGATGGTTTCTATTACTTTTAATCTTACAACTAAACTGACCAATGGATCAAAAATTCAGAAAATCTTTTGTTGTTGCCCTTTCTTGTACATCTATGACAGTCCCCAAAAATCTGTAAGAATTTACTTTATGTAGGAGCTAGAATTATCGGTATCTGGCTACTCTTAAATGAGATGCTTCTCTCTCCTCCTAAGGTTTTGAATGACACCTGGGTCTCCTTTCCATCCTGGTCTGAAGATTCCACGTTTGTGAGCTCCAAGAAGACTCAGTATGAAGAGCACATCTACCGGTGTGAGGATGAACGATTTGAGGTAGCTATATCAGAGCTTAATGTCATGGGAAGCTTGTGATACTATGTTAGGTTGACTTAATATCTGCTTTGATGAATGAATAGTTCTTGATAGCTTTGGTGTAAAGCAGTAACCAAGAGTGTGGGTTGTGAGAAGGAAGGCCACCAATTTGAACCTTGCTCCCACAACAAACAGAGTAGGAGCCTAAATGACTCACCTCTGCTTCTGTAATATGGGGTAATAATACCAGCATGCCTTGCAAGGTTGTTGTAAGGATTGACTATGGTTGTGTATGTGAGGTGCTTTGAGCACTCAGTGCTGTATAAATGCACAATACTAATATCATGGTGGTTTGCTATAGTCTTCCTATCTTACCCTCCCAGATATAAGACTTGTCAAAACTTTGCTCGCTGCCATGTGCATCTCCTGAAAGTGAATAGCTGCAGGCTCATAGGTTTGATGTTTTGCTTCACATAGAAATTAAATTACCTATTACAATAGCACCCTCCACCCACCAAAAAATTAGATTTAAAGACTATTGGATGTGAATAAGGGTTTTGTTTGGCTCTATTGCTCTGATTTTCATCTCAGTTTCCACCATCTTACACAGTGTTGAAAAGCCTTTTGTACTATATGTAAGAACCCCATTCCCACATATGCCAGAATTTGTTTATTTTTTATAGTTTTTATAGTTTATTGCTATAAGCCATGGCTGATGCATGCTCTCCATTTCAGCTGGATGTTGTCTTGGAGACCAACCTAGCGACCATCAGAGTCCTAGAGACGATACAGAAGAAACTCTCACGCTTATCAGCTGAGGAGCAGGCCAAATTCCGGCTGGACAACACTTTGGGCGGCTCCTCAGAAGTTATTCATCGCAAGGCATTGCAGAGGATATATGCTGACAAGGCAGCTGACATCATTGATGGGCTTAGGAAGAACCCAGCCGTCGCAGTCCCTATTGTGTTGAAAAGGTAACTGGGAAATGCAGGTGGAGCTCCCTCATCCCCCTCCTTTTTCAGTTTCCCCAAGTGCTGCTTTTTAATGATGTTTTTTTGGGTGGCATTTTTGTCCTGTCATTTAGCAAGGTTCTCAGTGTGACTGATGATTCCTTGCACAATTTAAAAAGCAATTTCAGGTAGACCCTTGCCTACGTGGGAGTTACATTCCAAGGCCCTGCAAATACCAGTTAAACTGTATATAATTGAAACACATTGAAAAAGCCTGCAACGCCCCACCCCCCATTCCACCCTTTTAGTGACGTTTCAGTGACATCTTTATGATGTTTTAGGGTCCCTTCTGTGTTTGGCACAATTCACGAGCATAAGGTTGCACACATATTGAACAAGTGTGAAGGGAGGCTGCCTGTAATTTAAAAGGCAATATAAAAATACATATCCATTAAGTGAGTGTGTGTACTATATATAGAATTATAGAATCATAGAAGCTTAGAGCTGGAACTGCCTGCAGTGCAGGAATCCCAGCTAAAGCATCCATGGCAGATGACCATCCAACCTCTGCTAAAAAACTTCCAAGAAATGAGAGTCCACAGCCCCCCAGGTGAGACCATTCCAATGCCAAAGAGCTCTTTCTTATATATGCACAGCCTCAAATTCCACAACAGAGACAAAAACATAATCAATACAATAAATTAAAAGGCCCGGTGCCAAAGAGATGCCAAAGAAGGCACCAGGTCAGCTTCTCCAGGGAGGACAGTCCAAAGCTAGGCAAGGAAAATGCCATCTGTCATGTTGACAGGAGTTCATAGTTGAGGGTCACATACAAAGATCTCTGGCTGGGTAGGTATATGCAAAAGAGCAGTCCTTACAAGGTAACCTGGTCACAATCTGTAAAGAAATATAAAGTCAAAGCTAAGACTTTGAAGTGCAGCAGTCAGGGCACTCAGCCCCAGCTTGCAGTTTGTATTCAAAAGTCACTCAAGTTCCAGGCCATTCTCAAAGGCAGTCTCCCTTGCATCACGTTGCTTATGGCCCAGAGAAGCTCAACGCTGGTGACCACTCACATTTGTATCTCGCCCCCCACTGAGCTCAAAGTGGCATACATGGATGGGGTTTAGCTCGCTTTATCCTCACAAAAGCCCTGTGACATAGGTTAGACCAAGAGCATGTGGTGAGCTGCACAGTTGAGTGAGGGTTGGAACATGGATCTCCTGCACACAAGTCCATCATGCTAGCTGTGGATTCGAATGAAGTTACAGCAAAGCAGCTGCTACAAGAGAGTGGATGGTAAACTTCTGTTCATGGCAGAGAATGTTTTTTTAAACAGGGAAAGATCCACAATGGTGATTAATCTGGAATGTTCTGATCTAGTCATGAATTATAATACAGTGGACTCTCGGGCACGTTCACAACCCGCAGCGTCCGCAACCCGCAGCACCACGTCTGCGCACGCACGGGTTGCGATTCGGCACTTTTGCGTATGCACATGCGCCAAAACCCGGAAGTAATCCGTTCCGGTACTTCCAGGTTTTGGCGCTCCGTATTCCGAAAACGCGCAACCTGAAGTGTCTGTAACCCAAGGTATGACTTAGAGATCAAGACCAAAGTAGCCCATTTTCTGTGTTACATCACCTTCTGCTCGTGTTCTCCCATGCTGAATGTGGTCAAATCACGAATGCCTTGAATATCCCTTGAATGTTAAAGTCTGTCAAAGGCAGGATGCTTTATTCCTGCTAGTCCTCGTGGCTGTACTCATCTCTTAGGCCACGTTGCCTTTCTTTCTGTTAAGGTTAAAAATGAAAGAGGAGGAGTGGAGAGAAGCCCAGAGAGGATTCAACAAAGTATGGCGGGAACAGAATGAGAAATACTACCTGAAGTCCCTTGACCACCAGGGCATCAACTTTAAACAAAATGACACCAAGGTCTTAAGATCAAAGAGCCTTCTTAGCGAGATTGAGACTATTTACGATGAGGTAGGTTGGAGGCTTTGCCCTCTCTTTTTCAACCTTATTTCATCCTGATTGACAATTGATGGAAAGGATGTTGTGTAACCCGAAGCATTTGTAACACGAGGTACCTCTGCACTATAATCTGAGGTGGGCAAAAGGGTTTCGGATAGAGGGGAGAAATAGCTGCACCGATGGTGGGAAACCTTTCAAGGAAACTGGTCCTTTTGGGTGCCATGAAGTCTGCTCTGGCCTCCAGATGAGTGGCTGTGTATAAACTAGAGCTGTCCAAGTGGTCGATTGTGAGCTGCTGGTCAATCGTGGGTTGATCCTGGTTGATCACATGAAAACAACTCTGGCCCCTCCCCCTAAAAAAAAGCTCAGCAACTTTGGTCAAACCAGTGGGTAGATCACTGCCAGTTTATTTATAGTGGGAGCAGATCGCAGTCTCTTGGAAGTTGGTCACCCCTGGTATAAACTTAATTAGTTGCGCAGATCTTTTTATACTTACTGGGGTAGAGCACTTTCCTGTCCAGCCCAGGCAGTGATTTTCAGCTGATGAGAGAAGAGAGCCATGTGGAGATGGATTTCATGCTCTTTCTCTCCTGATTTTCAGAGGCAGGAGCAGACTTCTGAAGATAACATTGGCCCTCACCTGTCCTTAGCCTACGAAGATAAACAGATCCTGGATGATGCTGCCTCTCTAATTATCCACCACGTGAAGCGGCAGACAGGCATCCAGAAAGAGGACAAATACAAAATCAAGCAGATCATGTATCACTTCATCCCAGACCTGCTCTTTGCTCAGCGAGGCGAGCTGTCTGATGTGGAGGAGGAGGAAGAGGAAGAGATGGATGTGGACGAAGGCTCAGGGGCTGTGAAAAAGCACAATGGTGTGGGGGGTAGTAGCCCTCCTAAAGCCAAGCTGCTCTTCAGCAACACGGCAGCCCAGAAGCTGCGTGGAATGGATGAAGTCTACAACTTGTTCTATGTCAACAACAACTGGTACATTTTCCTCCGTCTCCACCAGATCCTCTGCTTGCGGTTGCTGCGAATATACAACCAGGCCGAACGGCAGATTGAAGAGGAGAATCGGGAAAGGGAGTGGGAGCGGGATGTGCTGGGTGTCAAGCGTGACAAGAGTGACAGCCCTGCCATCCAGCTGCGGTTGAAAGAGCCAAGTGAGTACACCCATACTTGGCTGGGGCTAGCGTGGCAGGTGCTGGTCTTTGACAATGGTCTCCAAGGCAGAAGTGGTGGGGTCGCTTTCTGTTGTAAAGAGCCATCTTCCTTCCCATCAGCACAGTTTGGCTTTTGCTCCAGCCAAGAAAGGCCCTTGTCAACTGCTACAACCTAGAGTGATGGCAATAACTTAAGGGGCTTTAGAATGAGTGTTAGCTCTGCGCTCAATGAATTTATCCACCAGTGGCTATCAGCTACTATAGCTATGTGGAGGCTCCAGATGCAGTAGGTGTATAGCTCTGAATGCCAGGCTCTGGGAGCAAGGAATGGAAGGGACTGCAACTTTTCTGTCCAGCCAGTAAGCTTTCCAGTAAGAATGCTGGATAGGTCTTCCTCTGCAGTCAAGAGGGATAACTCCTATTCTCTTGCTCTTCTCCTTTCCCTGTTGCTTGTTTGCCTCTGCTGCCAGAGATTGATGTCCCCAAAACTTCAACCGGATGGGTTAATGATTATAACCCAAACAACAATAAATGGTTCAAACTTTTGTTTATTTTTTAAGTTGAGAGATAAGAAATGGAGGATACAATGCTAAGTCCAGTGAAGGACCCAGACAAGAATAAAGTTAAAAGGGTACTGAATAAAACTGGACAAAGTGGTTTTTTTTATTTAAAAAAATGCAAGTTTCAGCAGTTACATGGAAAGATTCAAATCTTGGTAACTCATTGCTAGCAAGCAGTGAGTAATAGGTATCTCATTAGGGAAGAGAAGGAAATGGGCTTCTGCATCTACCTGATAAGGAAGGAAGATATGACATCCCAAACACATACAGTCGTACCTCGGAAGTCAAACAGAATCTGTTCTGGAAGTCCATTCGGCTTCTGATTGGCTGCAGGAAGCTCGGCGTTCGGGAGCCGAGGTATGACTGTATAGGTGGCCAAGAGAGGACTGGCATAGATAGATAGATAGATAGATAGATAGATAGATAGATAGATAGATCCCAGCCGCCCCCCTTCAAGCATTTTTAAGTAATGACAGGTGTCTCCCTCTTTACGTTCCTGGGTATGCTCCATGTATACATGTGATTGCATAGAGTGGGGAACACCATCTAAAAGCCAAACTTCCCAAAATTGGCCAAACTCCATCACAGTCTCTCCCTCCAAATCTTTTTCTCAAACTCCAATATAATCTCCCACCTTCCTACTGGCCCATATCAACATTTAATGGCCAGGTGGTGAGAGGGAGGGAGAAGCAGGTCTCACGTGGAGCATCCTTCTTTCCCCTTTTAGTGGATATCGATGTGGAAGATTACTACCCAGCTTTCCTAGACATGGTGCGGAACCTGCTGGACGGCAACATGGACTCTTCGCAATATGAGGACTCTCTTCGCGAGATGTTCACCATCCATGCCTACATTGCCTTCACCATGGACAAGCTGATTCAGAGTATTGTTAGACAGGTGAGGAGGGGACAGGGGATCTGGGGCTTTCAAGAAAGAACAGGTCTTGTCAGTGCTGTGCTCTAGAAAACCAGTTCAGGGCTCAGTCACTTACTGCTGAACCTCATCTGTCTACCAGAGGAGATGGGGATGAGAAATCCAGGAGGTTGTGTTACCTTTTTGTCTTAACTATTTTGAGCGAGTGATTGATTTATATAGCACTTAATGCCAAAGTAGGCCTCTAAGTGGTTTATCAAGTTACACAAAAATTGACTTGTACCCACACTTGTTACCCATAGAAGGAATTGCTATTGGATGATGTGCCATTTGTGAGCTGTAGTTAATTCTCTCTCTGGCACGATTTAGGCTGCAATTTTATGTGGGTTTTTTTGCACTTGATAATTTTGGTTACCAGAAAGCATTGTAATGTCTCCTGTATATGATATATCAACAGCTTCAGCACATTGTGAGCGACGAACTCTGTGTACAGGTGACAGAACTGTACCTGGCTGAGAACAGCAATGGAGCTACCGGAGGCCTGCTGTCATCACAGTCATCTCGGTCCCTTGTAGAGACAGCATACCAGCGCAAAGCTGAGCAGCTAATGCAAGATGAGAACTGCTTTAAGGTAAAAAAAAAAAAGTCTTGGAGTCTTTACAAAGCTAGGAAGAGAGATCCTGATGTACTTAGTGTGGGGGTAACGGAATGGGGACGATCTTCTTTGTCACTAGCAAAACATCCAAGGATGTGCACGTTTCCAAATTGCATTATGCTTACTGAGCAATTCACCAGGTATTTCACCTGGCTTCTGCCATCGCCCCTTGCAACCACAATTGGCGTAACCACCTACCAGTTCCAGTGCCATAGAGACAAATCGCAAAAGGTGCTATAGGCTTGTATGCAGCAGTGGTTGCTTAATAATGATGCTCTTGGCCACATGCAGGTAAGCTGTTGTGCTCCGTCAAACAAGCACCTAACTAGTGAAATATATGTAGTTGTTTTTCTAATGATTTATAGTACATTTGACGCAAGCTGGCAGAAGCAGTATTTAGTCAGATCCCAATTAGCTGCTCTTTCTGTTTTGAACAAGCATAGAAAGAAGGTGGCTGCCTCACCTGTGTGCGGGCAGAGGCTTCCATTTCCCTGAGTTGCTATTCTTAGCATTTTCATTTTGGTTTCTTGGGTGTCAGTAGAGTGCCTTTCACGTCTCCCCCACCTTCATCACTTTCCCAAATGCTACACTAGACAGACTTAAGCATGGCTTAACTATAGTCCTGATCCCTTACACTTTTCTTTCTATTAAGTAAATGTTGTCCCCCACCCCACCTCCCTTACAGATACACAGGCGCCCCACCAAAGTCCCAGTTTTTTCCACCAGCTCTTCACAATTATTTTTCTCCTCTACAACTCTCTAGTTCCCTTGCACATGGACATTCTTTAGTTGCACTCACACTACCCAGAGCTTCATTTGCACCTGAGATCAAAATGCTGTTAAATATAATGTTTCCTTCCACTGAAGTTCACTCTGTGTTCCCATTGCTTCCCTGCAGCAATTTCCATGCCCCCCCTTTTTAAAAATTTGTTCCTACAGGCTGGAGCAAGTTGATATAAAGCTTTTGGTTTCTCTTTTTCCCCCTCAAACCCAAAATTGTGGGTTGGGGGAAGAGTAGCAGGTGATGGACTCAGCTCCATCATTTGTAGCTTAAGTGCTTCCTGCTGTAGTCAGCAAGTCTGGGAAACAAGCAGAAACTGAAGAAAGACAGCTGGGGTAGTGAGAAGCAGAAAAGTGTAGCCACAGAACTAATTTAAAAATGCAATGCCCACCCCCCCTGCTCAGTGAATCGAAGGACTTGCAGGATTAGTGACTCAGCAGTCCAGCCTGGTCTTGCAGCATGGTTTAGCAGCCGGGAGGGCAATTCCCTCACGTTCACCTTAAGGGCAAAGTAATGCAGTTTCTTGATGGAGGCTGCTAGGCTAAAGAAAACTCATGGTTGCTATGGTGATAGTGGCTGACTCATCTGTAGACTTCCAGCAGAGAACTTTTCAAGTGAGCTCTCTGCTTATCTGAACCTTCTTCGATCTCTAACAAGGTGGCTTTACATTGCTGGGCCAAGTTCAGCCTGTATAGCATGTATATGGCTTTGGGTACCTGATAAAAACTCTGAGGATTATTGAGCTCCTTACTGAAGTACTGTCTTCTGTTCTGCAGTTGATGTTTGTTCAGAGCAGAGACCATGTTCAGCTAACTATTGAGCTGCTTGACACAGAAGAGGAGAACTCTGATGACCCTGTTGAGGCTGAGGTAAGAAAAGGACTGCTGTTGGTTGGTGGCTCTTAATTTCAGCTATCAAAGGAACATATATGCATTTTTACTGAAGCGCTTCAGGTGCAGTAAAAATAGGTCCAGGTTCTATTATGTGGATTTTTTCAGATTTTAACATGTATAGTTTTTCTGTGTATAGTAATAAGCAGATGCTGCTGTTTATCTTCAGAATATGAGTAGATTATATGTGTGCACAACTCCTTACAAAGGCAAGCAAGTCAGTATATTCAGGCTTCATCTGATGAGGTGCTTTCAGGTCAGAAACATTCGTGACCGCTAGATAACTGATTTTTTAAAAGCAAGCTGAAAACATTAGCCATAGTAGGTGCCTAATTCCAAACGTTGCATTTTGAAGCATTACATACAAACAACAAGACAAGGTGAACCTCAAACCTAGTGCTTTTCTATGACGTCTTCATGCGGAGCAATGACTGCATGCATTCTTAGGCTTGAAAGCAAACAAAAAGTCCTTCCAAAATATTTAGGTTCACACAACATAATTATTCAGTGCCAAGGCTACTCATAGAAGATACTGTTGTGCATTGCCAAAGATCACTGCCAAAGCCAGAAGGGTCTAATCTTATTTCACAGTTCAAGAAGGACACTGACAAACTGGAACGTGTCCAGAGGAGGGCAACCAAAATGGTCAAAGGCCTGGAAACGATGCCTTATGAGGAACGGCTAAGGGAGCTGGGCATGTTTAGCCTGGAGAAGAGGAGGTTAAGGGGTGATATGATAGCCATGTTCAAATATATAAAAGGATGTCATATAGAGGAGGGAGAAAGGTTGTTTTCTGCTGCTCCAGAGAAGCGGACACAGAGCAATGGATCCAAACTACAAGAAAGAAGATTCCACCTAAACATTAGGAAGAACTTCCTGACAGTAAGAGCTGTTTGACAGTGGAATTTGCTGCCAAGGAGTGTGGTGGAGTCTCCTTCTTTGGAGGTCTTTAAGCAGAGGCTTGACAACCATATGTCAGGAGTGCTCTGATGGTGTTTCCTGCTTGGCAGGGGGTTGGACTCGATGGCCCTTGTGGTCTATTCCAACTCTATGATTCTATGATTCTTTTTATACCCTTTGTCCCTCAAGTTTGGGGTGAGTAATGCAATATTTTTAGCAATACAAGTGAAAGAGCAATATATTGTCCTTAACATGAAATGGTTCAGGCTGTGACCAATGTAGGGAAAAGGAGTGTGAGTTCTTTCAAAAATGGAACTAAACTTCAAAAGTTTGATCCTGAAAGTTACAGATGCATTTCCACTAACAAAATTCTATAAAATCTTGGCTTACCAAGATCAGTGAGTTGCCACTTATAAATGTTGTAACATTTGTGCCATTGAACAGTAATTTTAAGCAGATCATTCTATCCTTGCTTTAAAGTCCAAGTGGCACATACCTCTGCTGTTCTAAAACAAATAAGACAGGGTTTCCCCAGCTCTGTTTTTACAAATAATGAGTGTCGCATCAATAATAATAATAATAACAATACTAATAATTTATTAATTCCCCAGCCATTCTGGGCGGCTGCCTTCAGATGTCTTTTAAAAGTAAGATAGTTGCTTATTTCCTTGACATCTGATGGGAGAGCATTCCACAGGGCGGGCGCCACAGGAGGCCCTCTGCCTGGTTCCCTGTAATCTCACTTCTCACAGGGAGGGAATCGCCAGAAGGCCCTCAGAGCTGGACCTCAGTGTCCAGGCTGAATGATGGGGGTGGAGATGCTCCTTCAGGTATCCTGGACTGAGGCCATTTAGGGCTTTAAAGGGTCAGCACCAACATTTTGAACTGTGCTCAGAAATGTACCGGGAGCCAATGTAGGTCTTTCAGGACCGGTGTTATGTGGTTTCGGCAGCCACTTCCAGTCACCAGTCTAGCTGCTGCATTCTGGATTAGTTGTAGTTTCCAGGTCACCTTCAAAGTAGAGTGCATGGCAGTAGTCCAAGCGGGAGATAACTAGAGCATGCACCACTCTGGCGAGACAGTCTGCAGGCAGGTAGGGTCTCAGCCAGATGAAGCTGGTAGGCAGCTGCCCTGGACACAGAAGGGGAATGGAAGCTCCTCGGAAGTGGGGAAAGCTTCCTCTGTTAAAGGGAGCTCATTGGTGCATCTCTTTATTCTGTGTTCTATTTCAGCGTTGGACCGACTATGTGGATCGGTATGTCAATTCTGATTCTACCTCTCCTGAACTACGGGAACAGCTGGCCCAGAAGCCAGTATTTCTGCCAAGGTGAGTGAAATGATATTGTGCATTACTCTAAGAACTAATGGGTCATTTTGAGGCATGCATTTCCTCTGGAGATCATAGCCCCATTGCCTAGGGTCACTGTAGGAAACTGGCAGCTGGAAAGAACATGGTGGCAGTTGTGTGCTGCTGCTGCTGCTAATAATAATAATAATAATAATAATAATAATAATAATAATAATAATAATAATAATAGTCTGAGAGTTCCTTGTAGGCCTCTGCTCTTGTGACTTTAGCTGCTCCCCCCCCCAAAAAAAAACCCCAACAAAGCAGAAATAGGAAATGTTTCAGATCGGGGTGGTCACTAATATGTACTTGGACAACCCTGCTTCAGCTTCATGCAATTGCACTGTGTACAGACTTTGTAAACAGCTTTGAAGCTCTCCCATGGTTGTGGCTAAGTGCTGATCCACACATTAAAAACAGCCGTAGCTGTCTGTCTATGTCTCCCTCTCCTTGTGGTGGAAGGCCCTTCACCGAGTGCTTGGCGCAAGCAAAGAGGAAAGGAGTGGGTCACAAGGACTGGTTGATCTAATGCTTGCCTGTGCTGAGGAGGAAAAACTAGCCAGCAAATGTCATCATGAGCTTTTGTGGCAATTCTTTGAATGAATGTGCCTTGGTAGCATATCAAAGATCACATTTTTGGTCAGGAAAAAAGGATGGTTATGTATAACAGGAGTTTCTCCTCCGCAGTGCAGGTCAAGCACCAATTTAGCCAGTGCCTGGGAATCACCCTTCCCCTCTCAGCTTGGGCTGAACTCTGCTGGGAGGGGATTTGCTCCTTTCCCCAGCAGTTTTTCAGCAAGTGGAGGAGGATGCAGGCAACCACGGCAACGTTAAATGTGTTAATCATCCCTTACGCTCTTATCGTCATTCAGCACGAGCAGTGTGATGGATTTTGAGGAGCAGGCCCCGCGAGCCACAACGTCCAGCCCGATGAGGGAGGCGGGTGCTAATTCCAGCAGGGGCTCTCTGCTTTACAGGAACTTGAGGCGGATCCGCAAGTGTCAGCGGGGTCGGGAGCAGCAGGAGAAGGACGGGAAGGAGGGTATCAGCAAGAAGCCCTTGGAGAACGTTGAGAGCTTGGACAAACTGGAGTGCAAATTCAAGCTCAACTCCTACAAGATGGTGTACGTGATCAAATCGGAGGATTACATGTACAGGAGGACTGCTCTGTTGCGTGCCCATCAGGTAGGCCTGAGCAAAGCGGGTGGGGTGAGCAGCTGTGGCTTCTCCTCAAGGGAAAGCTGCAGGCAGCCAGGATACAGTGGTGTTTTGGTTCATTCCCCCTGCAGCCCTCTGCTTGCATCACTGTTCATCAAAGCAACTGTTTTTATGACCAGAGGTGTCGGAGTCTGGTCCATATCTTACTGGGAGATCAACTGGGAACTCACTGTATTCTGCATACACTGGCTTGCCTTGTTGCCAGTAAAGGGGGATCACTTCAATGGTACACTTAGTATGTGTAATGGGAGCCACTTTTTCTGGCAGAAAACCTGTGTCCATTAGACTATATGCAGATTGTGACATGGAGGGAAAAGAGGGTTGTACATGTGCTAAGCAGGCATGCATGTATGTCTGACCAAGGCCTCACTGCCTAATGCCAGTCACTAAAGCTTTCTCTTGTTTTCTCCCTTCCTTGTAGTCCCATGAGAGGGTGAGCAAAAGGCTGCACCAGCGATTCCAGGCCTGGGTTGACAGGTGGACCAAGGAGCACGTGACCCGTGAAATGGCAGCTGAAACTAGCAAGTGGCTAATGGGGGAGGGCTTGGAAGGCTTGGTGCCTTGCACCACCACCTGCGACACAGAGGACCTTCACTTTGTGAGCATTAACAAGTACCGGGTCAAATATGGCACAATATTCAAGACGCCCTAAACTCCTAGGGAATAGGAAAAGGTCGAGTTGTGGGTGCACATTTCGTGCAGGTTCATCAAGGAAAACAAGGAAGATGCCTTCCTCCTGCCTCCTCCCCAGCCCCTCGCTGTTATCTCCGTAACAACAGCCACTTCTGGACTAATTCATAGCTGGTACATCTCGTTGCCCCAGGGGGGCAACTTTTGGAAATGTCCATCCTGAGAAACGGAAGCTGGAACTGCTGCCCAGAGGCTGAGATCACACGCATGCTCCATGCCATGAGGGGCGCTGAGGTGTCCAAGTCGCTGTAGAGAAGACCATCTTGCCTGTACACACACCAGCAGCGTTCTCCCAGCCACATGGGCATCAGTGAGAACTGGGGGCTTTGAATAGCCTGACAAGATGTGGTGCGTTTGAACACCCCCTCCCCAAGAAGAAAAAGGAAAAAAAGTCTTGCAGCCAGAGTATCTTGGTTGGGAATCTCCAAAATGCCCAGTCCCCAGCTTCAACAGGAGTAGGCAGCAGACTTTCTGGAACCTTCCATTGGCTCTCAGGGCTCAGCAGTCCAGATGGCGGAAACATTGGCTCTTGAGTTTGCTGCCCCCTTCTCTTTTCTTTCCAGTTCCTTCCTTGCTATCTGGGTGCCTGACTTAACACAAACCATTTAAGATCGGTCAGTCCTTTCCAGTGCCAGTGGAATGATTGTTTTGTTTGGGGTTTGTTTTTTGTTTTGTTTTTTTGAACCTGCTTGTTTACTAGTCTCTCTTAGTGCCATGCACCAGCTTTTCACACAAACACTTCCTCTCACCTACACAGTACCCCTATACAGACAACACAAGCTTTCACAATAGCAACAACCTATATTAAACTGGTTTCCCCCCTCTTTTTTTGTAAATAAATGTACATACTTGTCAATTTTTTTGTTTTTTATTAAAGAAAAAGTATGCTTGATGTGCTAGTATAACTATACTAGCTTCTTGTGTACCTTAGTACCAGGTGGCTTCAGGTTCAGGTTTTAGTACCTACAGATGAGAGTGACAGAGACATTTTTATTACACTTTCTACCAAAGGGAGTTATCATTGTAGTGCTTTGTGTGGAAACTTGTTCCTTTTTGTAAAAAATAAATAAATACAAAAATACAAAAATATTATTATTATTATTATTAATAATAATAATAATAATAATACATCTTGGTTCTTACCAGAGAAAGATGTGTTCTTGCTGGTTCCCTCACTCTGTTCTGAGAGATGTATGGCTACCAATTGCGGGCAGGGAGGCATCCAACCCAACAAAAAAAATTCTTCATGGAAAGGGAAAAAAGGATATGCGTGTGAGAGAGAATGAGAATGTGTGTGTAGTGGGATTACATGACTCGTATTTTAAGCAGCCTGTGTGATATATGAATGATAATATATATCAGAATTTTTAAATTCTTTTTGTTTGTTTGTTTTGGGGAGATTGTTTTGCTGGGTAGTTTTTTTATTATCCACCTAGTCTTCCAGCTCAGAGAATTTGCACTTTTTGAAAGTGTTGCTGAGCTCCCTAGTTTGGGGTTGGTTGTGCTTTCTTGTGTGATTCTTCTCATTGCTGAAGAAAATATCCTAAATACCAAACCAGTATTTGACAGAGCTGCTCAAGAGAGAGAGGAGAGAGAGTGTTTGTGTGTGTGTGTGTGTGTGTGTGTGTGTGTGTGTGTGAGAGAGAGAGAGAGAGAGAGAGAGAGAGAGAGAGAGAGCGAGCGTGCATGCAAGACCATAGGAAAAAAGAGGGGTGGCCTTTTGTGGTTTCACCAGTAACATACACAAGCAGGGACTTTTTTTTTTACTATAGATGGCACGAACAAAAACTGAAGATATGAAGGTCTCTCTTTAAAAAAAGTTGCTGTGGGTTTTGTAAATGGCAATGAACCTAACATTTGTGCCCTCCTCCAAGGAGGCGTTGGTTGCTTGTACAAAGTGACAAAACCAAGAGACCTTTAAAAATATGGCTTTCTGGTATTTGTCTTCTCCCCAAATCTGCCAAACTTGCATCTCTCCAGGTATCCCAGCAAGTAGCTGTCCACACTCTCAGAACAGTGTTGTCATGGTCCAAGGCAAAGAAATTAGAGAGGAGAAAAAGAGGACCTGTGCAAGGACCTTTCTCTTCCCTGTAGCTTAAGAGAACAGTGTAGAGGTGCAGGTTGGGCCTCTGCAGTAAGAGGCAGGTTTGCACAGGGGAATGTGACCTGCAGCGGTAAAAGCAAGGAGTGGAGCCCAGCTGGGGAGTTCTTATGGTATGCCAGCAATAAGCTAACTTACCCATGTCTCCTTCCCTTGCCCTTTTAAAAGAGGGGGATGACAACACTACTGTGTCCTGTTCCATTTTGCTTGTGCTGCTCCCCTGCTCCTCACTCTCAACAGCCTCTCAGATGTACCTCTTCTGTGTATATTTAAACTATCAGTTTAGACCTTTTTACCAAGTTAGAAGATAAAACACTTTGCCCAAGTGTCATTTTGAACAAGACAGGTGGAGCAGGGTGGGATTTTTTTCTCACCCAGTGTTTTTGAGGGTAAGAAAAACCCCTGCAGCTGCAAAATAAAGGAGGCCACTGCCCTTCCTGTAGCAGGATTTCAGAATTCAGCATTTCTCTCTCCCCACCCCCTGACCCTCCCAACCCTGATGTCTGACATCTGAGCTCCAAGCTCCTAGTCCTAGCCTGTACAAATAGCAAAATACTTTCATTCTTATTTTAAATTGCTTTTTGTATTCTGTAATGTGAACCTTTTTGCCACCTATTCATGTGATTTCTATACAGATGTTGTAAACTTGACTGTAGTGCAGTATTTCCATTAAAATATCAGGGCTACTCGTGTACAGATTTGGTGGTCCTTCCTGATCAAACTTGGCCAAAAACATTGGTGAGGTCTTGATTGGGTGAACTTGAAAAGTGCTGTTTGGGCTCTTGACTTGCATGCATTTGCCTCTGGTGTGCAAAACTGCTCAAAGCGGGTTGGTTCTCTTCAATAGACAAGCGCAACAGTGAGCAAAAATGTTTTCGGTTGTTGGGATTGTAATTCCCTTTTGTCAGATATGGTACAAAGGTGCTGGTATACTTGATTCTGATTTGAAGAAGTTTGATAGGGGCCTGTCCCCTTTAGAATTGGAAGTATGGCCTCATCTAACTACAGATTGGCAAACTGCAATTTTCAGTTTCAGTCTGTTTCTCATTTTTCCAATCTTAAGTTCCGTTTGTTCCATTTCTACATTTGTTTTGTAATTCTTTTTTTAGGAAGTTCACACACAAAATTGTGTGCATTTCTCCAGATGTATGGTTGACTGTACATGATTTTGCCTAATACATGCCTGGATAGCTCAGTTGGTGAGAGCCTGGAGCTGATAACCCCAAGGTTGCAGGTTCGACCCCTGTATGGACCAGCTGCCTATTCCTGCATTGCAGGGGGTGGACTAGATGATCCTCAGGGTCCCTTCCAACTCTAAAGTGCTATGAATCTACATGCATTTTTGCAAGCAATTTTCCCATCTAAAATGCATTGTGTACATTATTTTCACTGACTTTCTCTTTGTAAGCACTTTCCCCAAATGTACCCTTTTTGTACAAATTTCTTTTTTGGTTGGAGGAACTGCATTGCAAAATTGGGAGAAGTGCAGATTTCAAATATTAACTGTGTTTTGGTTTGCGTATTGAATCAGGAAGTGCAACCGAAACAGGTTCCTGAAGAATTTCTCTGCAGTCCCTCCATTCAGATCCCTTCCCACCCTTTTGAGCCTTTAGCTTGGACACTTGGCTTTTGCGTCCTTAAAAGACAACTAAATGAAGATCTGTGTAGATGTGCTATGTGCTGTGCTGGAAGGTAGAATCTCGTTACTGGAGGTACAAAGTAGCCTGTGGAAGATTCTCACTCCAGTGCAGCACTCTTAGTCTGTTTTCTCTAACGTGGAGGGGACCCATAGCTGCAAATATTAAAAGTAGTTGTCTAGTCTAGATTAAAATTTGGAATAGGGAGGTGCTGTCATGGGGCAGTTCAACTCATAAGATCTCTCTTCCCCACCCCCTCCCTTGGTACTAGACCAGGATTTTCTGGTCCATCGTCTTCAGTAGTAGCCAGGCAGATTTGTCTGGGAAGTTTTCTGGCACAGCACAAATAAGTCTGCTGTCTCTTGCGTCCGAAGTGTCCGCTCCTAGATGGAAAGGTCTAATATTCAGCAAGCAGCACATAATAGCCATTTACTCTCCCTGTTGCACCTCATCACTAAGCTGGTCACCATCTTGACTCCATATTCGGCAAGGATGGAAATGACTGGGCTGGGATATGCTCATTATTGCAGATTTTCAGACTGTCAGCAGAGGGCCCCCAACAGCTGGAAAGGAGGGAGCAAGAAGGATTGTGCTCAGTTGTAAGTTTCCAATTTGTTTTAAGCCAGACTCTGTCTATAGATGCTGCTTCTCTTATGGTGGGGAAATCATTTGTGCACAATCTAAAAAATGCAATATTTGATAATCAATATTTTGCTTTCCCTGTTTTGCTCCCTCTCACACTTCATGTTATGGGTGTTTCTCACTTTACATACCTGAGTCATGACACCAACTGTGAGCCAAGACTGACATGGAGGAGGAAAGGCCGGATGGCTCAGCAAGGGCAAAGTTGCAAGTCACAGAGACTCTGAACTCTGGTCCCAAAGCCAAGTCTGAGATGGAGTCACTTAGTCAGGAGCCTCTTGAGACAGCTTTCCAAACTTATGACTCCCTTCAAATATGGAACCCCCTGAACAGGTTTCCCTGAGGAACCAGCACTCCGCCTATATACACCAAGGACCTCACATTCCTCAATGCCTGCTCTTCATCGCAGCCAGCATGGAAAGTGGGAGCTGACAGACCTTTTGGAATGTCACCCCAGCTGATGCATGATGAGGGTCTGGCTGCTTAATGTGGGAGAAGAGGTTGCTCCCTTCTTCCAAGGCAGCTTATTGCAGGGGTCAGCAAACTTACCGCGCCTCGGGCCGGTGTCTCCAGCGCCAATTGCGCGGAGGGTGGGGGAGCGCATGCCCATATGCGCACGCTATTTCCAGTGCTCCTCCGACCTGGAAGTGGGCAGCCGCACAGTGCAGCGCCAGTAAGAGCGGGTGGCCGGGGTCGCTGCGGGCCAGATAAACGAGCCCCTTGGACCTTATCCTGCCCGCGGGCCTTAGTTTGGGGAGCCCTGGCTTATTGTGTTGTTTCTGTGCTGTGTGTTAAAAAAGAGATGCCTTTTGTTAGCATGTTATTCAAGTCTGAGAGCTGCAACTCTAGCCAAACCTTGCCTGCTTTGCCTCAGCCAGCATCTTCCTGTGTCCCATTGTGCTTCGCAGTTGGGGTGTTACAGGCAGTGGTTTTCAGCGAGTATCCTAAGTCCTTAAACTCGTTAGGTGTTAGGCATTTTTAGGAGCTGTGCCCGATTACACAGCGCTTCATCAAACAATCCTCTTTCCAGCATGCTTGAAGATTAGCTGCTTGCTTCTAGCCCCTAATTATGCTGGCATCCTAACAGCAAACATTGGGCAAAAAAGAAAGGGGGGAAACCCTAATAATTGCTGTCTCTGAAGTATTCATAAATTAACATAGTCTGAATGAATTCAAACTTAATTTAACAGGCCAGTGCTCCTATTGTGAGTGTTTTAGTATGCAGCATTGTTTGGAATTAGTGGAGAAGCACTTCCCCTTGCATAAGGGATCAGGGTCAAAAGTAGATGAGGCAGCAGTTTGCCCTAACAAGAGAAAATGTCAAACAGCTTAAGGAGCTGTGCAGCAATTTTCACACAGTGGGAAAGTGGCACAACTCAGTGCAGAGCACCTGCTTTGAATGCAGAAGGTCCCAGGTTTGGACCCCCAGCATCCATCTTGGGGGCTGGGGGAGAACCCTGCTTGAAATCCTGGAGAGCTGCTGCCAGTCAGTGCAGACAGTACTGAACTAGATGGCCACAATGGTTTGCGGAAGGCTGTGCCCTGTCCTCCTACATCAAAGTGAGTTTCTAAATCACCTCCCCAGACCTGCTGGATCAGAGCCTCTAACGTGCATTATAAACTGGATCTCAGTATGGTTCCAACTTTAAGCTGCTATTTATTACACCTTCTTTCAAGAGATGACAGATTAGCTGCTCTTGTTTGTTGTATTTTAAATTATGTTTAGCACATGTATAAAAGTAATAAAATACACTTCACAAAATGGGTTTGGGTGGGATAACTACCCAAGGAAACCATTCCCTCTCCTTCATTTTGTTTCATGAGGCATACGTTTTGGATGGCTTTGAAACTGATAACAGATTAAATGTATGTTTTGTATCCATGGAGAGGTGCAAAGGTTTCAGTGGATGGGAACAAGTATGTTATGATTCTAGATATTCACATCATTTCTCATTTGCATAGTCATTTTCACATTGCTGTTAAATCGACCAAATGCTCTGCCATGGTACCACTAATGAGATTCCCAGAGAAAAGACCGTGTGAGAGAGACAGTGATGCTTGGATGCTTCTTGACATGACACATAGGATGCTGCTTCTTCATGGGATAGATTTCTACATGCAGGGATTTGTTTAATTTTCATATGGCAGGGCTGTCTGTTGTGTCAAGCCCCCTGCTGCTGACTAAAGTTTACCTCCTCAGGATTGCGTCTTAGTTATTTTCAAGAACTAAGCTGTGGAGATTAAGCACAATTGAACAGTTGGTAATCCATGGAAAAAAGCAAGTGGATCTATCAGAAAAAAGCTTGTGTGCTGCTGCTCCCTGGCAAGTACAGTGACTGCATGAGCAGTGTGCTTTGTCCTTAAATGCTCTCAAACTCTAAATGCTGAGCTGTAATCTTCTAGGCAACAGGGATGGGATGAAAAATATTATCTTGTCTGTAGGGACCACAGGTTTCCAGCACTGCCTTTTGACAACAAATTCCTTAAGTTAATTGTGGACTGTGAAAAGAAAGACTTCCTCGGTGATGGGAAGCAGGCGTGGCTGGATTCCCAACTCCCATCTGCCCCAGTTGCAGGCCCAAGGTGAGCGTTGGTGGGCAGCAGGTTCCCAACCCTGTTTCCATCCAAGGCACAATTAGCTCAGCATTAGATGGGGCAATGGCTGCTGTCAGAGATGCCTCTGAAATAAGTAGGCTGCTTCAGGGTAGGTCTGTCAATGATGTTGGCTGTGATAGCTCCCTGGACATAGGAGGCTCAAGTCAGTGATGAGAGATGTTGCCTTCCTTGCTTGTGGGTTTCCAGGAGGAATCTGATTGGACACTAATGTGTATGGGTTGCTCGTGCGTAAGTTGCCTTGCTAAACCTTTCAGTCTGGGCAGCCCTTCACTTTGTGGCTGCCTCAGTCGCTAGCAGAATCCGCCAGTGGGCGTTTCTTAAATCTTTTCCAACATAAAAGTTGTTTGACACCCAGTCTCCTCCTACTCTCTCTGCGCCAAAGTCTTCTGTGCAGGGTGGGCGTGGGTAGCGGAGGACCCGTGCTCTCCCCGCTGGTGTCCGGTGAAGAGTCCTGGAGCCCTCTCGCCAATTCCCCCATCAGCCCCTCTATATCCCTGGTGTTGCGCTGATTTGCTTCCCCGTCTGTGGAGCTGCCTCTCTCCCTGCTGGGCCCTTCTCCAGCATCATTTGAGAGCCTTCCCTCCGCCTCTAGCTCCGATGTCAGTTCCCTGACAGACACTCTTTGGGTCAAGGATGCTGGACCAGAGGGACATTCAATCTGACCCAGCTGGGCTATGATAAGCTACTCTGGTCTCTTGTTTGGGGTAGAGCATGCCTGAAGTGTTGCAGAGCCAAAGGGTTTGGAGGAGCCCAAGGTAAACCTAGGGATGGGAAGCCTGTGGCCATCCAGATGTTGCTGCACTACAGCTCCCATCATCCCTGAGCCCTGGCCCTGCTGGCTGGGGTTGATGGGAGTTGTAGTCCCCACTGAAAGGATGTGTGGGTCCAGAATTGGCCTCCACAGTCACAGACTCATTGTTAAAACCGTGTTTATGGAAGGCAATCTTACTCAGCTACGAGTAATTGCCTAAGAAGAAGAGTCCAGCAGCATCTGGAGGTTTCCACATTGGCACCCTTTGCTCTAAAGGTGCCACCAGCCTCTCTATTGATAAAGCCCTGCAGAGTTCACTCTGGAAGTTTTCATTGCTGGAGGGAACTGAAAGCCTTCGGACAAGAGACAGACCTTGGCTCAGTGGCAGAGCATCTGCTTGGCATGCAGAAGGCCCCACGTTCAATCCCCAGCATCTCCAGGCAGGGCTGGGGAAAAGCCCAGCCTGAAACTCTGGCGAGCAGCTGCTGATCCTAGGGAGACCATTGGCCTGACTCAGTCTAAGAGCTTCCTAGGACTGATCAGTTCATTTTCTTGCTCAGAAACCCTGCAGGTTTGAGGGGTCTCCAGCTCAAGGAGAGGCCTGAGCCTTTGGGCCACCCTCATCCACAATAGCCACGACATCCCGTTGGCTAGCTGGAAGACTGTGCTCCTTGTGCTGAGGGAAAAGAAGAGGAGGGGAACCCTTTCAAAGCATTGGGCATTATGTTCAATAAATTTAATTACTGCTCAAATCATACAAATTTGTAAACTACAAAACACAAAGTAAAAGAATGGAAAAGAGATGAGGAGCACACAGAGAAACACAATTCTAATGGGACTAGGGTTTGTAATCAGAGTGAAAAGCCCAAGGCATGGGCTGGTCGACTGGGATTCAAGATGACATGTATGGTCACGTACGAGGCTGCTCTGTAGGCCACACACAGGGATGTTTACTGCACAGGATTTCTCTCACACAACATCTGCTTGTTAATCCATCTCTTCATCCCCCCACCCGCTCGATGGTGGCTGGTACTTTTCACTCTCTTACGTAAATTCTTGTGCATACGACATCATCTGCACCAAAAGTCTGGAGGGGAACAGAAAAAGTGACACAAAAGCAAGCAAATCAGACAGCAGAAAGGGTGCAAGACTCCCTCTGTTATCATAGAATCATAGAATCATAGAGTTGGAAGAGACCACAAGGGCCATCGAGTCCAACCCCCTGCCAAGCAGGAAACACCATCAGAGCACTCCTGACATATGGTTGTCAAGCCTCTGCTTAAAGACCTCCAAAGTAGGAGACTCCACCACACTCCTTGGCAGCAAATTCCACTGTCAAACAGCTCTTACTGTCAGGAAGTTCTTCCTAATGTTTAGGTAGAATCTTCTTTCTTGTAGTTTGGATCCATTGCTCCGTGTCCGCTTCTCTGGAGCAGCAGAAAACAACCTTTCTCCCTCCTCTATGTGACATCCTTTTATATATTTGAACATGGCTATCATATCACCCCTTAACCTCCTCTTCTCCAGGCTAAACATGCCCAGCTCCCTTAGCCGTTCCTCATAAGGCATCGTTTCCAGGCCTAGGAAGTGGCAGGGTGTTGCTCTCTTGCTTTGGGTAGTGACCTGGATTGGGCCCAGAGGGACTGGGCCACAAGGATAGGCAAGAGCAATGAGGAAAAGGGGGGGGGTCTGCTCAGAAAGGGCAAGGAATGATAGCAGCATCATTGTCTGCTCCCCATTAGAAAAACACAGAATTAGGACCTCTTAGAGAGATCTGACTAACACCTGGGTTTAATGGGCAGTATTCAACTTAAGTTTTACTCAGAGTAGACCAATTGCAATTAATGAAGATGGCTAGGTTGGGTCCATTAATTTAAGTAGGGTGACTGAGTAAAATTTAGTTGAATGCCACCCAGAATTTTCAGGCATGGACCAGCTACTACTGTGTGTTTTTCTCAGTCATCTTGAGGGCAACTTGAAACCTCCTCCCTCTCCCTTTATTTCTTTCTGTCTTTCATAGAAAAATAATGGTGCTGTGAAAACACAGCACTACAACAATATCAATGAAAGCATCAACAGCATATTAGCAAACTTGTTAAAAACAAGTGCAAACCCCCAAGACCTCTCTGAAGAGCACAGTTTTTAAAAGGAAGCAGGGAAGATTCCCACTTGGCAAGGAGTTCCACAGGGCAGGACCTGCCACATGAAAGACTCAGCCCCTGACAAGGGCCCACTGAAGTCAGGTGCCTGGAAAACGACCATCGGAAGTTCTTAAGATTGGCTAGATGCCAGCACACTCCATGGCTGCTACATCAAGAAGAAGAAGAAGAAGAAGAGTTTGGATTTGATATCCCGCCTTTCATTCCCCTTCAGGAGTCTCAAAGCGGCTAACAATCTCCTTTCCCTTCCTCCCCCACAACAAACACTCTGTGAGGTGGGTGGGGCTGAGAGACTTCAAAGAAGTGTGACTGGCCCAAGGTCACCCAGCAGCTGCATGTGGAGGAGCGGAGACGCGAACCCGGTTACCCAGATTACGTGACTACCGCTCTTAACCACTACACCACACTGACTCTCAAGAAGAGTTCTCAGGGACCCCGAAGCCGACACCCTATTTTGTAATGTTTTGAGTGACCTAATAAAGGTATTGCATTGATGTGGATCTGGGATAACGTGTTGCCTGAATATGGATTTTTCAATTTGCCAGCATGGCTACTTCTGCTTTTTATATCATCCTTAAGATTGTTGTGGGTGGGTGGGTGTGGAAATGTTCAAGGGATTAGGGTTGGGCTCAGCTGAGACAAAGTCTGAAAAGTCACAGCCACTGGAGATCAAAGCTTCTAAACTGTGTGTTGAACCTTCTCACCAGCCGCGTTCAATTTCACAATTCTACAATGCCATTTATAAAAATGTTCACTCATTCATCCGTGCCCCACAGCTCACTGGCTTTAATCAGCTGAGGCATGGTTTTTTTCCCCTCAGGGAGAGAGAGAGGAGGGGGCTTATGAATCTTTCTTTCAAACTGCTCAAAAGCCTCTGGATTTGGATGATAATTGATTTGGAGATACCTTTCTTCCCCCTTGGTGTGATCTGTGAACTATGCAAAATTTGTCTTCAGGCTGCTTTCATCAGGAAAGTAAAGGATGAAAACAGGGTCCTCAGTGAAAATGATGGTTCTACCAAAATTTTTCTTTTTGTTTCAGACTATACCCATCTGTATTTCAACTGAGAATTTTTTTAAAAGGCAAAAGATGATAGTAAACTTTGTACACCAGGGTAAAAGACCCAGATTACAATTAGCTGTGCTCTATCTGCAGTCTGGGGTGGGGGTAGGGAGCTTGCTCTACCTCATTTATAAAAATGTCATATTCAAAATGCAATTGGAATAATACACAACACAAATGAGAAACTAAGGCAGCAAATGGAGTTTGATAGAAATATATAGAGTACTGAGTCTACCGTGTTTAATACATAATAAAAACATTTTTGATTCTCTAATAAATCCATGCACAAATTCAGCTCTGAAAGCAAGAAGATGTGGGCACCTTCATTAACTCCCTCGGTCTCTCCATTGATACCTTTTGTACTGCACCCAATTTTGATACAACAGGAAAAGACTGTTATTCAGAAATGGAGAGAGAAAGACCTTTATTAACTAATTTATTTATTTGAAAATGCTTCAGCTAACAAACAACGAGAAAAATGGGAACAGCTTTATGGTCAATGAATAAAGTATTTCATATCAAACCAAAATTAAAGCGCATGCCACAAGACCTTTAACATCCTTTGAATTTTTTTATTTTATGTATGTATGTATGTATGTATGTATGTATACTCTATCAAATAATTAATGAGTTAGCAATTGGAGGATGCAACTCCGTGAAACAACAAAGAGAATCTGATCCAGGGATAGAGATTGCAGAGGTGGATTGGTATAATTTGTGGGCTAAATCATGAAGGTACATTCTTTCACCTTTGATGGACATGCCCAAGGATTAAGACATTCTGGGAGATGATTTATAACGAAATGAAAAAGGTATTCAAATATACCTTCCTGAAGAAACCAGAGGCCTTTCTCCTGGGCATGGTCAGCCAAATGGTGCCAAAGAAGGATAGAACTTTTTTTATGTATGCAACAACAGCAGCAAGAATACAGTGGTGCCTCGCAAGACGAAATTAATTCGTTCCGCGAGTTTTGTCGTCTTGCGATTTTTGTCGTCTTGTGAAGCACGGTGTCGGGAAAGTTTTGGAAAAGCTTCAAAAATCACCAAAGTCTTTAAAAACCTCAAAAAAGGCTACCACACCGCGTTCTATGAGTTGCTCCTCGAAGTCAAGTCGCAACTGTATTAATGGTGTTAAGAAAACGGAAACAAACTTGCAAGATGTTTCCGTCTTGCGAAGCAAGCCCATAGGGAAAATCGTCTTGCGAAGCAGCTCAAAAAACAAAAAAACCCTTTCGTCTTGCGAGTTTTTTGTCTTGTGAGGCGTTTGTCTTGCGAGGTACCACTGTACTTATTGCGAAGTATTGGAAGACACAAGATTTACCCACCCAGGAAGAATGGCAGATGAAGTTGATGGACTATATGGAACTGGCGGAAATGACTGGCAGAATCTGAGACCAGGGAGAAGAGTTGGTGGAAGAAGACTGGAAAAAGTTTAAAGACTATTTACAGAAATACTGTAAAATTAATGAATGTTAGAAAAATGTTGGAATGAAGTTATATGGCTTTAGTAGAAATATTATAATATTATAATATAATATTATTATTATATTATAAAGGAAAAAATAAGGTTAGAATGTGTCAAGATAATTATAGGATAGAAAACAGAGGAAGATGGAAAGGAATTGCTGAAACAATTAACAGAAGTGGAATACAAAAAGGGAGGTGTGAGGAGGTTGTTGAAATAAGTGAATGAAAGATAAGATATTGAAATTGTTTGATGTGTTTTAAACGGTTTTTGTTTTGTTTTGTTAGTTTAATGTGTTAGTGTTATGTAGTGTCTTTGTATTGTATTGTCTTTTTTCTTTTTCTTTCTTTTTTTGTTGTGTTTAAATTGTTGGAAAAGTAATAAATATTATTATTATTATTATTTTAAAAAAATTGTGGGCTAAATCAGTTTCAACTTGGATACATTTAAATTACTACACCATTACGGTGTAGTTATATTAATAAAACTACCCCACCATTGTGCTGGAGAGGCTGCAATAGTATAGGTACCACACTTCACATGTGGTGGATGTGTGAACATAGAAAGCCCTCCTGGCAGAGGGGATTTACAGAAATAAGCTGTAACATGTGGAATGTACTTCAAGTTTGGGATTGTTAACTATTTTTTAAAGGGCAATCTGAACTTTGTTATGAAGAACTAATTATTTTTCTTTTAATAGCGGCACGCCTACTAGAGGCACAGAATTGGAAAGGATTGAACCATCTCTGGATCTCTCATTATTGCTGTATTGGTAAAATTAACAAAGAGATTACATGCACTGAATAATACAAATTATGTAGACAATTGACATTCTTTTATAAAACACCTTACTGATAACCCTGAAGAATAGCAACTACCAAAATCACAGATTGGACTTTGGCAAAATTTAACTAAATCAATCCATTCTGAAGGGAGAAGTGGGGAGAGTTGGGATTTTGTTTTTGTATTCCCCCCACGCCTCTTTTTTGTGGTTGTTACATATTGGAAATTAATAAAACTATTTTTTTAAAAAATGAACAAACTGCAAAATTTGGCTTCAGGCTGCTTTCATCAGGAAAGTAAAGTTGGTGTGTGTAGTGGGTGGGGAAGGAGAACTTATTTGTAATTTATCTAAGGAAACATTCAATATTCAAATACCTGGCAGCCTGTGGTAGTTTCTTTCCTGTGCTACTTGAGACCAATTTACCTACAAGGTGGCCTTGCCCCCACATTTGCCCACTCAGGTGCTTCAGTCAGTGGCATTAGCATTCCTGCAGGTGACACATAATACCTGTTCCTGCGAATCTTTTATTGTGGCAGCGCCTACACATTGGAACTCCCTGCCTATTGATTTTAGGCAGGCACCTTCACTGTATTCTTTTTGGCGCTTGCCTGCTGATGCTTGTTTAGGTGCTTAGAAATGCTGGTGTGAATTTTAATGTTTTCATATTAAAACTTTTTGTATGTTTTATTGTTGTAAATTGCTCTTGTTTTTAGTGTAGATTGTTTTAAGGGTGTTTTTCTTTTCAGTCAAGTGGCATATAACTTTTATGAAATAAATAAATAAAAATCCGCAAAAACTCCCTCTCCCAAAGGTTTTAGATTTCTATGGCTGACACAGAAGTTGCAAGAGCAGAGCTTCTAAGGACCTGGGAGGTTCGCCTGAGTCCTTTGCTCCTCCTCAACCACAGCATTTTTCTGATGCAGCACTTGTGGTGGGGTGTGTGGATGTGGGTGTGTGGGTGGGTGTAGGCTGAGGTTCCTTTGGCTTTTACCTAAGACCAAACTCCCTGCCAGAAGTCGTCCAGCAGGAGTCAGTCCTGCTTTTCATTTTGGAATCTTTTATCAACAACTGTGCAGACAATTTTTTTAATATTTTTTTTTTTGCAATCTAACTTTTTAACCAACCTCCCCCCCTTGCTGTATTTCTGATGTTTTTATGGCTGTTGTATTGTGTCTGAATGCTGTACTCTGCCTTGTTATATTTTTTTATGAAAGTGAGGCTTGTAAATATTTTAAGTAAATAAGTAAAGTGGAGGTTAGGACTGAAGATCTTGAGAGACATGACAGAGCCACTTCTAATGCAGAGGGTTCTGGGTCTGGTTTTTTTTTACAACAAAGGGTATTCTGTAGGTGAGGGGAGCGGGACTCCCGCCATTCCCTACTGGGCTGACCCTGGGTTTGGTGGGTCCCTTGGCAAAAGACTTTCATGTTAATTACCCCCCCCCCAAAAAAAAAAATGCAGTATTGCTCCAAGACATTATGATGCCCTTTCAATTTTGTTGGACTCCAACTTCCATTACCCCTGACCATTAGTCATGCTGGCTGGGGCTGATGGGAATTGGGGTCCACCAGCATCTGGAGGGTCACACATTTCCCATCAGTGCATGAATACAATAGGGGAAAGGGGGCTTCTCTATGTACCAGGAAAGCCCACCCTTACCATCGAGACCCAACCCTGTAAAATTAAAATTTCTTACCAAAATCAGCTCCTCTCCAGCCAGTTCTCTCGTCCAGTATGTTTTGGGGCCTTCTCCCTCCAGAAGAGTTTGTTTGCAATAGATCTTGTTTTCAGTCTCCCAAGTGGCTAAACTCTGCAAGCAAAGAGTACCCCCACACACAATATGCACATCCGGGGGGGGGGGATTAGCTGCATTATTTCATGACAAGCCTAAAGAATCCAGATTAAACAGCATTGTCTTCTCAATCTTCATCTTGCCCCCATCAAAGTCTCAATGCTACCTTCCCTCGCGGAAACTGGATGTCATCCATTTCGTAGTTGCTCATTTGTGATGCCAAAACAGTTCTGCGGGCTTCCATCTGCTCAGTCAGAGAGTGACAGAGGCGCCACTACCAGCTGAATGAAACAGATTTGGGGTGGGCTTTGGTTTGGTCTGATATGTTTGCAGATGTGAAGGTCACCTGGCCAGGCCCACACCAGAGCAAGGGACCCACTGCCCATATCCTAGAGCTGTTCTTCCTCCTTGCTACGGTTCACCTGTGCTATGCATGCAGGTGAGAGTGAACAGAGCAAGGAAAAGGCTTCACTTGCCAGGACTTCCCTTCCCAAGCAGTGCAGCAGATTGGTCACAGAGGGCACTCCTGATCCATTTAACTATTTTTTCCTTTGGTAGTGCAATTGGTAGGTGCATGGGACCAAACTGGATTGGACCCCTCTACCCACCCGCTTGCCAGGGTAGGGTTCTAATCAGCCTTCCAAAACTATTCACACACATATACACCCCAACCAAGGTGGAAATTGAGGAGGGGCAGAGCCCAGAAGAAGAGGCTTGGGGGTCAGCTAGGAAGCCCCCAAGTGCAGCAGCCTGGAGGTTGTCTTTCCCTGCCCTAAAGGCCACCAGTCACCTCACGCCACTCAAACCACTAGACAGCCAGCAATTCAAAGTGGTGGGTGCAGAGGGCTGGATAAACAGTCCCAAAAACCAGGCAAAATTTCTTTGTGTAAACAGCCAAAGCAGAGAAATGGTAGCAAATGGCCTCTTGTATGTCAGGATCCATGAGGAGCCATCCACTTTCCCTAACGGCTATTATTGTCACTATTTTGTACCTCTCAACTTGACTCCACGAAAGGCTAACACCAGAAGGAAAGGAATTTCTGATTAACAAACAAGAGACAACAATGGGAGGGGCGAGGCGGGGGGGCCTGGGGGTAGCAATGCCTTTGTCCTAATATTCATGGGACACTTTGCTGCTGAGGAAACTAGAACAAAATGCAGGGCGGTGTGATCCAGGCTCATCAATTCAAGGCTATAAAAGATAACAGGATGTTCTCCCCCCCCCAAAACACAAAAGAGAAAGTGGGGCTGTGGGGACTTGCCTCCCCCAACAAAATATTTGAGGGGGCTGGGCCCATCAAAATGCACATCAAAATGTAGCAGCCTGAGGATGTAATACTTTTCTGGAATAAGAAATGCTCTGGACTGGAGAGATCCCAATCAGCAATGCCTTTATGGTCCTTAATTGCCCCTGGAATCAGGATGATCTCTCAGAAATCTGTCCCAACTCTCTAAAGGACCCATCTTATGTGGCTGATGGCAAGAGCAAGGAACCCCTGGATTAGGGTTGGAAGGGACCCCAAGGGTCATCTAGTCCTCCCCCCATGATGATGTTGATTGATTTTGGCAGCATAGTGTTGGACTGCATGCCAACTCTTGTTGGCATCGGTCTGTCTCAAGAGGCAAATGAGGGCATCTCCGAGGGTGAAGTCACATCACTGCCTCAGCAGCACTGAAGGTGGGGGGCAAGCCTGGGCAGGGCGTCTGGAGGTCCTGGACTGCCCAGATGACAAGACGCCTCTCAGCTTTGCATATATGTCATCTTTCCTCCCAGGTGGTGTGCTTGGTTCTCCCCCTCTTCATTTGACCCCCACAATAACCCTGTGAGGTAGGTTAGCAAAGAGGCAGTGAACAGTCTCTACTAGTCTGCTGGGAACACGATTAATGCATTAGGCCCAGAAAATCACGTCAGCACCCCACAATCAGAGTAAGCCCTGATGGAAAGAGCCAGAGCTTGTTTTCCACCTCTGAAAGCCAGCTCAGAATTGCATCTCTGTTTATACATTAATACATGACATTTGAGTCATAAAATCATAGTTCTTGGGGTACCTCCCAACACTGCAATTCTAAGGTAGGATTGTTGTTTGAGTGTCCTGCTGGGAGCTCAGCCTAACCTACATCACAGGGTTGTTGTGAGGGTAAAATGGGGAGTGGCAACAACCACGTATACCACCTTGAGGTCCTTGGAGGTAAGGTGGGATAAGAATGTGATAACGAATAAATGAATAGCAGAGTATCCTGCCTTCTGGGCAGTGGGCCCAACTCTGTGGAACTGCCTCCTGTTACAAATCAGGAAGGCATTGTCCCTGCTGAGTTCCAGATGTTCAGAGGAGGGCCGGCCCATCCTGTTTGGCCACCTGAGGCGAAAGGGGAATGTGCCCCCGTGCCCCCCCACTTTTGTTGTCACCAGAACACACCCACCCTTGCCAGTCTGTTCTGCAAGGCACTGCCGCTTGCCTTCTCTGCCCCAGGGGAGGGGAGATGAGCAGCAACACCCCAGGGGTTGGGCTCCTCTGGTGCCTCTGCTGCCTGAGGAAGGAGCTTCACACCCACCTCAGGGGTGGGCCAGTTCTGGTCAGGTGGAAATGGCTCGATTTCAGGTGGGTTTTGCCCTGTGACTATTGTTTCAGCATGTCTATTCTCTGACGTTTTAACCTGTTTTAAATGGTGCGCTTTGCATGTTTTTTTTCTTACCTGCAAGCCGCTTTGAGTCCTAGGCTGCTGCTAAATCAACCATTGAATAATCATTTGTGTTTTTAATAGTGTTTTTGATTGTTGCACACTGCCCTGAAGTTTTATGAGATGGTGGTATAGGATTACTTTTATAGTGAAATAAATTGATAGAGTGGGGAAACAGAGTACAAAATCCTTAAATGAATAAGGCAGTAACACACAGAGGTTATTTATTACCCGACACTTCCTCCCATCCACGGTTTCTTCCTCGAAGCTCTCGCCAACTTTGAAGTTAATCTCGGTGGTGCGGACGGTGGTGGAGGTCTTAATGTAGAACTGGTCCCCCTCCTGGCGGATCTCCACATGTGGTTTCGAGGCAGCAGCTACAGCTACTTTCCTGAGCATGGCGTTGACCCCTGGGCAAAAACCAAGGAGGAGGAACCATGATGCTGAACACAAAGTTAACTGCCGAAAGGACATAAGACAACCACGAAGAGCCTGCTGGGTCAGGAGGGCAACCCAGATGATTAAGGGTCTTGACACCAGGCCTTATGAGGAATGGTCGAGGGAGTTGGGTGTGTTTAGCTCAGAGGAGAGGAGACTGAGAAGTGACAGGATAGCCAGCCTCAAATATCTGAAGTCCTGTCACACAGAAGAAGGAGCAAGCTTGTTTTCTCCTGCTCTGGAGGGGAGGACCCAAACCAATGGATTCAAATGACAAGGAAGGAGATCCCAACTGAACATCAGAAAGAACTTTCTGACAATAAAAGCTGTTTGACAATGGAGTGGACTCCCTGGGAAAGTGGGGGGCTCTCCTTCCTTGGAGGTTTTCAAACAGGGGTTGGGGCATCTGCTAGGAATTCTTTAGTTATGATTCCTGCATTGAAGGGGGTTGGACTAGATGACCCTTGGCTCTTCCTTCCAACCCTACACAGAGGCCAGCCGGATGCCTCTCTGGGGGAAACCCACAAGAGTGCTCTCTCCTCCCCTGTGGTTTCCAGCAACTGGCATCCAGAAGCACCGCTGCTTCCGACCCTGTCAGACCCCTGGTTCATCTTGCTCAGTACTGCATGCATTGACTGGCAGCAGCTCTCTGGGGTTCCAGGCAGGAAGTCTCTCGCCGCCCTCTCTGGTGATGCTGGGGACTGAGCCTGCAAACTTCTGCCTGCCAAGCAGGTACTTTAAGGCTTAACTAGGGCCCTTCCCCAATGGCTTGCGAGCAGAGGCTGTGGACATGGGGGTTGGGGAAAGTGGGGATGGGGCAGACATGTAATTCAGTCCACCTCTTAAGGCCAACCGCCTTAATTCCCATTTTCCGAAACAATACAAGAACCACAGCACAAGCAATCCTTGGGAATCCGCACTGTGGTTCTCTGGACTGGGGATTTGAACCTAAAGAGGTGGATCCCAGAGTCCAGTGTGTGTAAAAAAGGCATGTATTCAGGTATCTAATATACAAAAAGGCATTGTACGAAGGGAAATTGCTTTGCAAGAATAGCATAGAGTCATGAGTATACTAGGAGAAAGTCACAGTAAAAAAAGGATGAATTTTCAAGATGACTTTTTTTTAAAAAAAAATGTGGAAATGTGAAGTTAAGAGTGGAAAAACCGAGAGAAACAAAAATTGTCAGATCCGCCCATTCGCAGGAGTAAGTCTCAACGTGTTCATGTAAACGTTGCAAGAACACAGGCTCAGCCTGCCCCCCTTTCTAAAACGATCCCCAAAGAGAGAGAGGGAGAGAGAACCCCCCCGCGCGCTGATTTCCCCCCTGAGCCCCTCCCCGCTCACATTTACTTGAGAGTAAGCCCCGGTGAGCACAGCGGCGATCCTTCTGAGTAAACTCGCCTCAACCCACCGCGTTCACCTTCTACCTGGGAGTAAAGCCCCACGGGGCGTGGCAGCTACTCTCCCCGACCGGGGAGCGAGATAGTCCGGATCCGATGCCGCGCTCCCGGACGCGGGGAGACCCGGAACCCGGCGGCCACGAGGAGGGACGCCCGAGGAAACGGGAGGATCCGGCCGCAATCTGGCGCGCGCTCCAGTTGCGTCCCGCTCTCCACTGCGCCGCTGACTCCCGTGTAAACGTGTGCACGAGGGTCCGCCTGGCCGGTGACCTGGGGGCGGTGTTTTGGGGGTGGGGGGAATGGGTGAGCCCCTCCGCCCCCTGGAGTCCCCCGGCCAAGCCTCTCCCGGCCCCCCGGCCCCTCCAAGCGCTGCCGGAGCGCCGGGCGCAGCGGCCAAGGCTGCCCTTCCTTGCTCACCCAAGACTTTGAGGAGCTCGTCGAAATTCTCGCTGTTCTTCATCTTCCAAGTGCCGGAGAAGTTGGGCATCGCTGGGGAAGAAGCTGCCCCGGAGACCCGACGACGAAGGAGGGGAAGGGCAGGCGAGCGAGGCAGGCAGGCAGGCAGGCAGCGTCGGGCGCTTCTCTCTCTCTCTCTCTCTCTCTCTCTCTCTCTCTCTCTCTCTCTCTCTCTCTGTCTGTCTGAGTGTCTCCCTCTCTCTCTGCCTCTCTCCCTCTTCTGTGCAGGCACCTTGCGAGGTGGCCAAGTGTCTCTGCGCTTTCCCCGCCTCTCCGCTCTGCCCACCCCCCCGCTCTCCCCCAGGGAGCCTCCCGTCCACCCATCCATCTGCCTCTTCTCTCCCCTCACCCCCCATCCATCACCCACCTACCCACCCGCAGCCTTCCTCCTCCGTTCCCAGAAGCACCCACCCCATCCATCATCCCTTGCCCCTCGCCATTCGGGCAGCCAGCCTGCGCGCGGGAGCTGCCGCCTGAGGGTTCCCCGAAAGGAGAGTCGCTCGCTCCTCTCCAGCACCCGCCCCCCCCCCGCCAATCGTGGCTTCCTTTGCAGCTGGGAGACCGAGGCAGGGAGGTTCGGGAGCCGAGGGGAAGCCACTATCCAGGGGCAGGAGAGGTGGGTGTCTGCCCTCCCCCTCCCCAAGGACTGGACCATGGATGCCGAGAGATGCCACGAACTTCGTTTTAACCTTGTATTTTATTCTGTGAAGCGCCCTGAGATCTTGTGATGAAGGGCGGTATATAAATAAAATAAAAGTAAGGGCAGTGTATACTTCTGATTATCAGGTGCTGTGAATGGCGACTGTGGAGCTGCCCCTTCGCTCAGGTCCCGCTCCTTGGCCCGCTCGGATCCAGCAGGGCTCTTCCCATAGAAGGCTATAGGGGTGGATTGCCAAACCTACATTATCAGTTTATTGTTCTAGCCAAAGGCCATGACAAATACACAACACCAGTACTAATAAAACAACCTCGTAAGTGCTGCCTCCGGCACTGTTTTTGCTGTTGTTTTTGCACCGTGTGCAGTGGCGTAGCGTGGGGGGTGCAGGGGGGGCCGGCCGCACCGGCCGCAACATCTGGGGGGGCGTGCTCGCACTCGCAGCTCTCTGCCCCCTGCTAAAATCCACGGGTTAGGGGGCGCAAATTACTTGCCCCGGGTGCTGACAACCCACGCTACGCCACTGAGCGTGTGCAGCACCAGAGTGACCTCCCCAGGCCACCAGACCCTCCCGCCAGCCTCACTGTCCAAAGGAAAGCAGAGCAAGATGTTGGGCACCCGCTTGGCTGCAGGAGTTGCTGGAAGGAAGCGTACAAGGCGCCATCCAACCTTCTTAGGGACGCCATTCCAGATTTCACAGGGTTTACCTCTTAGGCTTTTCTTCTCCTGAAGATCTCCTGCCAAGCAGCAGGTGCAGATTTTTCCTTGGGTTTACTCCCAAAGCCTTTCTCATGAATGAGTATAGCTGCAAGGCAGCAGAGGTTTAGGATCAAAGTTTTCCTTCTGCCCCTCTCTTCCCTCTACAGCATGGGCAGAAACCGCCTGCCCCTCCTCCCATCAATCCTCTGGAGCCTGTCTTCACACACAAAGGAAGCCCTTACATCACTGAAGGTCTGAGACCCATCAGCTCCCCTCACCTGGATTAGCTAGCCAGACAACGCCGTTTCCCAGGGTGTGGCTGCTGACAGCTTTAGGAGCCACAGGTGAGCTAAGTGCAGGGCAGGAGCCAAAGGTGGACAAACTACCCCAAGAATGAGCACAATGTCAGAGATACTGCCCGTCCCCTAACACACCAAAAAATATAGATCATGATATATCCATAATATGAGCCAACATCCAGGATGTAAGACAGAGGTTGCCAGAGACACCAACAAACTCAAATAAATGAAACCTCTGAACCACCACCACAATATATAGTAATTTTACCTAACTCCTTTTCCTGTGTGTTTTTGTTTGTTTGTTTTTTTGCAGTCAGTGCTTAGAGGGCCATTCTCTGTGTTATGAAGCTATTATTGTCACCCCCCCCCCCCAAAATGGACCATTTCTGCCAGGGTGTACCTGCTTGCTTTTGTGAACATAGGTTTCAGAAAGCAATCTCTTGGGTCAGGCTAACAGATGTTGAGTGATGTGTTCTACCTGAGGTTGACCCCAAATGCAATGTCTGCCTGCATATGGAACCTTCTTGTAGAAACCATCCAAGACTGCAATAGGCATGACTTGGAAGCACAACTCAATAAAGGCATTTCTTAAGGAAGCAGCTGAGAGTTTGGTCAGATAACTAGCTCCAAAATACTCTCAATAATGGATAACATGGGGGGAAATTTGATGTTTCTGTTTAGTTACAGATTCCATCTGGATTCTATCCAGAAGAGCCAATACCTTAGTTGACATTTATTCAAGAGCAAGGCAGAGTTCAGTTATGGAAAGCTGTTATGGAAAGCTCCTATGGTTTTCTGTGCTTTGACTTTCACTGCCTCCGTATAACACTTCCCAGAGAGGCATTCATTAAAGAGTACACCCAGTTATTTAAATGAGTGAATTTATTCTATAGGCTGCTGATCCATGTCTGCCAAAAATGAAGAACTTTGTCATAGAGCAATTTATAGATAGGCTTTCCTGTTTACAGTATTTGCTGGACACCTCCAAAAGATTTTTGAGGTCCAATTGGGAAAGAGAGAAGAACACTAAATCATCTGCACACATCAAGATTGAGATCTGTCTGTTCCTTATATGAGGTCCCAGAAAATACCAGAGCATTTTGCATGGACATTTCATCAACAAGTCAAGATTTACTGCCTCTTTGAGCCAAATAGTTGTAATGCAGCATGAGAGAAGAACAAAGATGGCTCTAATTGGTTTTCTAAACATTGCTAACAGATTTGGGTGGAGAGGGAAATGAATTTCACAAAGAGAGGGTTTGCTTGAGCATAATATGAAGCAAGCATCAAAGGCCTAGCATCTGATGATAGAATCATGATTCCATGACTAATGAATGTCCTTCTTGACCATAATGAAAGAGCCCCCCCCCCCAATGGCCTGGCAATGCTTATCCCTGTTCATGCAGAACGCAAAAGCCGTTGACTGTGAAATTACCATTAATTAAATAGGACATCCTCTGAAAGTCGGAATATATGCAGAGATGATGGTGGCGGCGGCTGGGATAGAGCAGAGCAACGCACAGGAAAAGGCAGTAATGAAGTCAGCAGGCAAGAAACATGTGCCAATCAGGCCTGGATCCATGACAGAGGGGAGACGTTAGTTGCTGACCCACAGCCAAATCTCCATGCTCTGTTCCACAGTGTTACAGGCCTCTCCTTTCTTTGGACCAGTGTAGCAGCAACTGTCCAAACAACCTCCCAGTGCTAATGACTTCCAGAAGCTTGTTTTCTCTTAGGTTTTCTTCCCAGCTAGATTACTACAATGCACTCTTCCTGGGGCTGCCCTTGAAGAGCATTTTTTTATAACATACTTAGATTTTCCTTATTGTAAACCTCTTCAAGATCTAGTAGTAGATAGGTAGCCGTGTTGGTCTGCCATAGTCAAAATAAAAAAATGCCTTCCAGTAGCACCTTAAAGACCAACTAAGTTAGTTCTTGGTATGAGCTTTCGTGTGCATGCACACTTCTTCAGATACACTCTCTTCAAGATCTGTGGGTAGTAAGTATGAAAAGAAAGAAAGAAAGAAAGAAAGAAAGAAAGAAAGAAAGAAACTTTAGCCATAGCGGTTGATACCATTGTGCTGTCAATCAAGGATGGAACCGCTCCTCCCCCTTGGAAGTTTTGGCACAGAGAGCTGCTTTCTCCCTGCACCAACACTAGAAATGAGTAGAGCTGTCAATTTTGCATTCTCTCTGTTTCTCATGTTTGAAATCTTAAGTTTGGTTCACATTTCCACATGAGCTTTTTTAAGTCCACTTGAAAATTCATCATCATTTTAGTGCAAATTTCTCCTGATTGCAGGTTTTTGTATGCAGTTCTGCCTACTATATGTATTTTTGCAAAGCATATTTACCTAACAGTTAGTAAAGGTAAAGGTACCCCTGCCCGTACGGGCCAGTCGTGTCCGACTCTAGGGTTGCGCGCCCATCTCGCTCAAGAGGCCGGGAGCCAGCGCTGTCCGGAGACACTTCCGGGTCACGTGGCCAGCGTGACGAAGCTGCTCTGGTGAGCCAGCACCAGTGCAGCACACGGAAACACCGTTTACCTTCCCGCTATAAAGCGGTACCTATTTATCTACTTGCACTTAAGGGTGCTTTCGAACTGCTAGGTGGGCAGGAGCTGGGACCGAACGACGGGAGCTCACCCCGTTGCAGGGATTCGAACCGCCAACCATATGATCGGCAAGTCCTAGACACTGAGGTTTTATCCACAGCGCCACCCGCGTCTCTAACAATTATAACAGTTATAACAGTACCTAACAGTTATATGTATATATATAATGATTGTCTCTCTATTATTTTCACTAAAAGGGCCCATTTTTACCCCTAGTATATGCATTTTTATACTCATTACTTGCCTGGAGAAAGGCATTGCAAAAGTGCAGATTTTGCAGGATTTTGTTTGGGAAGGTGCAAATCAGGTTGATTTGCTTTTATATGTGAACTGGATCAAGTTCCTTTCTCACTACTCCCCCCACCTCTAACCAATGCATTGAGCCATTCTTCAGGAGCGTGAGGACATTTATCTAATTTTTAGCTATATCTTTATCAAGATGCCCACTGTTGGATACTGGTCTCTCTGAGGGCCACCACACGGCCTCCCTTCCACTTTCCCTAGGAACACTCTGCTTTCCACAAATTATCCCTTCCCTGCCATTCTTTATTCACCTGAATCCCCTCAGGCCATCCTTTCCCTCCACAGATGGATCTCATCCATCTTCCCAAAAGTGTCTCAAAGACAAAGGAAAGGAGCCTATGTACAGATGGAGCCAGGGACACTCCATCATCCATCCAAATCAGCGGCCAATAATGGGACCCCAAGTATCCCCCTGTGTCTATTGACTGACCATCCCGGAACTGCTAAGATGGCTGTGTGCCCGTGTGTGTGCATGCAGGAAGGGGAGGCAGGGTCAGAAGAAAACAGCATGTGTAAGTTATTAAGGTGCAAAGGCTTAGGTGGGGTTTCTGGAGGAGAATTTTAATAAATAGCCTGTGACACAAATAAATTATACATCTGGAAAGCAAATGGCTGTTGTAAATTTAGCTGCCAAATTAAATTGACGGTGGGTCTCCCTACATGACAATGGGTGAAATGTAACCCGATGGGAGAGGAAGGAAGAGCATAGCCACACTCATGCTTCATATGGTCTATTAGACACTCATTAAAATGTCACCGCATCATTAGGTTTTGCATTTGGGGCATCAGGCAGAGCAGGGGGCCCTGCGCTCAAAGCACCAGAGAAAGCGTTAGCCGACCCCGCCCAGAATCTGCGAATCTTCTTATGTGTGATCTTGTAAAGGTGATAATAATAAATAAATAAATTGCAATGCTTCTGCATATATTTTATTCATCAGGAATGCTTTGTTCATCTGTTAAAAATGGCGCAACAGAAACTAAATTGGGGGAGAAGAAATCTCAGAGCGAGGGAGGCAGACCCTACTTTTTCATTTGACTCAGATGATGCCAAATATGGTAATGCCCCTGCCCCCACCTTCCCATCTCCTCTTCCCATAAGGAAAGAAGTGACCCCAGTATTCCTAAAACAAATCCATGAGGAAATGGGACCATTCTGCTGCCTCCTTCAGGGCTGGGGGAACATAAAGGACACTGTCTATGTTTAAACGGAACTGACTACCCTTAATGCTGTGTCTTGAGACTTCCCAAAATTGACTGGAAGGTTGCAGGCAAGGAGGAGGGGAGGGGAGGAAGGAAGGTGACTCGTCTCTCTCTTTTCCAGTGTGCAACATCCTACTCTGATCTTGCATATGGTTCACTGGTCACAAAACACATTCAGGGGACATCTGTGGAAAAGAACATCACCCAAATGCCCCAGTTTCCCCCTTTTGTTTGCAAAGCACATTTCCCCCATTCTTATTTTCTGTTTGTTTGTTTGTTTTATTTTCATTATTAACCCTCCCATTTGATGTCATAAATAACCACACAGAGAGAAAGAGAGAGAAAACAAAAAAGAACAAATTGCATCCTCTCCTTTCCAGATTCGCAACACAATCCTATGCATGTTTACTCAGGGGCTAAGTCCCACCGTGTTCATGGAGGCTTTCATCCAGGAACATGTACAGAGGACGGCAGCCTTGGAGTGGGATTCCATTTGCCTCTTTCCAGCAGTTCACCAGGCCAAAGCTCTGGGCTTGGAGCGGGCCATTTAGGCTGCAGCATTGCCTGGCTGAGCTGCCAGCTGACCCTCCCATAGGAACAAAAAATGAACCCAGACTACTAGCAGGTAGTGGAGAAATTGGAATAAGTTTGCATCCAAAGGCCAACCTACCTAATCCATACGTTCAGAAAAAGACATGCAGACTACAGCAAATACATACATCAAACCTCACACTCCTCTGAATTTTGTGTGTACAAAAATGCTCAGACTAGGTGTGCATGAAAATGCATATATCTGAGAAGATAACATTTGAGAAGATAAAGATTACAGTTGGGGAAATAGCTTTGCTATTTGGACAAATATAGCTTCGCTATATTAGACAAATCGGCATATAAAAGCATGTAGATTACAGGAAGTTAGCACTAAAATGCTGGTGAATTTTCATGAGTGCTTTTAATGAGGATGAGGGTGATCATGATAATAATGAACCCAAACTGATTTGGAAATGTGGGGAAGGAAGGCTTAAGATTAGGAAAATGAGAAATGGTGAGAAACTGGAAGGGGCTGATTCATCCATCCATGCAGACCATCCCTGGACTCTGGACTGTGTGAAAGGAAGCGTGATCTTGCACTCTCTGGAAATATGAATAAGTGCTAACAAAAAACTTAAGTGCCCTGAGAATGAGGTGGAAACATGGAATCCACTTTTCTAGGGGAAGAAAAATTGGCAGACTATGCTAGGACAGGTTTCTTCAAGGAGCTCCAGGTGGTGTACAGGCAAGGCTAAGAAGCAGCGACTGGCTCAAGTTCACCTCAAGTGAGCTTCCTTGCTGAGTAGGGATTCGAATCCTGGTCTCCCAGTGTTAGGTTGTGGGTTGACATAGCAGACAACACAGCGATTTCTCCAAAGCAGCTCTTTATTTTGTAAGCTGGAACAGAACTAACTGAGGAGCTCAGTCAGCCTTTATATAGAGCTACAGAACAACTGTAACTGTTGCAACGTTCTAAAACTATCCAATCACTGAATGTCACTTTTTGATCCTTCATTTGCATAACTATCTACGGTATCCCCCTGCTGGCCCAGGGTGAGAACTTCAGTACATAACACCCCTCCCCACCGAGATAAGGCGTTAGTTACAATCATAATGGTTTCCTTATATACAGCACTACACGTAATGGTTCAATTAGGCACAAAAGCATATCGGTTACATTTCCCATACTTAGACCAACAGTGATACATGTCCAATAAATAAATTGGGCGCTTGGAAACTCTGCCAGACCGCCAGGGACTGGTATCCAAGTCCGGGGGGCCACACAATTCTTGCTGAGGCTGTGGTGCGACCCTAGGTGGCGTTGAAACCAAATCCCCTGGATCCGCTGCTGTGGGTGGAGCCTCCGCAAGTGGAGTGGTCTGAGCCTGTGGTAAGTCTGGCAGACCCTCTGAAGTGGCTTGGTTCAGCTCCACGCTGGCAGTTTGCGAGGGAGGTGTAGGTGGAGCCTCGCCATCTGTAAGTGTCTCTTCTGGAGCCATGAGCGCAGTTGGGGGCACCACGGTAGTGTCCAAGTCCCCAACCCTGCGCCTAAGCTGGTCTATGTGCCGGCACCACAAGCGTCTGTCTTCGAGTGCCACCTGGTACGAGCGAGGTCCAGTGACTCCCACTACTGTGGCTGGCACCCAAGGAATGTCCCCCACATAGTTCCGGGCAAAGACCTGGTTTCCTGGAACAAATGACCATGGCGCGTTGGCACAGCCTGGGGGTTCAGCCATGGCAAAGTCCGGGTGCAGCCGGTCGAGCGGTGACTTGAGGCGGCGGCCCATAAGCAGTTCAGCAGGACTCCGCCCTGTGGCTGCATGAGGGGTGATGTGTTGCACGAACAAGTATTCAGCGACCCGCTCGTGCCAGTCTCCCCGGTCCAGGCGCACCAGTGCCTCTTTTGCCGAGCGCACCATTCTCTCCGCTTGCCCGTTGCTGGATGGATGAAATGCTGCCGTTAGGGCATGGCGGATGCCCAGTCCCAAAAGATACCGCTCAAAAGTGCCTGACGTGAACTGCGGTCCGTTGTTGGAGACAAGGACATCAGGACACCCATGTGTCGCAAACAGGCCTCACAACACCCGGATGACGGCCTCGGTAGTGGTGGAGGGCATCAGGGCCACCTCCAGCCATTTGGAATAGGCGTCCACCACTACCATAAAGGTCCGGCCATGAAAGGGGCCAGCCAGATCGATGTGCACCCTCGACCAGGGTGTCTTTGGCGTCTCCCAGGTGTGTCCCTTAGCTGCCGGTGGTGCAGCCCTCGATTCTTGGCACGCTTGACAGGCGGACACCCAGGCAGTGATGGCATCGTCCATGTTAGGCCACCAGACGTAACACCGAGCCAACACCTTCATTTTGATAATTCCCGGGTGGCCAACGTGCAGAGCCTCCAGGACGCGTTGATGGAGTCTTTGGGGAATCACGACGCAGTCTCCCCACAGCAGACAGCCGTGATGAGCCGAGAGTTCATGTTGTCTGGTTGCGAAGGGCTGGAACTCCGATCCGAAAGGCCCTTGTGGCCACCCCCTCCACACCCAGTTGAGCACACGGCTGATGGTGCAATCCTGGACAGATGCGGAGGCCACAGTGGCACGATACAGGCGCTGCCGGAAGATCCTCAATCAGGAGGAGCGATGAAGCTGGAGCCGGGTCTTCCACAAACGCTGGAAGAGGGCAACGGCTGAGGGCGTCGGCATGGCCCATCGATTTCCCCGGGCGATGGACGAGCCGGTAGTGGTAGGCAGCCAGGAAAACAGTCCATCGCAGCATGCGTGGCGAGAGGACCGGTGGAGTTGGACGATCACCGGCAAGGAGGCCCAGGAGCGGCTTGTGGTCAGTGATGAGGTCAAAAGTCCTGCCATAGAGGTATTCATGGAACCTCTTCACTCCAGCCACAAGTGCCAGTGCCTCCTTGTCGAGCTGGCTGTAATTCCGTTCCATCGGAGATAGCGTCCTGGAAAAGTAAGCGAGTGGTGCTTCTCTTCCGTCTGGAAAACGGTGACTAAGGACAGCGCCAATGCCAAAAGGTGAGGCGTCGCAGGCAAGGACCAGCGGCCTGGATTCACTGTACTGTACCAGCACACTGTCCAATGAAAGGAGAGTCTTGACCGCGTTGAAAGCCGCCGAGGAGGTTAAGGGGTGATATGATAGCCATGTTCAAATATATAAAAGGATGTCACATAGAGGAGGGAGAAAGGTTGTTTTCTGCTGCTCCAGAGAAGCGGACACGGAGCAATGGATCCAAACTACAAGAAAGAAGATTCCACCTAAACATTAGGAAGAACTTCCTGACAGTAAGAGCTGTTTGACAGTGGAATTTGCTGCCAAGGAGTGTGGTGGAGTCTCCTACTTTGGAGGTCTTTAAGCAGAGGCTTGACAACCATATGTCAGGAGTGCTCTGATGGTGTTTCCTGCTTGGCAGGGGGTTGGACTTGATGGCCCTTGTGGTCTCTTCCAACTCTATGATTCTATGATTCTATGATTCTATGTCTCCCTATGACCCCAGGACCAAGGCGTCTTTGTGCTGAGGAGTCGGTGAAGAGGCTCAGCCACCATGGCTTTGTGGGGCAGGAACATGTTATAAAAGTTCAGCAGGCCCAGGAACGCCTGCTACTCTGTCTTGTTCTTTGGGATGGGGGCCTGCTGGATAGCACGGATCTTGGATGTGGTCGGGTGAAGGCCGGAGGCATCGATAAGATAGCCCAGGAACTCTACCTGTGGAACGGCGATCTGGCACTTCTCCCTCTTTACCTTGAGCCTGGTCTCTTGGAATCTGGTCAGCACGGCACGGAGGCGCTCGAACAGCTGCTGGTGTGAGTCTGTGGACACCAAGACATCATCAAAATATGGTACCACGCCCGGAAGCCCTTGCAGGAGACGCTCCATAAGGCTTTGGAAGATGCCAGGAGCCACACTCACCCCGAACTGCAACCGGCGGCAACGGAATGTCCCTCGGTGGGTGACGATCGTCTGGGCTTTAGCAGTGGCATCATCGATGGGCAGTTGTTGATAGGCTTGGGCAAGGACCAGCTTAGCGAAGACCTTACCCTCACCCAGGGAATGCAGCAGGTGTTGGACAACAGGAACAGGATAAGCGTGCTGCTGAAGTGCCTTGTTGATCATGCACTTGTAGTCAGCGCAGATTCTCACCAACCCGTCTGGCTTGACAGGCGTGACGATGGGGGTTTCCCACTTGGCGTGGTCAACCAGCTCCAAAACTCCTTGGGCGATTAGCTTGTCCAGTTGTTCGTCCACCTTAGCCTTGAGAGCAAAGGGAACCCGGCGTGGCTTTAGCTTGATGGGGGCGACTTGTGGATCAAGGCTAAAGGAGATGGGCGTACCTGTATCTTGCCCCAAAGTGGCATCAAAAACCTCGGCAAAGTCTTTGACCAGACCCTCAGTCTCAGTGTTAGAGATGCAGTTGATGCCAGTGACTTCCAGGCCGAGGGCATCAAACCAGTCTAGCCCTAGGAGGCTTGGCCGCTGACCTTCGACCACCACCAGCCGGAGCAGGCCCAAAAAATCATTGAAGGCGATCCGGAACTGGCCAACGCCTACCACGGGAATGTCATTTCCCTGGTAGTCTCTCAGGTGTACGCGGTGAGAGTCGAGTTGCCTTTTGGACACTCTGGGTACCAGTCTTTTGATGGTGCTCCAAGACACGATGGACAGGGCAGACCCGGTGTCGATCTCCATGTCACATGGAGCTCCTTCAATGAGCACCGTGACGTTCAGCTTGCGTCGCGTAGGCGAGACGGTTTGGCCAATCGTGGTTCCAGATGGGCAGCGGCAGTTGATGAGAGCGAAACAGCTTTCCTTGGCAGACTGGAGTGAAGACTTGGACTTGCGAGTCAGTGAAGGGGGGGGTGTCAGATGGAGCCGATCGGCAGACCTTAGTGATGTGGCCCCTTCTGGAACACTTCCGACAGATGGCGTCTCTGAATCGACACTTGGCATGGGAATGGTTGCCCCCACAGCCGGCACATTCCGGTTGGCCCTTGGACTTCTGTTGGAACTTCCTGCGTTCCCGCTTTGTCTGGTGCACCTCATCGTCTTCACTGGACGATGCCTCATCACTGCTGGCCTCTTCGTGATGCACTGGAACTGGCTTCCTAGCAAGACGCGGGCTGCTGGACTTGCGGATCTCCTGGGCGGAGCGTTCAGCAGCTTCTGAGGCCACAGCCTCCTCAATGGCTTTCTGCAGCGTGAGGTCTGGCTTGGCGAGGTGACGCCGTTGCAGATGGATGTCCTGGACCCCGCAGACGATTCGGTCCATCAGGGCATCGTCTAAGTCTCGGAACTCGCAGTGCATTGCAGCCTGTCTGAGGGCAGTGGTGTAGTTGTTGATTGACTCCCCCTCTGCCTGGTTCCGGTGGTAAAACGCATGGCGGGCAGCAATCTTGGACGGCTTTGGTGCGTAGTGGTTGTGGAGCTTCTCTTGGATCGTGTCTTGGCCTGGACTGCTTCAGGCGCAACCAATGCTGGGGCCGTTTCAAACACCTCAGGCCCACAGAGGCTGAGGAATAGGCCCCGCTTACGCTCCTGTGATACTTGCTACAGCTCGTTGGCTTGGAGGTAGCAGTCGAACCGAGCGAGGTAGGAGTCCCATGATTCAGAGGCTGGCGCAAACGGCGGTAGAGACACAAGTGAAGCCATGATTCCGATGCCGGCGTGAAGGGCGATGGATGGAACACTGTGCTCTAGCCAGAACAGTCAGCTCTGAATTGGTTATGTTCAGTGATTTCACTCAGTGATTCAGCTCAGTGATTCAACTCTGCTCAGAGGGTGGCTGCATCTGGCTGTACTCTGATGTCCATCGATCCCATCCTCGTCGCCAGTGTTAAGTTGTGGGTTGACATAGCAGACGACACAGCGATTTCTCCAAAGCAGCTCTTTATTTTGTAAGCTGGAACAGAACTAACTGAGGAGCTCAGTCAGCCTGCTTATATAGAGCTACAGAACAATTGTAACTGTTGCAATGTTCTAAAACTATCCAATCACTGAACGTCACTTTTTGATCCTTCATTTGCATACAAAACTATCCAATCACTGAACGTCACTTTTCAATCCTTCATTTGCATAACTATCTACAGTATCCCCCTGCTGGCCCAGGGTGAGAACTTCAGTACATAACACCCAGGTCAAAGCCCAACACTCTAACCATTATGCTTCACTTCTTCCTTCAATATCCCTGAAGACATTTAGTTAAGTAGGTAGGAGCAGCACTGCACGGGTGAGTGGTGTCCCTAGGGGGCTGCTAAGAGGCAAAGGGGTAGCAGGAGGGCTGGAGGTATAAATGAGTACCAGGCTTTGAAAAGCTGGTGTTACTGGGGCAAGTTCATCAGTTTTTTTTTAATTAATTCAACTGAATAGATTTATTTGGATTCTGAATCAATATGCAATTGTTAGTGTTTGGAATTTCATGATGTTATTATGTTCCTTAGTGGGTCATGCAACATGCTATTCTGGTTCATTTTTTTATAGGATAGGGGAGTGGGCACAGGGATTGAGTTTATGGAACCAAAGGAGGAGTGGCCCCAAAATATTTGAGAACAACTGAATGTCAAACAACGAAAACCACAGTTATACCATAGTATTATTTACTGAATTTATATACCACCCTATACGCATAGGTCTCAGGGTGGTTCACAACGTAAAGTACAACGTAAAAAGGACAAGGTACATAATAAAAATAATTAAAACAGTTAACAATACTAATATATACAAAAAACCCCAAAACCATTCCCCAGCAAAGCCCCTAAATAACAATACCCCAGACCACAAATACCAGGCTCTCCAAGTCTCCCTGTTTTCCAGGGACGGCCCTGATTTAGAGAAGCAGTCCCGGTTTCTGATTTGATCCTGGAATGTCCCACTTTTCCATAGGATGTCCTTATTTTTATTGGAGAAATGTTGGAGGGTATGGAGTTATCCGACCTCCAAGCTGTCTGAAGGCAATCCTGTATAGGGAAGTTTTTAAAAAATGTTTAATGTGAAATCCAGATACAAAATCCAAATTAACATATAACATTTAACAACAATTTAAAACAACCCCATCCCCAATAAAACAACACCCCCCATCCCACCCCCAAAGGGCAGCCCCCAAAGGGACAACTCCTTCGGGGCAGCCCCAACCTTGGGCAGGCAGGCAGGTGTTTCCAGTGCTGGCTACCCGCCCAGGTGTTGGTTCCTGCCCTACTTGCACAGCTGCAGGCAGGTCCTGGTCTGGAAGTCCACTTGAGGCCACAGGTCCAGCAGGCGGTGGGGAGCGGAGATGGAGATCAGATCAAGTGCTGGAAATCTTTGCAGGCCCTCTTGGAGGAAACCTATTTTCTAGATGCATTTCAATCAGGATTTAGGTCCAGTTTTAGTGCAGAAACTGCTTTGGTCATCCTATTTGGTGACCTTTGTCAGGAGAGAAAGAGGGGAAATGTGCCCTTGTTAATTCTCCTTGAGCTCTCAGTGGCTTTCAATACCATCGACCATGGTATCCTTCTGCAGTGACACTCCAAACTAGGGGTGGGTGCCTTTAGGTGCCAGGCAAAAACATTCCTCTTCTCCCAGACTTTTGGCTAATTAAGCAATCTATGGCATTTTAAACTGGGGCGGGGGCATTGTTTTTGTTTGTTACTATGTTGTGCATTTTTCTGTTATTATATTGTAAACTGTGCTGTGATCCTTGTATGGAAATTTAATAAATATTAATAAATAACAATTTTGTCTTCTGGAGCCCAGGCACAAACAGAATGCAGATGTGAAACAGGATAATCTACTATAAAAAGCAGATCTAATGCCAAGCGCCCCTTCATGTTTGAGCTCCATAAATGAGGTTTGTCAGTGAAAGGTTAGCTGATTGTCCCATCCTAATTAGAAACCACATCAGCCAATTATCTCAATTATCGTGCATTTGGAAAGATCTGCTGCATCCCCACAGGGAGGGAGGAATGTCTTAAAAATTAATAATAATAACCCAACCAATTCAGTTGTTAGAAGCAATTTGAATTACACAGATTTAAGCATCCATGTTCAGTGCGTAATAAGACAAGCGCGATGGGGCATTCCTCTGTAAACTCAGCATGATTTGCAATTTTAAAAAATTCTATTGATTATGACAATCAGGAAATGGATGTGGGGAAAAGATGACATTTGGATTTGAGAATTGAAGGTAATGGTTTCTAGAAAGTAGCTTTATTAGGTGTTATACTGGAGAGGGTGAAGTGAATAATGTTTATATATAGCAGACAGATGAAGAATTGGAAGTTCTTTAGCTTCTTAACTTTTCTCTCTCTCCCCCCCCTTTTCTCTTCTCTCTCTCTCTCTCCCTCCTTCCACTTTTTCTTTCTATTCCCTTTCCTTTATCTCTTCCTCTTTCCTTCTTTCTTTGCTCCCCCGACTTTCTCTATCTTTTTTGCTTCTTGATTTTACTTTATACATTCTAATAAAATTCATTTTTTAAAAAAGAAATGGGTAGAACTGAATTTCAGATTGGAAGAATGAAAACCTGAAAGAAACCAAAATTGACACATTTGTCCATCTCTAATCCCCGTTTTATATTTTTTACTGTAATTATTGGTATGTTTTAAACACATTTTATATAGGGACGCGGGTGGCGCTGTGGGTTAAACCACAGAGCCTAGGGCTTGCAGATCAGAAGGTCGGCGGTTCGAATCCCCGTGATGGGGTGAGCTCCTGTTGCTCAGTCCCTGCTCCTGCCCACCCAGCAGTTCGAAAGCATGTCAAAGTGCAAGTAGATAAATGGGTACCGCTCCGGCAGGAAGGTAAACGGCATTTCCATGTGCTGCTCTGGTTCACCAGAAGTGGCTTACTCATGCTGGCCACATGACCTGGAAGCTGTCTGAGGACAAATGGCAGCCCCCTCGGCCTATAGAGCGAGATGAGCACTGCAACCCCAGAGTCGTCCGCGACTGGACTTAATGATCAGGGGTACCTTTACCTTTATAGATGTATATAGTTTTCATTCTATCAATGTTTAATTGTATTTTAATGATTGATTTTTCTATGCTTTTCTAATAGGTCTTGTTCTTATCTATAAGCTACCTTGTGTCCCATCAGGAAAAATGCAGAGTATAAACCAACCAACCAACCAACCAACCAACCAACCAACCAACCAAACAACCAATGAGTGGTTTCCAATCTCAAAGAGGCTGTGATATTCCGAAAAGAGCAATTTTGACAGGGTTCCTCCTACATTCTGATGTCTAATGCCTTTTGGAGTGGGACACAGGAAATCAAGAGTCGCCTGTTTGTACTTGCAGGACTTTTTATTATTGTTATTTTAAAGTTTTTAAAAGTTTGTGCAAAATATAATGAAAGAAGAGAGAAGGTACAATATATGCTAATATATATATGATTCTTATATATGCTAATGCCTATATAATAACCAACTGTATTCTGTAAAAGAACTGTGGGTAGAGCTGTGGTCTAAACCACTGGTTAAAGGGAATCATAGTTTTGTACTTCCAGTTCATCAGTACCAGGCTTTCGGCTACAGTTAGGGTGCATAGAATCCATTTTTGTTGTTCTGTTTCCAATTTCCATATAATAGGTATATAATTCAAAATAATATTTTCCTCTGAAACATTTAAGTTTTCCCATACACTCAAATTTATACAGTCCAACACTTTCTCCCAAAACCTGGTGAGAATAGGACACTGTAAGAACATATGTTTCAAAGAGACATGATCCTTATTCCATCTCCAACAAAGAGCTACATACACCAGACACTCCTTTTTTATACAAACATAATGGAATCCAATAGATTCTAAATATTATTTTCTGTTGCATAAGTCTTAGTTTTAGATCCATTAATATCTCTGCTATCGAAGCTGAGACAGTGTCCCACTGCCAAGGTAGTATTGTTGTTGTTTAGTCGTTTAGTCGTCGTTTCCTACTCTTTGTGACCCCATGGACCAGAGGTCACACAGAGGCGGACAGGAATAACGACTAAACAACAACAAACAACAACAATACTACCTTGGCAGTGGGACACTGTCTCAGGTACTCTAGGAACAACCAATTCTTCATTCCAATCATTTTGCAAAGTCTGCATATCGAACTAATTTATTAATAACAAATATCTATAAAAACGATAGTTGGTTTTTTGGTTCAAAATGATTTGATCAATTGTTCTAATATCTCTGGTGTCTCAGAGGCTGAAAAAGCTGCCAGTCCAAACATTGTTGTTACAACATGTTGTAACTGCAGATATTGCCTTTGGGATGCATCTGATAGATAGTTGTCTCTTAAACCACTCTGCGTATAAACTTCATCTTCCTCATTTTGCCCACTTGCATCCAATTTTTAAATATTCCCATCTTTTCCTAATTTTTAAAGTTGAGTTTCCCCAGAAAGCCAATTTAGCATGTGAAAATGGATCACATTTTTTTCTTAGACATTATATTCCATAAAAGACCCAGGGCTTGGCTATGCCTGTTTATTTTTATTTTATTTATTTCATAAAATTTATATACCGCTTGAGTATTTTTTTTTTATTTAACCCCCCCCCTCAAAGCAGTTTGCAAAATGAAGAAAACAATAAAACTATTAATGAAAACAATTAAAACATTCAGAATAGTAAAACCAGCAATAAACTGTTCTGGGTCAGCTCATCTCAACAGCCATTGAGAAGAACACAGCGATGTCATTAGGCAGGGAGTTCCAAAGCACAGGTATCACCATACTAAAATATTGATTTCTTACAAATGCACCTGTGTCACTTCAGCTGAGAGGGCCTGTATGGGGCAAGGGGGTCTCACAGGTGAACTGGTCCCCAGTTGTTAAGGGCTTGGTATGCAAGTAGCAACACTTTGAACTTGGCATTGCAGGGAAGGCCCTTTAGTCACCTTCCAACTGTACAATTCTCTTATTCTCTGATTCATGGCCCTTCCTTTTGGCCCAGGGAGCAGAACATGGGGCAGTCTGTGGTCCACAGGGCCGTTGAGGTGCATGAAATTGCAGGAGAGCAAAGAACAATGAAATGGTCACATATGTCTCCCCCCGCCCCCCTCCCCAGCCAGAGGACTTCAGCTGCAACTTCATTGAAGCCAAGACCGACCACGGTCGCCATGGGACCGTCTTCATCCAGCAAGAATGGCTTCTTGTAATAACCTCTTGTGTTCAGCTGCTTCATGAGGGCTGCAGCGGCTGCTGTGACTCTTGTCAATGACAATTAATGAACAGCTCGTTAATGCTCGTTTTTGGAGACGGCCCTGCTATTATCATGAATGACTACAATTAGCCACTGGAAATGGAGCAGCTGTGCTGGGTGGGTGGGAGAAAGGGAGAGGAGCAACAAAGAGATGCAAAGTAGCTTATCTGGTTAGCAGGCCTCCTACAGAGCTTTTGCCCCTGGCTATACAAAAATAGGATCCGGATGCATCCTCCAGCCTGGAGGTGGAGGAAAAGAGGCACCATTATCCTGGATGACTTGATTAAGGCGCTCAGAATGTAGAATTTAGTCTGGAGCAGGTACTTGTCTCTTTCCCTGCAATCTGGGGGGGGGGGGACACGCTTGACATTTAGATGCACAAACTCTACACTTCTGAATTATTTTGCATAGCTTTATTTTGACCTCAGAAATGGTAAGATGCCTCCCATAGGTGTGTGGACAGAGTCCTTATATGGCTTAGTCACTAATGGGAACACGGGAAGCTGTCTAAGACTATTAATCAGCCTATCTAGTCCAGTCTACACTGACTGGCAGTGGCACTCCAGGGTTCAGGCAGAAGCCTTTTCCAGTCCTACATGGAGATGCTGGAACTTGAACCTGGGACCTTCTGTGTGGACAGCAAGCCCTCAACCATTGAGACTCAGTCCTTCCTAAAGGCACAGAGCTTGGATGAAGCCAGTTTTCTGTGGCTGTTCTGTCCTTGCTTAAGAGAGAAAAGTTCTTGTCTCTACTTACTGGTGTGTCCTATAAGCCTTTCCTTCATTCAAAAGCCAAACCATTTAAAGTAGAGCTCTGTGAGTGTTCTGTGAGCTCTCAAGGAAGTCAAAGTCAAGAGGAGAGCATGCAGGTGCAGGACCTTGGACAGCTCAAAGGGACCCTGCCAGAGGCATCTGCCAGAGCTGTTTCCTCTGCAGTGATCTAGAGGCAACAAAAGCCTTGAGCGCACTGTCCAGACCTAGAGGGGCTGGACTCCACCGTCCTGGAAGAGCTGCTTAGGTGGCAATGTTGGAGAGAGAGGCTTGGAAGACAGATCCCTACTCTCCAATTGCAGAGTTAAGCACAATGGTGATTGCTCCAACCATATGAAAACTTAGATTTACATCTGCCCTCACCCACCTTGAAACTAATGTTCCCCATGGAAATACTTGGGCTAGAATACACATCACAGACACTTAGTTTTGCAAATAAGTGAATGCTTTAATCAGATAGTTTCCAGAAGTTACAGCAAACAAGTCTCCATCTGCTGGCAGTATAACAAGGATGGAAACAGGTTCTAAATGACTTAAAAAGAAAAGTTTGGTTTCCTTACAAAAAGGATCGTGCCATCTTCGGGTTGGCAAAGAAGGCTTTAAAATCTCCATTTGGGGAGTTCTGTTCACTTGGCTTTTCTTGCAGCTGGGAGTCATTGGCCCCCTGACTCCTTGCTTGTTCTAGGAAGCACAAACAGGGGAAAAGGGCAAAGAGGTAAAAGCTACTGGAAACCAGTTAGGCCACCCTCACTAGCAGCATGAACTCAGGGTTCAGGTTAAGTCTGTTTATGCAGGCAAGTAGGAGTCAGTAACCACATATTACACCAGGCTAAAGGGTTTTCACATCATTTTGCAGTCTTTGGCTTTGCAAGGCTGGAGAGACTGAGGTACTCCAGGGGACTCATCCTCTAATTCACCCACCAACCTAACCATTTTATTTGTATGCCACTTTCCCACAAAACAAACATGCTCAAAGCTGCTTACAACAAAGAAAAGGGGGCATTTCAAAACCATTCAATGGCAGAATGATAGAAATGCAGATACTGGCTACCACAGCAGCTCAACACATCTGGCCATTTCCGATGCAAGAGGTAGCTACATCATCTACATCACAGTAATGAACTTGCCCTGAGTCTTGGACTTATAGCCAGACAGGTCATTGGCCCAGTTCCCTGTTACATCCAAGCTTGAGGAACTGTGGTTTGTTCCAACCATAATTAGTTAACAAACTAGAATATCACACCATGGTTTGATCCTAGCTTGTTTTAAATAATCACAGTTCCTTGAAATATGATGTAACAGGGTATGGTGGTTAGTTCAAAAGCAGAATGTTCCAATCTTTTTCTTGCATACTTGAAGTGTCTAAGCTCACATTAGCTTGTTTTTACAATGGAAAACCAGTGTAAACTGGGCCATTAGCTGGGGAATGGGATGAAATGAAAGCAAATGCATCCAGATTATCTTTCTGACACTGCTGAAAATTCAGGTGTTGAAGCATATTCAAATGGTGGAAGAAATAATTTTCCATATGATTTCATTCCTTCAAGGGAAGAGATGGCTCTGGCAGAGCATGCAGCAACTCTGGGACTTGTCGCATCAGGTTGGATGGCAACGTCATAATGTGACATGACTCAGAAAGGAAAATGCCGTCTGTTGCCTCCTAAAGCAAGGTCTGCTCCAACACATTAAGCAGAAATAGAAATGTAAGTTTGCTGTGCAAAGCTGCCTACCTTGCTGAGGCATGGGAAGTGAATGGATGGATTATTTTCAGGTAGCAACAAAGGGGGCTGGCTTAAACTGAGCCACACCATTGCCCCACCCAACTCTGTATCGTCTACACTGACTGGCAGCATCTCTCCAGGGTCTCAGGAAAGGGACAGTTCCAGACCCACCTGAAGATGCCAAAGATTGAACATGGGAGTTTGTGCAGGCAAAGCAAGTGCTCTTCCAGAGACATCACATTTTATTCACCTCTCGACCAGAGGTAGGCCGTGTGGTGCCCTCTCATTCTCCCTGGTCCCAGGCTGACTGGGGCTGATGAAAGTGATGGTCCACCAACATCTGAAGGGCCTCCTCCCAATTCCCAACTTATTTACAAGGAACGTCACCTGAGTTTAGTAGTATGTGAATGAATGACCCTTTGCTGGGCTCCCCTCTCTGCTCTCTCTCCCACCTGACTTGGAAGGGGAGTTTGGAAGGTTTGGGGTTTGCTTTCCCTTAAATGCATCTTGTCATTTTCATCCAAACTGGGGATCATCATTTAACAGGAGCTTTGGGGAGTTTCAAAACAAGCCAGTTTCAAATCAGGCATCATGGAGCTGACTTGGTGAAACTAGCTATAGTTATTGCTAAACTATGGGACCCATTGCATGCAAACTAACCTTGATTCTTAGATTTCAAGCTTCCTTTCTTCTTCTTTGTGCAAGGAAGGAATCAACAGCTCACACTCCTGAGTTTGAACTAACCACAGTTCCTTGTTATGTCAAACTCAAGGAACTGTGGTTTAGATGAAACAAAAAATTGTGAATTAAGCTTCCAAACTCCTCCTCCTTGCTGTACAGGAAATGGAGAGGAGGAGAAGGTGAGCCTGGGAGGATATGGTCACTCAGACAACACCAAAGCATAATTTTGTGTTAAAACATAGTTGAGACTGCCCAGTGGTTAGAGCAACTTTCACAGCTCCATTTCTGACCATTGGCCACACTGGCTGCTGAGGCTGCTGTAACCTGGCATCCAACAACTTCTGAATGGCACCAGGTTGCGAAAGACTGAGTTCAAATCCCCAGTCAGTCATAAAGCTCAGTGGGTGACTCTGGATTGATCACTGGATTGTATTCAGTGTAGCACTACTTTCAAGTCATTTAGCAGTATAGTTGTTGCACTAGTGGACCATTGTGGTACAAAAGTAAAGACAAGCACATTCCAGAAGATGGCTGGGCAACTGATACCACACCAAGGGTTAGCTGTTGGGCAGCAGACTTCCACTAGAGTAACTGTTGCATTGGAATCCTATGTCATGGACCAAGAACTCCAGATACAGCCTAGCATTTCTCAGCCTAATCTACCTTGCAGGGTTGTTGTGAGTATTTTAGCAGGGAAGGGAAGAGGAACGTCTGCTGCCTGGAGGTCCTTGGAGAAAGCATGGGGGGAAAGTAATAAATGACATTTGGGGTGTGGGGAGAAGGAGTAAGTCTTCTAAAAATGGTTCTCTTACTCTTGAGGATAACATTGTGTGCATTTCTGAGAGGTTGCATAAAGTTCACTGTTGATTTTTCTGCTTAGAGGTTGTCTATTTTTGTTTTGCTTTCATGCCAAAGGAGGCTTGATGCATGGCTTATTTTGGATCCTTTGGCTTCTGAAAATCCCCAGGTGTCATCCCAGCGAGGTCGCTCTGCATGGCTTCATGCAGCCTCTGCAAAGTCTGCGGCTGAGGGAAACTGGGTCATGTTGACAAACTCATAAGAACATAACAGCACAAAAAGAGCCTGCTGGATCCAGCCAGTGGCCCATCTAGTCCGGCCTCCTGTTCTCGCAGTGGCCAGCCAGATGCCCCCATGGGACCCCCTGGGCACAAGAGCACTCTCACCCATGCCATGGTTTCCAGCAACTGAAATTCAGAAGCATTGATGCTTCCAACATTGGAAGCAGAGCAGAGCCATCAATAGCCCTCTTGTCAGCCATGAATTGGTCGAATTCTCCTTTAAAGCCACCTAGGTTGGTGGCCACCCCTGCCTCCTGGGGAGTAAGTTCCCTCGTTTAGTTATGTGCTGCATGAAGAAGGGCTTCCTTTTATGTGTCCTGAATCTCCAAACATTCAGCTTCAAAACTCAGCAGTGCCTTTCCCCCTATTCAGCCACAGCAAACCATTTTAGCTGTGATCCTAAGCATTTTGACTAGGAAGCAAGCTCCATTCTGCTCAGGGAGACCAATTTCTGAGCAAACATGTGTAGGATTTTGCTGCTTGTCTGAGGAACACCACAAGGAACAGCCACCCACCCAGGATCATGAGCGCCCTCATAACTTGGAATAGAGGAGCTGTAAACTGCAGACACCACACCATGCTATTTGTTTGGGATACAAACACCCACCCCCCCACTGACACAGGTGTCACATTCTGGGCCCCCAAGCAGAAGCAAAAATCATGTAAGTGGGGAGCACCCTCTAAAAAGCCTCCAAACACCCATTTTAACCCTGCTCTCCAGCTCTCTCCCCTGCTCTCTCTCTCCACACAACTGGAGTTGAAGCCCTGGAGTCTGCTGGAGGATGTGCAGGAAAAGGGCTGCTGTGGCTGCTGCGCTATGCTGTACATCAGCTGTTAGGCTGTTAAGGGTGCAGAGCATTCTTGTTGTTGTTGTTTAGTCATTTAGTCGTGTCCGACTCTTCGTGACCCCATGGACCAGAGCACGCCAGGCACTCCTATCTTCCACTGCCTCCCGCAGTTTGGTCAGACTCATGTTTGTGGCTTCGAGAACACTGTCCAACCATCTCGTCTTCCAGCGTCATAACTTTCATATGCCTGTTGTCTTTGTCCATGGAGTTTTTTTGGCAGGGATACTGGAGTGGCTTGCCGGTTCCTGCTCCAGGTGGATCACGTTTGGTCAAAACTCTCCACTATGACCTGTCCATCTTGGGTGGCCCTGCATGGCATAGCTCATAGCTTCTCTGAGTTATTCAAGCCCCTTCGCCACGGCAAGGCAGTGATCCATGAAGGGGCGGAGCATTCTTAGGAAGCCCCTATTCCCTCTCACAGAGCTGCCATTCCCTAGGAAGAGAGATTGATGGTTAAACAGCTCTGTGAGAGGGAATAGGGGCTTCCTAAGAAGGGATGCAGGTGGCGCTGTGGATTAAACCACAGAGCCTAGGACTTGCCGATTAGAAGGTTGGCGGTTCGAATCCCTGTGATGGAGTGAGCTCCCGTTGCTCAGTCCCTGCTCCTTCCAACTTAGCAGTTCGAAAGCACGTCAAAGTGCAAGTAGATAAATAGGTACCACTCTGGCGGGAAGGTAAACGGTGTTTCCGTGTGCTGCTCTGGTTCGCCAGAAGCGGCTTACTCATGCTGGCCACATGACCGGGAAGCCGTACACTGGCCCCCTTGGCCAATAAAGCGAGATGAGCGCCGCAACCCCCGAGTCGGCCACGACTGGACCTAATGGACAGGGGTCCCTTTACCTTTAAGAACGTTCAGAATCTTTAACAAACTGCGGCTCCCAGAATTCTCTGGGGGAAGCCCTGACTGTTTAAAGTGGCATCATAGTGCTTTTGGTGCCTGGTGTGGATGCAGCCAATGTACCTGCTTTCAGAACCGCAAGGGTAGTGCCTCCTGATTCCTAGCTGGGCCTTCTTTGGATGTGTTGAAATGACCTGGAAAAGTGGAGCTAAATGCTTCTGGGGCTTTTCCACACGGCGACGGCTTTGCCTTCTACAGCAGCTTGTCCTGGGGGTATATCAGGCCTGCTCAAGCGCAGGACTCCCTCCCCCCCCCCCCCCGCTTCAGAGGCTCAGCCTTGGCCTATCAAGCCTCACACAGGTTCTTTGGAGAGGATGTGGTCGGCCACTGCGAGAGCCGGAAGCTGGAGTCGAGGGGCTGAGCTCTGCTTGCTTGAGCCAAGGCCCTGCAAAACGCCCTTCCTTGTTCCCAGTTCATGTCCTCCAGGTCTGATCCACTGCACAAGGAGGAAGCAACCCATCCTAAGTGAGGCCCTCAATCCAGTGATCCCGTATTGCTCTTAGCACAGAAGGTTTCAGACAGAGGATATCCCCAGCCTTACTGGGAGATGCAGGGATTGCGCTTTCTGAGTGAAGAGCAGATGTTTGGCCCTGAGACGCTGCCTCCCCCTGCCTGGCACCTCGCTGCCCTCTGGGTGGGATGAAATTAAGCCTGGCTTTTCAGGAACTCTGAAAGATGAACTGAGTTATAAAAGATGTAGGAACTGGCCTCCGCTCTCACTCAGCACATCCCAAAACGCAATGATGAACTTCTTTTAAGGCTAAAGTTTCCATAGGGGAAAACGAAACACCAAACAAAGACTGATGACAGCAAGTGTGTTAGTGTGTGTGAGAGTGGGTGCACATAGGGTGAAGTCAAACCAGTACATCATTTAAAAAGGTATCAAAGCGGTTTACAGTAATATGAACATAAAAGCATACAATACAACCTACAAACAGTTAAAAGCAGACATCAATTAACTATTGTGGAAGGATGTATTTGTAATTCTCTGCATGGGTGTGGCAGAATAGAAAAAGTTTTCTTTTTTTTTTTTTATAAAATTTTTATTGGGTTTTCACGTTTTAATAGACATACCAACATAAAAAGACACAATAAAACACGTATAATTTCATAAACTTACTTTCATTCCCTTCTTTCCTTGACTTCCCCACACCCCCCTTTCCACCTTCCAATTTCCTTAATTGTCTCAGCAAATTATTTTCTCCCGTCTCTTAAATGTTATTCTTGTCTTTTCTTAAAGTTTATTACTTTTTCTTGGCCCAATTTTGCTTATCAAGCTTTATACATTAAGTACTTTCTCTAGAGTCGGCCTAAATTCTCTCCCACAAATTCCCTCCTTAAAATGTTAAACCAAAAATCATATATTCCCTTTCTAAATCTCAGATTTTCACTACTCTACTCTCCCCTCCCCCCTTCCCCGGTTTCCGTCCCTTCCCAAACCAATGTCCTTAAAGAAAAGAAACCATTTTAGCCCGGATTTCTCACATCCGAGGCCCTTAAGCCCCAGTTAGTCTCTCTCCACCAGTTTTGTTGGCAGTCCATTTTGTTGACCTTCTCTTCTCGAGGGGGTTCTGCCATCCACCCCTCGTATTTCCCTCTTTCCAAGTCAACCAGGAGCAATTTCTGGCCAGGATCAATCAGTCTCCCATACTCCAACCTAAAGAAGAAGTCCCGATCATAAATGTCTGTTTTTTTATAATCCAATATTCGAGTTATTCCAGGGGCTTCTTCCTTTATCTTTCTCTCCTTCTGCAGATTTGTAATCCACTGGTCATCTTCTTTACTTCCCTTGTTTCCAAAGGTTACAGGCTCTTGGTTGGTTTTTTCCACTTGCATTTCCTCTCCTCTCTCTTCTTCTTTTTCCCCCAGCTCCAAGATTATCTTTTCTTCTGCAGCTGCAGAGTTTTTTTCCATCCACTTTGTGTCATCGACAGAGTTGTTTAGTTCAAGATTGAAGGTCATCAATTGTTCAGTCATAAGAGTACTGTGCTCTTGTAGAGTTCCCACAAGACAAAACATTCTTTTTATCTCCGCCCATACTTTCCCTTCTGCAGCCATTGCAATGTCTTTAGTTCCCTCCAGGGGGATTTCCATCAATTCCTTTCCAACAGTCCGTTACTTTGTTGTTCACAGTCACCTTGTTTCCAATCAGTTCACTTTTAATGTAGCACTTTTAATCCAAAAAAATATTATTAACACAGTTCCAATCTTTAATCTCCCGTTTGACAGCTCTTTTGACAGCTGTCAAACTCCTTGTTCTTTTCCTCGGGCTCACACACAGGGCACTTCCCGGGTCTAGGGGGGGGGGTCAACCCAAAAAGAAGACCTCTGAAATTCCTCTCTTTTCCTCTCCAGCGCAAATACTTCTTAGTCCAATTTATGAAAGTTATCTATTTAAACACCAGCGTCTTTTCCGACCTAGTGATCTCTCTTTGCTTTAGGTCCTTTAGTGGGGGGGGGAGTGTGGACTTCCTTTTTAACACGTCCCCCCGATCGTACTTAAATTCAAGAATAAAATCTTTTAGTGCCGAAGTTTCCTTCTACTCACGGGTTACATTTTCCAGTCCAATTTCAGGAAGAAAGATAGCGCTCTTCGGTCCTGGCTCGCGGCTTCGCTCCGCCGAGGTGACGATGGACTCTCAGCACCACGCCGCTCCCCAGTCCACTCCGCAGCCTTTAAAAAGGCTCTTCGCGGGTCGGGGAGGGCGCTTAAGGTGCCCACCGAGTCACGAAGTCCGCAGGCTTCCGCGCCTGCGGTTTTTAAGGGTCCCCGTGTCGCCGGCACGGCAAGACCCGTCCTCGTCGGAGCCGATTCCCTCCGGAGCTCGGAGAGAATCCGCCATTACCCGTTCGCGCTATCCCGGAAGTCCTCAGAATAGAAAAAGTTTTCAGCAAGCATTTGAAAGTTAGCACAGAAAGCACCTACTGAATCTCTAGTAGCAGAGAGTTCCACAGGACTGGGCCAGTGACACTAAAGGCTCAGTTTTTTGATGTTGTCAAAGGAGCCTCACCAACTTGGGAAATGACCAAAGAAGCTTCTGCAGATGTCCTCAGTGACTGAGCTGGAGTATCAGTCTGCACTCTGTTGGGCTTCCCACTTGCAGCGTCCAGGGAAGAGCTAAACTGTGCCAGGGTTAGCAAGTTCACAAGTGTACACACAGAAACATATATCCAAATTAAATGCACTTCTTCAGTGCCTTGATTTAAATGGTTTTACTCAGAGTATGTCTTCATTTAGGGGCAGGAAAACTCTGGCCCTCTCGATGTTGTTGGAACCCAATGTCCATCCGCCTCTGCCAGCATGTCCACTGCTTAGGGACAAGAGGAGTTGGGGTCTAACAGCATTGGGAGGGGAGCAGGTTGCCCCTCCCCGACTTAGTTGGCTATCACTCATATATCTTGTGGGGAGAATTGCCAGTCCCGTATTAGGAGCATCACCCTCTTTCTAAGAAAAATAAGATATGAATTGATTTGTTAATAAGACAATACTTATGCCTTCAGGAAATCACAGCAACTGACATCAAGGGCAGATCACAACTGTACATTTAATGCACACCCAACAAACAGTTAAGCCATATGATCCCCACCCGCAATAATCTTGAGAACTGTCTTTGGTTAAGGGTGCTGGGATTTGTAGCTCTGAGAGGGAAACATGTGACTTTCTCCAAAGAATCCTGGGAAGCAGAGGCTCCCTCGGCAGCTTTGTGGGCTTTTTAGCACGAGGGCTGCAGAAACACCACCCTTGGCAAACTACAGTTCCCAGCATTCATTTTTGGGAGGGGTGGGGGGCATGCACGAGAAGTGTGTGAAGCTGCAGAACATGCAGTGTTTGGAAATAAAGTAGGACGCTTGTCCCCCAAACCTTTTCAGCTTAGCGGTTGCGCAGAAAAGAAAGGAAAAGAGTGGCTGATGGTTGGAGTTTTGGAAGTTCCCAGGAAGGCAATGAAACGAAAGGAGGGTGAAAACCACGTTTGATGGTCTTAGCAAAGTCAGTGCAACAGGATATGGGACGCGTGAGGCCCCCATATTCCTTTTTGTGTTTGCAGAAGCGCGCTGCCTGTTTGGCGACCCAGCGTGGCGACGGAGCCCCCGACGCCCTCTCCGCAGCAACAAGGGGCAGCAGCGAGCGGAAAGCGCAAAGGACGCCGCCCGGCAAACGGCCTCCTGCCCACCAGGTGGCGGCAGAGAAGCCCCTCTCGGGGCCTGAAAGGACTTCCCCGCCCTCCTCCACGACCTCCTGGCGGCGAGCGGCGCGTCATCGTCTGCGTCACCAGGAGGCGCCGGAAGTGCTGCGGGGCGCCTTGGAGACGTGTTGAACTACCCCTTATATCCGTCGAGACAAAGATCTCTGAATTAGAGGCGAGCACTGCGTGGGGGTCGCGCGGGGAAGGCGAGGGAGGGGGCGGCCGTGGGGGGGCAACATCCCTTTCGCCTCCCTCGGGGGCTCCTCTGCAGAGCGAGGAAGGGGGTCTCCCCCCCCCCTCAGGGTGGGCCTCTTGCCCGGGGAGGCGCTGGATGCGGCCGCCCTTGCGCTGCTGCCTCGGGCGCCTTGGGGCAAACTTTGGGCCATTGGCTGGGATGGGAAGCCGAGGGGAAAGGCCTCCCCTTCCGCCACCTCGGGGAGAGGGCGACCTCGGCGGCGGCTCCCTCGGCTGCTATTTTTATATCTCTTTGGACTCACCTTTTTTCCATGACAGGAACTCCAGGCGGCTTACAGATAAAATAGAAACAGCTGAAAATAAAGAGGGGTGAGTGGGAAGAGCCATTAAAAAGCAATTAAACAATAAAATTGAAGCTATCTATCTCTCTATCTGATATATGAGAACATACAGATCATTCTAGTAAAAACATCACAGCACTAACCTTTTAGGACTTGGAAATCATGACCTAGTGAATTTATGGCAGAGGTGAAATTAGAACATGTAGCTTGTTTTCTTGCTCTCTACATTGTTTATTATTTTATTGCTTTCCTTGTAACTTGATCTTACGCACATTTATTTCTTCACTGGGAATGTTTCTACCTTGGTTTGACTACCCCTTTCCTTCCCCAGACCAATTCTGTGTGTCCTCAGTTTGTATGAAGAAATGACTACGCAAGTAAGTGTATCAGAGCCACAACTTTTAATTTTATGATTTAAAATTTATTACTTTATAACAGGGATATTCCTTTTTCTCCCCTAGTACAGTATTCTCTTCAAGCAAGAACAAGGTGAGGAAATAATCCTACTTTGTGCCTGATTAACAAAAGCTGGCAAATTGAATGTATGAGAAAGGTATAGACTTTTAACATAAGTTATGAATTCCATCTTAACTGTTCAAAGAAAGAAAGAAAGAAAGAATTTATGAAAGAAATGTTCTAGTTGTCGTGATTTCTGGTATGTTTGAAATATGAAGATACAAAATTAAGGATCAGAAAAGGGAAAAGTGTGAAAAATGAATCCAATTTGTATCCAGCTGTCATAATTTCTGATACCATAGGGATAGGGTACCTTTGGCCCATCACATGTTCTTGGGCTCCAATTCCCTTCAGTCCCAGTCAGCATGGTCACTGGTCAGGATGATGGGATTTGTAGTCTCTAGGTTGGAGAAGTTATGTACAGTCTTGAGAAGAGACAAACGGGGTGGTGGGAGAGACATCCTAACACTCTTCAAATGGCTTCCTAAATAAAAGCTGGCAAAGGCTTAAACTCTGCTGTTCAAGAGGACATGATTAGATCTAATGGGCTTAAATTGCAGGAGAGTAGATTTTGGTTGTACCGTTCTTGCGAACGAGCAGTTTGACAATGGAACCAGTTTCCTAGAGCAATGATAGTGTGTCAGACCTAGTCACTTTGGATATCATCATCAACCTTTATTACAGTAGTAGATAGGTAGCCGTGTTGGTCTGCCATAGTCAAAATAAAAAAATTCCTTCCAGTAGCACCTTAAAGACCAACTAAGTTAGTTCTTGGTATGAGCTTTCGTGTGCATGCACACTTCTTCAGATACACTTCTTCAGTGTATCTGAAGAAGTGTGCATGCACACGAAAGCTCATACCAAGAACTAACTTAGTTGGTCTTTAAGGTGCTACTGGAAGGAATTTTTTTATTTTAACCTTTATTACAGTCCAGAGACTCAACAAATCGTTACAAGGTAATACACAATTCATACAGCCTACCTCCAAGTTAAACAAGCATTTTGTTCAGAATATAGGGATCACTGGTTCTTGCAACCACCGAAAAAAACTTTGTCACTGCTAATGTTCTAGCATTTGTCCAGTTTTCCAATAGGAACCTGATATAGTAAGCCTCTGATTTTCCCAGGAAAGGTACCAGCAAGGGTAATATCAGTCCAGCCCTGGCTTGCTCGTATTTTGCAGAGTGCAACAAAATATGTTTTATGGAATTGATGTCTTGAGCACACGAGCAAAGTCTGTCCTGGTAGGGAACTCCTCTCAACCTGCCATCCAACACTGCAGAAGGAAAGACGTTTAGTCTGGCTTTGGTGAAAAGCCTTCGATAGTTTGGTACTATCAGGTTTTTAATGTAAGATGTTAATTTAAAGACACTTTGGATATGGAGCCAGGTTTTCTGTTACTCCATCCACCCCTACCCCACCTCACTAGCTGAGTAAAACAAAGGAGAAATATATCTACTTCTAAAATTGTGTCCAGAGTGGACTAATGCAGTGTTTCCCAACCTTGGGCCCCCAGCTGTTTTTGTACTACAATTCCCATCATCCCTGACCACTGGTCTTGCTAGCTAGGGAGGATGGGAGTTGTAGTCCAAAAACAGCTGGAGGCCCAAGGTTGGGAAACACTGGACTAATGGATATTAGGGCAGAATTGATACTATCTGTGACAACTTGCTGTTATCCAGTAAAACTTAAGATAACCACAGCTGTTAAACTGCATTCTTTTTGGAATCATCTTGCATTCATCTTTCAATCAGTTATTTTCTTTCCCAGCACATGACGACGCCATCTGGTCAGTGGCCTGGGGGAAGAATAGAAACGATGGCTCAGAAACAGTCATCTCAGGCTCTTTGGATGACATGGTGAAAGTCTGGAAATGGTGAGTTCCAAAAAAGAAAGAAAGAAAAAGAATTGGTTAAACTGAATTCTCGAGAAGCCAGGAGCATGATGTAAACATGTGCTGGTCTGTTTGGCATCATAGCTAGTTGCTGCTGATATAACTTCTGTGAACTTGTCTAATCCTTTTTCTTTTAGCTCTGATATAATTTGGTTTCCTGTGTATACACGCTGTAGTTCAACACAAATTCAGATTTGATTTTTAAGCTGTGCTTTGATTTACCCAAGCAAGCCTTGCAAAAAATTGTTTTCATTGTGCTGTTAGTAACTTGTGGTTTCGAAAGTGTTGACAGTGGGTTTCAGACAAGGATGTTTCCTTCCTGGAAATGCCAGGGATTGAATGTGGGATCCTTGCCACTGAGCTAAGGCCTTTCCCATTGACTTTCTTGGGACTTCTATGTGCATAATTATTTCATCTCCTTTTCATGTGGAAGACTGAAATTTGGGGAGGGCAATGGATTGTGAAAACCAAAATTAATATGGAAATGGAAAAATATGCAGAACAGAATTTCAGAATGTGGTGATAGGTGTGCCATATGAAGAAACATGTATTGTTTTTAAATTTTAGTTTCCTTTTATTTTGCAAAGGAACGGAGAGAAGCTGGATCTCAAGTGGACATTAGAAGGTCATCAGCTGGGTGTAGTTTCGGTGGATATTAGTCACACGGGTACCATTGCTGCGTCAAGTTCTTTAGATGCTCACATTCGTATTTGGGATTTAGACACTGGCAAACAGATCAAGTCAATAGATGCTGGACCTGGTAAAGTTCAAAAGTTCTCTGACTACTAAGAATATACGGTTCAAGGGCTGCAAGTGTTCTAATGAGTAGTTAATATTTATTTTTAGCATGCTGTTTCTAGTATTTGTGTTATGAAATTTATATGAGAGTTATTCATTGCTCTGAACCCTTTGAGAGGAAGGTAATTAATAGGTTATTGATTTATTGTTGATATTTAATTTAAAACATTAACTAAAGCTTTATGTATGTATTTGCTATTTTCATAAAAGAGGACCTTGTGGTGGATTACAAGGTGAACATATCATCATCAAACCTTTTGTTGGCATCACATACAAACATCCATAACATAACAGTACAGAGTTACCACTTCCCCCGTGGCACAAAACATTTACCCAAAAAAAAGGAGAGGCAGAGCAGACTATTGTCACATCTCTAGCTCTCCAGGGAGATCAGTCGTCTGCAATGTGTTTCAACAACAGAATACCAGATAAAGATATTTGGCCACTAACTTGGTGAGCTCCTGGTCATTCCCCAATAGTAGAAAGTGTATGACCACTGACTCTGGTTTCTATTTGGGGATGCAGAGTTGCTCTAGGAATTGCTGGTGGAGATCAGCATATAGTTTACATTTAAGAACCATATAAGTAAGAGTTTCCACCAGGTGGTCATCACATGGGCAGATTCTACCTCACTCCACCTTGTCCGAGAACGTTTCTCCAAAGGAGGTTTGATGGGTTTGAGTTGAACCTGGCCAGCGAAAATGCCCTTCTTTCTTGAGGGTTAAACAAAAATTTGAGATAGTTGTGGTTAGTTTCATGTGCCCAAGAAAGTAAAGAGGGGAGCATGTTTTTTGTGCTGCTACTGTTCCTTGTCCCACAACCTAGCCTTGGCAGATGGTAGGGACATTGAACGCAGAAGTTCCATTGACAGCCCAAGTTGCTGTACCTTTGTGTTAAACTGTTGTAGCCTGGGGAAAGAAAGGGATCTAGCAACACTTCACTAAGGAGAGGATCTTTATCTGTTGTGAGGCAGATGTTTAACCAGCATAGAATAAATCTCGTCCAGGCAACAGTCTCTACCTTGTGTTGACCTCCCTCTAGACACAAGGCTGCATAGGGTACACAGCGTGGGACAGCAAAAATCTTAAAAAGGAAAGCTGTCTGCACTTGTTCAACCGTCTGGGTAAACCCTAGCAGCCAGATTGGAATTCCATAGAGCAATTGAGCTATAATTTTGGTGTTGAAGACCTTAAGGGTCATATGTTCCATAAAAATCTAGTCACAACTAACTGCAATCATATGCATGCTGACTGTAGTTCATCACATTAAACTCTTCAGGACTGACTTCTGAATAACTTGACACAGGATCAGGCTGTGGATCCCATAGAAGTCAATGGGGAGTTAGTAATTTGTTCCATTAGAAAGTAGAGCTCTGCATGTTTGCTCCGATGGTTTGTTCCTTGGGACAGTTCCAAGGTGACTGAGCTGGTGATGATTCAGTCAGGGGCCCCAGTTTTAACCTTGTCACTGTGATGAAGTTCACTAGCTGAATTTCAGGTAAGCCACTTCTTCTCAGCTTCTTTTTCTCCATCTTCAGAATGGAGGATAGTAATCCTGACTAGTGATGTGAGGTGAGAATATTCTCCGGAGAATATTATCGAGAATGAGAATACAGTGGTACCTCGGGTTACAGACGCTTCAGGTTAAAGACGCTTCAGGTTACAGACTCCGCTAACCCAGAAATATTACCTTGGGTTAAGAACTTTGCTTCAGGATGAGAACAGAAATCATTGCTGCGGCGGCAGCGGGAGGCCCCATTAGCTAAAGTGGTGCTTCAGGATAAGAACGAACCTCCAGAATGAATTAAGTACTTAACCCAAGGTACCACTGTATTCTCTGCTAGAAAGTTCTCTGGAGAATATTCTCCTCAAATTATAAATTTGAATGCAAGAACCAGTTTTACAACCCACATTTAAAAAATCTAGTAAATAGTCAAGCCAGTGTAAGTAATGAATAATGATTTTTTTGATCCAGTTACATTACTGGGCATTGTGTTATTCACCACTGGCAGTTCTGAAATGTGAGCATTTTTTATTTATTTTTTAGTTTTAAAAATGCTATTCATTTAAGCTGATGTGCATTTCAATTCGCATGCATTTCAACTACATGTAATAGCCTTTTTTCTATTTTGGTGTGACCTTATTCTTAACAATTCTGTACCCTTGGCCATACAGTGTTATTTTTTTTTTACAGAAAGTAGCTTTAATGCTTTATACACTTAAAAGTACCTAGGCTTATACAATTATGTGTAACAGCATGTGAGGTGGCTTTGATTTAAACAGTTGGTGTTTCTATATTTTTATTTAGTGCCAGTACAGTGGTGCCTCGCAAGACGAAATTAATCCGTTCCGCGAGTCTCTTCGTCTAGCGGTTTTTTTGTCTTGCAAAGCAACCCTATTAGCGGATTAGCGCTATTAGCGGTTTAGCGGCTATTAAAGGCTTAGTGGATTAGCAGCTAAAAGGCTATTAGCGGCTTAGCGGCTTAGAAAAAGGGGGGAGCGAAAAAAAATCGGAACACTCGCAAGACGTTTTCGTCTTGCAAAGCAAGCCCATAGGGAAAATCATCTTGCGAAGCAGCTCAAAAACGGAAAACCCTTTCGTCTAGCGGGTTTTCCGTCTTGCGAGGCATTCGTCTTGCGGGGCACCACTGTAACTGGTTTTTGCAGTGCCATTCAATGGTACAAGGTGCCATTTACCAGGGATTGACATACTGAAATATATTATCATTTTTATATGTATTCATATAGTTTTGTTTATCAAGCTGTGTTTTAGTCACCAAAACAGTTATTAAGTGTTAGAGCTATTAGAAGCACAAGATAGCCTATTACTGAATTTACTTGTATCAAACCTTAACATGCCAGTTGGATTTTTTGACTAGTCCTGCAACATATACAATACGTGTTCTAATGGAAGAATAAAATATGATTTCACTACTGAGTTTCCTTATACCAAACCTTAACATGACCAGTACTGGTGCCATCACCTTAGAATGGTTTAACTTTAATTATAATGAATATTCTATTTTAAATGAAAATTCTCCAATATTCTCATTAATCAAGAATATTCTCGAGAATATTCTCCAAAAGATTATTCTCAAGAATTTAGCATCACTAATCCTGACTCACTTTATTGGATTGTTTGTAAGGATTACAAGCTCCATCTGGTATGCAGGCTGAGACCCTACCTGCCTGTGGACTGTCTTGCCAGAGTGATGCATGCTCTAGTTATCCCCCGCTTGGACTACTACAAATGTGCTCTACGTGGGGCTACCTTTGAAGGTGACTCGGAAACTGCAATTAATCCAGAATGCGGCAGCTAGACTGCAGCTAGACTGGTGACTGGGAGTGGCCAACAAGACCACATAACACTGGTCCTGAAAGACCTACATTGGTTCCCAGTCGTTTCCGAGCAGAATTCAAAGTGTTGGTGCTGACCTTTAAAGCTCTAAATGGCCTTGGTCCTGTATCCCTGTCTCCTTCTGCCCGGACACTGAGGTCCAGCTCCCAGGGCCTTCTGGTGGTTCCCGCCTTACAAGAAGTGAGGTTATAGGAAACCAGGCAGAGGGCCTTCTTGGTAGTGGCGCTGGCCCTGTGGAACGCCCTCCTGTCAGATGTCAAGAAAGTGAGCAACTACAGTGGTACCTCGAGTTGCGTGCACCTCTGGATACGAATCCTAGGGTTACGCACGTGGCAAACCCAGAAGTATTTTCCCAGGTTTCGCCATGTGCACATGCACAGAGCAGGCACCTCCGGTTGTGAAAACCTCAGGATCCAACTGGAGCTCCGGAACACATCCTGTCTGCAACTGGAGGTACCACTGTATCTTACTTTTAAAAGGCATCTGAAGGCAGCCGTGTTTAAGGAAGTTTTTAATGTTTAATGCTGTATTGTATTTTTAATATTCAGTTGGGAGCTGCCCAGAGTGACTGGAGAAACCCAGCCAGATGGGCAGGGTATAAATAAGAATATTATTTATATTATTATATAAATAATAATAAGTTGTTGTTGTTAAATAATTAATATAAATCATTTTGAATGATTCAAACCATTACATAGATATCATCTTCAACATCATCACCAGGATATTGAGCACAATAGCATGTGAACTATGATAATGGCTTGCAATGGGATGCACCTTCTAATATCTGCTTTCATGCACAGCTAGTCATACATTAACATTGCTGTGCACTTATAAGGACAGTTCAATCAGTGTTGGATATTTAATCTGGAGTTTAGAGCATTCACTTTTCCCTCCTTCTCCTCTCACAGTGGATGCCTGGTCACTCGCTTTTTCGCCTGACTCCCAGTATGTTGCAACAGGAAGCCACATAGGGAAAGTGAACATTTTTGGTGTCGAGACTGGAAAAAAAGAATATTCCTTGGATACAAGAGGCAAATTCATCCTGAGTATTGCATATGTAAGAATCCTGTCTGTTAATTGGCCTTTGGTGCAATCTCTTTTACTATCTCCACCACTTACTAATTTGTCCTGAGTGCCCTGTGTTTTGCTAGCATTTAAAAAGTGGTGCCAAGGGAGAGATGACCAGGCCCCAGACCTCCGCTGTGCTAGGTCATTAATGGTTTCAAAATGCTGATCAATAAGTGCTGCTTAAGAAGATTTTCAAATCCAGCACCTCTTACTCCGTTTTCTTCTTCCCAAGGCTGTGTGTGCAAATCTAAACCAGATAAAATGCTATGCTTTCACACTATATGGGGCCCACAGTAGGAAAATTGTATGGGTGCCCAGAGACATTAAAACACAGGCCCAGATAAATTGAATGTGACAAGAATATAACTGTGTACTTGTCAACAATCAGTGTTTGTTTTTTCATGGGATTTATAGGTGTGTCCCCACTAGCTGATCCTAGAATATGTTCTGGTGGGGAGCCTTTGTCTTGCCAGCCAGTCGTTGCCCACCAAAGGCTCTAAGCTGGCCAAGGCTGTTTCCCCCAATTCCTGATTCAAGGGCTTTGCATGGAACCCCAACTGAAACAGAAGTGGGGGGAGGGGACAACTTCCTTTTAACAGCACTTTGTACATTATGTCATTTTGATGACATGTGATTGGCGTATGGGCAGCCCAGTGAGGCTGATCTTGATAAGGATCTGGCCCATACCGCCAAAAAGGTTCACCACCCTTGTGATATAGCCTGAAATCAGCAATTGGCACATTTTATGCCCCGGACCAATTGGTGCACTTGATTAGGGATTAGGGATCCACCTCTGGGTTTTCTTGCAGGAAAATCAGAGCCTTGTTGAAGTGAGACTGATATCCTCTGGTGGAGTGTAGACCAGTACTGCAAAGCATCTAGTGCTCTGCAGACTTGCCTAATGCTGCCAAACTAGCCCCAAGCAGGATGACTTGTAAGAGACCTGCAATGTCAACCTGCAACTTGAAGCCTTTCCCATCACTGGATCTGCTTGATATACCCACAGGCATATTTAATCTTCGTGCAGGGAGGGCTGCCTTTCCCATCTTTGTCCCAGAAAGAAATTGGCTGATGTTGGCGAGGCTTAGGTATAGCTGACTTTTTCTGGGTTCCACAACCTCTGGTCTGAATCCCTGTTGCTGGGGAGAGTGCTGCTGCTCTCGGGCTTCCCACAGGCACCTGATGGGCCATTGTCAGAACAAGATGCTGGACTTGATTAGACTGTGGCCTGATGCAACTGTGCTCTTTTGACGTAATGTTCTTATAACGTGACCACAGTATTCAAGGCATTGGTGACTTCAAGGTTGGATTACTACAAAGAACTCGGGGCGGGGGGTCCTTGCCATTGGTTTGAATACTGCAGTTGTTGAGAGCAGCATATTATAGCTCAAGATTTGCACTGGGTGCCAGTTTGTTACTCAGACAAGTTCAAGGTTTACTCTTATTACATAAAGCTGTTGAGAACTTCAGACCAGTTTACATGAAAGATCACCTTACCCCTTACATGCGCACTTGACCACTTTGATCTGTGGAACTTGCACTTTCACAAAATGCCACATAATGTTCATTCCTCATCTGTTTGGACTCATCCAGTCTATGCTTTGGAGCAACCTTCCTAACATTAACACAGGCAGGCATCTTTTCTATGCTGTTCTAGATGCTTTAAAAAAACTTTTTATTTCAACTTAGAACCATAGAATCATAGAGTTGGAATAGACCACAAGGGCCATCGAGTCCAACCCCCTGCCAAGCAGGAAACACCATCAGAGCACTCCTGACATATGGTTGTCAAGCCTCTGCTTAAAGACCTCCAAAGTAGGAGACTCCACCACACTCCTTGGCAGCAAATTCCACTGTCGAACAGCTCTTACTGTCAGGAAGTTCTTCCTAATGTTTAGGTGGAATCTTCTTTCTTGTAGTTTGGATCCATTGCTCCGTGTCCGCTTCTCTGGAGCAGCAGAAAACAACCTTTCTCCCTCCTCTATATGACATCCTTTTATATATTTAAACATGGCTATCATATCACCCCTTAACCTCCTCTTCTTCAGGCTAAACATGCCCAGCTCCCTTAGCCGTTCCTCATAAGGCAACGTTTCCAGGCCTTTGACCATTTTGGTTGCCCTCCTCTGGACACGTTCCAGTTTGTCAGTGTCCTTCTTGAACTGTGGTGCCCAGAACTGGACACAGTACTCCAGGTGAGGTCTGACCAGAGCAGAATACAGTGGCACCATTACTTCCCTTGATCTAGATGCTATACTCCTATTGATGCAGCCCAGAATTGCATTGGCTTTTTTAGCTGCCGCGTCACACTGTTGGCTCATGTCAAGTTTGTGGTCAACCAAGACTCCTAGATCCTTTTCACATGTACTGCTCTCAAGCCAGGTGTCACCCATCTTGTATTTGTGCCCCTCATTTTTTTTGCCCAACTACAATACTTTACATTTCTCCCTGTTAAAATTCATCTTGTTTGTTTTGGCCCAGTTCTCTAATCTGTCAAGGTTGTTTTGAAGTGTGATCCTGTCCTCTGGGGTGTTAGCCACCCCTCCCAGTTTGGTGTCATCTGCAAATTTGATCAGGATGCCCTTGAGTCCATCATCCAAGTCATTGATAAAGATGTTGAATAAGACCGGGCCCAAGACAGAACCCTGTGGCACCCCACTAGTCACTCTTCTCCAGGATGAAGAGGAACCATTGATCAGCACCCTTTGGGTTCGGTCAGTCAGCCAGTTACAAATCCACTGAGTGGTAGCATAGTCAAGTCCACATTTTTCCAGCTTCTTTACAAGAATATCATGGGGCACCTTGTCGAATGCCTTGCTGAAATCAAGGTAGGCTACACCCACTGCGTTCCCTTCATCTACCAGGCTTGTAATTCTGTCAAAAAACGAGATCAGGTTAGTCTGACATGACTTATTTTTCAGAAATCCATGCTGACTATTGGTGATCACAGCATTCCTTTCTAGGTGCTCACAGACTGTTTGCTTAATGATCTGCTCCAGAATCTTCCCTGGTATTGATGTCAGACTGACTGGGCGGTAATTATTTGGGTCCTCTCTTTTCCCCTTTTTGAAAATAGGGACAACATCTGCCCTCCTCCAGTCTGCCGGGACTTCGCCTGTTCTCCAGGAATTCTCAGGGTGGCTCTGAGATCATATCTGCCAGTTCTTTTAATACTCTTGGATGCAGTTCATCTGGCCCTGGAGACTTGAATACATCTAAACTAGCCAAGTATTCTTGTACTATCTCCTTAGTTATTCTGGGCTGTGTTTCCTCTGCTGAATCATTTGCTCCAAATTCTTCAGGTCGGGCATTGTTTTCTTTATCGGAGAAGACTGAGGCAAAGAAGGCATTGAGGAGTTCAGCCCTTTCTGTGTCCCCTGTTTGCATTTCACCATCTTCTCCTCTGAGTGACCCCACTGTTTCTTTGTTCTTCCTTTTGCTACGAACATATCCATAAAAGCCTTTTTTGTTGCTTTTAACCTCTCTAGCAAGCCTGAGTTCATTCTGTGCTTTAGCTTTTCTGACTTTGTGTCTACACGTGCTGGCTATTTGTTTGAATTCCTCTTTGGTGGTTTCCCCCCTTTTCCATTTTTTGTACACATCCTTTTTTAATCTTAACTCAGTTAAAAGTTCTTTAGATAGCCACCCTGGCTTCTTTAGGCACCTTCCATGTTTCCGTCTCATTGGTATTGCCTGAAGTTGTGCTTTTACTATCTCCCTCTTAACAAACTCCCAGCCATCATGAACTCCCTTTCCTTTTAGTATTACTGTCCATGGGATCTCACCCAGCACTTTCCTAAGTTTTATGAAGTCGGCTTTCTTAAAGTCAAGAAATTGAGTCCTAGTATGCTTGGCTGCTCCTTTCCGCTGTATAGTAAACTTCAGAAGAGCATGATCACTCGCGCCTAATGATCCTTCCACTTCTACCCCACTAACCAGGTCATCAACATTGGTTAGGACCAGATCTAAAATGGCTGTTCCTCTTGTTGCTTCTCCCACTTTCTGGACAATGAAGTTGTCTGCAAGGCCAGTGAGGAATCTGTTTGACCTTATGCTCTTGGCTGAGTTTGACATCCAACAAATATCCGGGTAATTGAAGTCCCCCATTACTACTATCTCCCTTCCTTTTGCATGCTTGGCCATCTGTTCCAGGAAGGCATCATCTATGTCCTTCGTTTGGCTTGGGGATCTATAGTAAACTCCCACAATGAGGTCACTGTTATTCTTCTCTCCCTTAATTTTGACCCAAATGCTCTCACTTTGGATTTGAGGTTCTAAATCGTGGATCTCTTCACAGGTATACACATCCCTGACATATAACGCCACTCCTCCTCCTTTCTTATCTGGTCTGTTTCTCTGAAATAGATTGTATCCCTCCATTATTACATTCCAATCGTGGGACTTATCCCACCAGGTTTCAGTGATGCCTATTATGTCATATTTAGTTTGCTGTACCAAGAGATCAAGCTCATCTTGTTTATTTCCCATGCTTTGCGCATTAGTGTACAGACATTGAAGTCCATTAATCATTCCCCTGTGTCTCTTATTTAAGGATTTTTTCCTCCCACCACTAGGTCTGCGTGCTGTTTGCTCCATTTGGTCTATGACATTTGGATGATCATCTTCATCAATTGATAGACTCCTACCTTCAGGAGCACTGTCTCCCTCCCCCATATTAGTCAGTTTAAAGCCCTCCTTATGAGGTTTCTGAGATTTTTGGCAAAAACATTTCTCCCAACCGTTGTGAGGTGCAGCCCATCGCTTGCCAGAAGTCCATCTTCAAGAAACTGCAGTCCGTGATCTAAGAATCCAACCGTTCCTGTTTACACCATTTGCAAAGCCAGCTGTTCACTTCCACTATTTCCCCCTCTCTCCCTGGGCCACGTCGTTCAACTGGGAGGACAGATGAGATGACAATTTGTGCATTTAATTGCTTCAATTTTCTGCCCAGAGCCTCGTAGTCTCTTTTGATCTTCTGGAGGCTATTGCTTGCAGTGTCATTGGTTCCCACATGAACCAAGAGGAAGGGGTATTTGTCAGTGGGTTTTATGATTCCTTGCAGTCGTTCAGTTACATCTTGGATCTTAGCCCCGGGGAGACAGCACACCTCCCGAGACATCTTGTCAGGCCCACAGATCACTGCTTCTGTTCCCCTCAGTAGGGAATCCCCTATCACCACTACACGCCTCCTCTTAGGTTTGGTCGGGGTTCTTCCGTGAGCTGTCCGTTCCAAGGTCGCCTGCACATTCCCTGAGGACTGACTTTGCTGCTCTTCATATACCTGATCGACTGTAATGAGGGAGAGATCCTCAAATGGAGTCTGCTCTTCGTCTTCCATGCTAGGGGAGAGGACCTCAAAGCGATTGTGTATTTCTAAACAATCAGAGTGAACCCTGGGCCTCCTACTTCTTTGAGTCACGTTTCTCCATATATCTGGCACCTGTGTTGGTGAACTAGCCTCCTTCTCAGGGGTGTCCCCTGTCTCCTCCTTGGTGGAGACGGTGTTCTCTGTTGCTTCCAAGAAGAGCTCCAGCTCTCTAATTTTTTGGAGCATAGCTACACGTTCCTCCAGTTGCTGGACTTTGTCTTCTAAGAGGGCAATCAACATACAATTGCTGCAGGTAAAGCTGCCTGCAACCTTTGGCACGATGGCAAACATTGCGCAGGAACCGCAGGCGACTGCAGCTGTTCCCTCCCCCTCCATATTGAGAACGTCGTTGGGGTGGCTACAGTGGTCCTCCATCTTAAAAAGCGTGAAGACAGGACAAATAACCCCCCCAAAAAGCCTAGGTCTCCCCCAACAAACGTTTGAGCCTAGCTCCCCTAAATCTAAAAGATGATCAAACTGCGCGCGCCGTAATCAGCCACAAACACACACACAAGAAAACTCTTTTGCTCCTCCTTCAGCTGCTGCCCTGCAAGCTCTGATAAGCTCCTCCCACAGCTAATCACCTGACTGAACAGAAACCCTGCCCCCTCTGACCTTTGCACAGGGAGAGCAGCTAATCAGCCACAAATAAACACACACACAAGAAAACCCTTTTGCTCCTCCTTCAGCCGCTGCCCTGCAAGCTCTGGGGCAGCGGTGGTTGTTTTGATTAGGTGGTCTGTAAATTTCTCTAAATAGAATATGTTTTCCCTTTATGCCTGCTTGCACTTGGGGATGGAGGAAGATAGCATTTTTTAAAAAAATAGCAAATTCTCTGTTATTTGCAGAGCCCGGATGGAAAATATCTTGCCAGTGGAGCTATAGATGGAATTATCAATATCTTTGATATTGCGACTGGAAAACTTCTTCACACGTTGGAAGGTAAGGCTTGGAATGCTTGCAGCAGATTGCTCTCCATCTCTGGGAAGTGGTCTGAAGCCTCCAAATATAGAGGCTGTGCTTTGCTTTCTTCCCTCGTTTTCAGGTTCCCAGCAGAGCTTCTCCTGCCCATGCTTCCAGAAACAGTTCAGGAAAGGAGCTGGTCAAACAGGGTTGCAGTGGTGGGGGCAGTACAAGATGTGATATCTTCAGGCCTTCATGGATGAAAGTGGGATTCTTTTATATTTCAGGGCACGCTATGCCAATCCGTTCCCTGACATTCTCCCCAGACTCCCAATTACTTGTCACAGCTTCAGATGATGGCTACATCAAGATTTATGACGTGTAAGTGTTAATCCTTCTCTGTCCAGAGCATGGCAATGTCTCTCAAAACTGATTCAGTGGTAATTCAGTGGTTGGAGATAAAAAAGTCAATTTTCCCTTGACTCTTGTACACCTTTCTATCTCCTTGTATCTCCTCTTAACTGCTCCTCAGTTTCCCAAACCAACAGGAGGTTTCCAAACTTGCCAGGATGTATGTTGATAGCATGTCCTTCAGAGGTTGTTGGACTCCAATTCCTGTGTCAGTGCCAGCCTGCAAGGCCAATGGTCAGGACCGGTGGGAGTTGTAATCCAACAACATCTGGAAGGCACCAGGATGAGGAAGGCTGTCTGAATCACGTCAGTGACAAACTTTGGCTTTCATAGAAAAGAGCAAACAGCCCCAGAAGACAACCCTAATCTAGTGTTAGCAGTTTCTTACAGTGGCCAACGGAGTTAGAAACTCAGATATACAAACTAGGCATCACATGGCACCTTAAGCCTAGGTTATGGTCACAACAATGGAAAGTCTAGCCACCCCCACCCCCCAGATTACAAAGCTGAAAATGAATTGTGTATATCATCAAGCAGAATCAAATTTAACAGTGGTGGTTCCCCACCTTTTTGCTGCTGTTTTGATTCCTTTGCGTTATTCCAGGTGTCTTTTGTGGCCTTTTGAACAATGGAAGCAATTAACCATTCTAAAAAGAAAGCATCAAAAATAAAATGAGCACCCCAGACCATACCTTTGTGTTTTGGGCAAATAAATCCAGAGTAACTACCATTTCCTGATTCTGTTCTAACCAACACCACCACTTATTACAGCCTACGCAACTGATGGCAGAGAGGCCCAATGCATGCATGTGCATGTGCATGTATTGCTTGCTAGCTTTTTAATCCAATGGATCCACAAGTTAGTTTACAATTGAGACAAACAATTATAAGTGAGCCAGAACATCATCAGAAAAACTACCAAATAAAACAAGTATCAATAGAATCGATATGGAAGCGGGCCATTCTTCAGATTGTTAGATGGCAATGGCAAGGAAATCTGCATGCTTCCCATGGCTTCCTCCACTAAAGAAAGGCTGTGTTAAATTTTCACCTACAAAGCTGGCCAGGCCAAATTTAGGGTGCAGAAAAGTCAAAAAGAAAGAAAGAAAAACAAAATAGGCCATCACCATGATAGGGTAGGTTTGGTGGCCTAGATTTGAAAGAAAATGGGAAGGATCTTACAAGAGTTGGGGAGATGAGGGGGAAAAAGGGGCCATTGCATTTTAAGATAAAGGAGAAAGGAAGGAGGAGAGCAGAATGGAGCCTGCAGAGACAGGATTCAAACACAGAACACTGTCCCTTTAGAAGGGGTCTAGGTGGTCAGAAGGGAAGAAATGGGGGAAATATCCAGACAATGAAAAGGAGAATGATCCGGTGGGGCAGGGGGAGGAAGAGGTCATGAGAAAGCTGGGATTCCTCCCCAAAGGCAGAAACGGTGGGGTGGTGAGTGGGCAAGATAAACTGCAGGAGGCAGTAGAGTGAACATGGTATACTTTAAAACATACACAACCCCTAGCTGACCAGGCAGCACTGACCCTGGAGGAGACGTTACCTTCATATGTTCACTCCAGCCTTAACAGTCACACAGTCGCACACAGCTTCAGCCATTCAAGCACAGGCAACCCATGCACGTTTTACTTTGGTAGAAGCCCCATGGAGTTCTGTTGCAAGTAGAAGACAAACACCAGATCACGGATGGAAACAACCCTTTTCTCCAAATGGCACACACATGCATACCTCTTCTCCCTCCCTCCCTCCCTCTGCTGTCAGAGAGATCTCAACCTCTGTCCCTCCTCCCACAGTGGTGGCTCCTTCCCTCCCAGCACTCAGACAGGCTCTCTGAGTGCAGATTTAATCCTGAATAAAAGCCTCCCCTATGGCACCCTCCCACCCTTGCTTGTTCTTTCTCAGCCTCCTGTGTCTGGTGGAGAAACACACTCAAATGCAGCTGAGCAGCAGAGACACACCAGCAGCAGGCAGCCACCTTCTCTCTAGAGAGCCAGTGTGGTGTAGTGGTTAAGAGCGGTAGTCTCGTAATCTGGGGAACCGGGTTCGCGTCTCCACTCCTCCACCTGCAGCTGCTGGATGACCTAGGGCCAGTCACACTTCATTGAAGTCTCTCAGCCCCACTCACCTCACAGAGTGTTTGTTGTGGGGGAGGAAGGGAAAGGAGAATGTTAGCTGATTTGAGACTCCTTGGGGTAGTGATAAAGCAGGATATCAAATCCAAACCCCTTCTCTTCTTCTTCTTTCTCATGTCTTTCTAATGTAGGGTGGCATTAGCATTCACGTGTGCAAGTAGATCCAAGTGGCAGCCAGCAACAGGCAACAGCCTCTTAGAAGCGCCAGCAATTTAAATTAGTTGCAATACACGGCGACAAGACATAAGAAATTCCTCACAATCAGCCCATTCTCTGTTACAGAAGGTGCCTGGTGCCCAGTTAGTTTCAAACACTGATGGCCACCCAGATGCCTTTGGGTATCCTGCAAGAGCGGCCTTCTATGTCTGAATCATAGAATCATAGAGTTGGAATAGACCACAAGGGCCATCGAGTCCAACCCCCTGCCAAGCAGGAAACACCATCAGAGCACTCCTGACATATGGTTGTCAAGCCTCTGCTTAAAGACCTCCAAAGAAGGAGACTCCACCACACTCCTTGGCAGCAAATTCCACTGTCAAACACCTCTTACTGTCAGGAAGTTCTTCCTAATGGTTAGGCGGAATCTTCTTTCTTGTAATGTGGAAGTTCTGTTTTGTTGACATGTCTAATAACTACAAAAAACCTCTTTTTCCTTGGATTTTTGTTCCCACCCGGCCATCAGCCCCTAGGAAGCTGCCTTTATACCAGGTGGTATTGGTTCATCGAGCCCATTTTCCCCCTGGATCACCATAAAAATATTTACCTTCATCTATTTGGCTTCTGCAAAGAAGCATCTTTTGATGTTGTTTGCCCTTTTCCTTTGGAGGACGAAGGTTGTAATTAATGTGACTGATAAAGGCAGCCTTCTCCAGCCTCTTGCCCTCCAGCGGCTGTTGAACCCCATCTCCCATAAGCCCCAGGCTGCATGGCAACTAGTTAGAGATGATGGGGGTTGGAGCCAGACATCTGGAGGGCAGCAGGTTGGGGAAGGTTGAATTAAGGGAGAAGTCATATCCTGCTAAGTGATGATGTTGGTTGTGTTTCCATGAAGTGTGAACCCTTTCACATGGCAGGAAATATGGGATGCAGTCTAAGACATACGTTTTATTCTTTTGGAATGCTAATCTCTTGGACCTTGAATGAAGAATGTGGTAAAACGGACCCATCACTCCCAGGTAGCTGAGAATTGCAAGGAAGATTCATGAGAAGCAACCGTTTTGTCACACTTGTCCACAATTGCTCCAACGTTTCATTGAGAATCCTCTGATAAACATCTGAAGAAACTCAGAAGTTCCCTGGAATATTATTTTGAAGAGCCTGTTGTTAGGGTGTATTTCTAAACTGGAGCCTGTTTTTGAATTCTGCAGGCAGCATGCGAACCTGGCAGGCACCCTGAGCGGCCACGCATCTTGGGTGCTAAATGTAGCGTTTTGTCCTGACGACACCCATTTCGTTTCTAGGTATGTAGAATGTTGACATGACCTGATTTGGTTGGGTTATGCGTTACATGTTCATCTTTCACTTTCTTCATGGAACTCTAGAAAGGAGTATGTCACTGGTGGGTTCATTGTTGAGCAGCACTTAGCCTAATTTCATGTGGGTAGCAAGGAGAGGGGGAAATGGAGGGGAAAGGAGGTGGTGCAGAGAGAGAGAAGTGGTGACCCACACTGGGCTTTGACCTTTCCACGCCTGTTGCTTGTATGTGGCCTCCAGCAGAGGGAATGGTTGCCTGCTGAAGGCCTATGCTGGGTTTACTCTCTTCTGCCTCCCCCCAAGCCATTCTTTTTAAATCACTAATTTTATAAGGGGCAAGACTACAAACACATAACACATGAGAGGAATCCCCAGAATTACAACAGAGGTAAGTAGAGCACCCTTGTAAAGCAGGCTAGGCTGAGATAGACTCTGGTCCCTCGTCATCTGGTGAACTTCAAGGCTCACTGTGGATTTGAACTTGCCCCCTGAACCTATGACATTACAGCATCACCGTTCATTTATGTGGATGGGATGTGGAGAGGAAGGCCTGTTTATAAATGGAGCTTCATAGAGTAAAATTCACATAGTTGTAAAACTGAGTGCATGATTTTCTTAATTGGGCAGAACTAAGAATTAGCTGCCTTATTTTCAAAAGGTGCCAAGTAACTGTAGGATTGTATTCAACTAACTTATACTCAGATAGACTCCTTAAAAATTATGGACCTAAGTCATGGCCAGTTAATTACAATCATAGGTCTACTATTGAGTAAAAGTTAGTTGAATACAACCTATGCCAGGGGTCTGCAACCTTTAAGACAAAAGGAGCCACTTGGACCCGTTTCCGAAGGGGAAAAAAAAACCTGGGAGCCGCAAAACTATTGTGACATTTAAAGCATGCGTGCTGCTGCCCTCTGATCTGACAGCGGGCGGGAAGGTGACGTTGGGACGGTGCGTGACTAACGCACGCACCGCCCCCATGCAACATCACAGCCAGTACAGCGCCCGCCACAGTGGGGAGTGTCGGGGCGCACAATGCGCCTCCTCCCCTCGCTAGTATCCGCCCCGGAGCCGCGGCAAAGGTGTAAAAGAGCCGCATGCGGCTCCGGAGCTGCGGGTTGCAGACCCCTGACCTATGCAACTGCTTCCCCTATTTTTAAGATGAGTTTTTCACAAATGAATATACTGTATTGGGGGGGGGGGTTGCCAACAATCGCTCCCCTGCCTGACCAACACTCCCAATTGCCAGCAGCCACCAATCACCCACCCAATCACCACTGACAATCTCCTACTCGCACCTGCAACCAATTGCCCATCCCCCCCTCTGCCCTATCCGTGTTTAAGACGACCCACTAAAAAAACATCATCTTCTACACGGAAAAATATGTGTTGACGTTAAAAGAAGTCTGATTAAGAGTGTATTGGGATAAATGACAAAGAATTCCTAAGGAAAAATTCTCAAATGGGGTCTGCTGCCCAGAGAAACGTGTATGAGGCATTCCGTTTCTTTACCTTGCTGATCTTGCTCTACTGAGTGTGGGTTTGCTCTACTCCGCTGCAATGTACTTCCGTGTGTGGCTTTCCCCATAAACAGCAAGGTGTTAGCAGCATGCCTAAGCTCTTGCCCTTGTTCTCCTGGGTTTGTTTGTGTGAGTGGAAGATAACTGTTGGTGTCATCTTCAAGCATGGCAAAATGAGGGGCATCTATTGCAGGGGTATGAGCCATGCAGAATTTTTCTGACAGCTGCATTGAGCCACACTTGTCTTGCTGGGTTGTGCAGGACAAAGGAATTGCGTTACGCTGACTCACACCATTGATCTATCTTAGCTTAGGGTTCACTACACTGACTGGCAGCCCTTTCTGCAAGTGCTGGGGACTGAAGTCAGATGCCGCACCACTGAGCAAGGTTCTGCATTAGACACAGTTGCAAGCTGTGGGCTCACTTTCTTGCATGTTGTTTGGTAAATGGATAGCTGCTGGTCATCAAGTGTACAGCGAGTGGAATGTGTGAACTGCATTTTGCTGTGGTGAAGGAACATGGATGCCTGAACTTTCAGCTGCCTTGTTGGGTCAGGCCAGTGAGTTCTGCAAGTTTGGTCTCGGTTGGAAACTAAATGCACTGCAGTCTTTAATCTTGTATTGCTAAGGTCAGTTAGTTACTCTTTACTCATCTGCTTAGTTTTTGTGGTGCTGTAGTGTAAACCACTGAGCCTTGGGCTTGCCGATCGGAAGGTCGGCAGTTCAAATCCCCACAACAGGGTGAGCTCCCGTTGCTCAGTCCCTGCTCCTGCCAACCTAGCAGTTCGAAAGCACGTCAAAGTGCAAGTAGATAAATAGGTACTGCTCCGGTGGGAAGGTAAACAGTGTTTCTGTGCACTGCTGTGGTTTCACCAGAAGTGACTTAGTCATGCTGGCCACATGACCCGGAAAAACTGTCTGCGGACAAATGTCGGCTCCCTCGGCCAGTAAAGCGAGATGAGTGCCACAACCCCAGAGTCATTCGTAACTGGACTTAACTGTCAGGGGTCCTTTATCTTTATGTAGCATGGCAGCATCTGCTTTGTGCTGTCTTGCACAACACATGGACTGAACATTATGCATGGCAAATAAACACTTAGGGAAACAAAAACAATTCTAATGCCAGTCTTCAGATTTTCTGCAGAGTCCCTGCTCCAAGCATCTTCTTTAGTATGCTACACTCTTAAAAGAGGACCTTTTCTGCGTCTGCTCAAGGGACACGTCTGGTGCCAACACTGGCACAGGGGAAGACCTTTTTGCCCAGACAATTCAGATGGTATGGTGGTTTTCTGTTCTGCTTTTCTTTGGGGTTGGAGGTGTTAGTCACACTTTTGTACACCAGGCCTGGAACTTTTCAATGAAATATCTAAATAAACATGACAAAATAGTGAGTACCGTGGCTTCAGGATAGATGAAGTGAGAGATGTGACTTGCAATTTTTTAATTCCCCAAAGAGGGAAGGGCGAGCTCAGGGTTGGAGGCTCACACCAGTGGACTGCACAAATGGTGATGATTTCAGGAAGCAGAGGTGGGTTGGTATTAACAGGGAACAAAATTGTTGATCATTGTTCTTTTCCAGTTCATCAGACAAAACTGTGAAAGTGTGGGATGTACCTTCCAAGACCTGTGCTCATACCTTCTTTGATCATCAAGATCAGGTATATAGAACTTTGTGGCTGTCGGTTGTGGCAGCCTAGGGAACTTTCCTTACATTAAAACCTTTAGTTCAGGTTGCATAGAACTAGTCTTGAGACGTTCCAAAATTTGAAGGGTTACTTCCTGCTATATTTGTGGAGTTTTCTTACAAAAGTAGTATATAAATTTTGTTCCATAAAATAAATGTGAAGTGTGTCGAATTAATTGTCTATTAGTGCTGTCTACTGAGTTCTCTCAACACCTGAAACGGAAGATTTCCACCCACCCACCCCCAAATAAAACTGGCATTTTAATTCAAGATGCTTGAACCACTCAGCTTGCCTCTGTGCAAAGTGCTGGTAACAGGGGTGTGAGAGACTGAAAGTACAATCCCATTGGCCTGCCTTTTTAGCAGAATGAGTGTGCTTTTGCTGGCAGAGGGGCCATAGCTTGGTGGCAGTATATGCCTGGCATGCAAAGAATGCAGGTCCAATGCTTGGCATCTCCACATCAAGGAGCAAGCGATGGGTAAGCTCTGCCTCAGACTATGAGTTGCTGCTACTCAATATGAGGCAGCTTCTTGTGTTTCAGTTTTACGATTGTCACTGTTTGACTCCTATCAGCCATAGTCAGGCACAGTGGAGTTGCAGCCCAACATCTGAGGGCCCATTGGGTTGGTTTTCTCTTGTGCAGTGGGCGGTACACAGCATATATAAATTACCTTTTTTAATGTCTGTTATAAGCTATTGCCTAACTCTATGCAATCAATCTTAACAGATTTTTGGTTTGTTCACAGGTCTGGGGAGTGCAATACAACGGAAATGGTTCTAAAATTGTATCAGTTGGTGATGATCAAGAAATCCATATTTATGACTGTCCAATTTAAATGTACCTAAATCAATTTGGGTTCCTTTTGAAAGCTGTGGAACTTTCAAAAGGTGTCAAGAAAACCTTTAGATTTTGACAAATGCAAATAATCAATATATATCTAAGTTTGTATGATTTTTGCTATTTATGTTTATAAATGTATTTGTTACTTTAAATTACTTAATTTGCCAACTGGGCTACTGGAGTATCATTTCCCCTATTAGACATTTTTTCTGTTTTTGGGGTGGCAGTGCTTGTCATGGACGGCACAGGTGTGACTACAAACAAGAATAAAGGCTGTGCATGTGCTCAGGGGAGCCCAGCAATTTGCAAATATATGCAATATACAAAGAGTTTCTTTCCAGCAGGGGGCGCCCAAGCATAAAAAAATCAGAAAAAGATGCTGCTTGCATGCAAGTTCTTAAGCTTTTAGCTGGTGAATTTCTATTGTATGTCCTAGCTCCCTAAGCCAAGAAAGCATTTAGTTCCCATTCCAGAGGGATGAGATGGGGTGAGAGAGTTGCCATCTTGGTTAAGAGTCCTCACACCACACAGAATGGTCCTGTTTTATTTGAAGCAATAATTCAGTTTTACAGCAAACAGGTTTAGAGAACAGCCCATTAAGCTGAAACTATAGCTGTTTTATGTAAATAGTGTTCTGAAAATTATTTCTACATTAGGGATTTTTAGAGAAACTGGAAGTGCTTATTCAACCAAGTTGCAGTATACTCAAGTCTTGCTACAGAGGGATTTTTTTTGGTGTGGGGTTTTTGTTTTTTTTTGCATGAACGCTTAAATATATAGTTACAAAAATGATACTCAGCATCTCTGTGCTGAACATGACAAGTTGCTTCAAAAGCCAATTTTTGAATCTGTCACTAGCAGTCCAGTTACACCTCCAGTTCAAGATGTCTGACACTGCACACCAGTTCTAGGACCTTCGTCATCCTCCTCATAGGCTTCCCCATGATTACGGAAAGCTCGCTCTCTTGGATCAAATTCAACAAGATCAACTTGATCCATGTCTTCTGAAATCATTACTTCTTCTCTTGGAGGAAGCAGAGCTTCTAACAAGGGTAGCTGTTCCTTGGAAAGCCACTGATGCTCTGGGAATGCAACCTATAATAAAAAAACAGCATTAATGTAACTGGTGTGGAGCTCACATCCTGCATTTGGAACAGCAGCTCCTTGAACACAAGCAAATACCTTAAGGCTGATTTTGTTAACTACCATCAGGAATTATTGCCACTGTCTTGCATAGATGGCAGGGTAGGCAATCTGGTGTGTGGATGGGTCAAAATCCAGCACTCTCTCCCTCGTTTTGTCCCTCAGCTGCTTTCTACCAAGATGACACACAGCTTGGCTTTCTCAAGATAGCTTACAATATAAAACAAGCCAGCAATCCCAAAATAAGAGCAGATTAAGTGGCAGAGCTAGGTGAAAACTTTGCTAAAAAGCTATTCAAAGGATCCCAGATGCCATTAAAACAAGAAAACAGGGTGATGCTCATTTGACACTGAACAATGAGTAGTTTTTAGATAACATGGCTGGAGAGGGAATTCCTTTGTGCACCTCCCTACCTCACCTCGGAACAACACATTTTGGCACATCCCTCCCATTTTTACAAATCTTCTACTGCTTCATGTGCACAAACCCTGAAGCAGGAAGCAGGAAGGGACAGTTGAGGTGCCTCATGAGCTTGCAGTTCAGTGTGTTTCAAGAACGCTTTGCTGCTTGTGTGGCACCTACAGGGCACTGCCCATGTTGCTGACTTTACAACTGCCAATTCAGTTGGAAATGCACTTCATCCAGCTTGTAGGCAGATCGATTCAAACAACTGTTTAAAAGCAACTAACTTACTTACCAAGAACTGAATTATTAGGGAACCTTTTTCCAATGGTGACTTGTAAATTGGCATTCCCTCATTTATGATGCATTTGACATCTCCATGCTTTATCACTTCACCTGTTTGAATAGCGATTACACACAGTTAAGTTTGTTAGCTTTCCGAAACCCCTTTTTCCTGATACATGAAACCCTACTGGATCAGACAAGGGTCTCTATCTCGGTGGTGAGGAACCTGAGGCCCACTGGCCTAATTAGGTAGGTTCTGTCTCAGCTCAAAGTGTGTTGCAGGCTTTGAGCCTTTCAAAGCTCTGTAGAGAATAACGTTTTGAAAAGGGCTTCTGACAATCTGGACAGAACAAAAAAAAAACGGGCAAGATGTCATTGTGACATCAGGTACCTAACAGGTGATTGACTCTGCTCTCCTGTCCAACTTTGCTCAAGATGGGTGGGCAGGGGAGACAATTTGGCCCTTTGGGCTAAAAAGCTCAGCGTGGTTCAGCATTCTTCCACACAGCCAATCATATATTTGGAAAGCTCAAAAGCAGAAAATGGAGGGACTTCCGGTCGGTGCCAGCGCTTAATGGCGGTCCTAGCTCCGAGCTCCGGAGAAGGACTGCTTCGCAAGTTCGGGTCTTACCCGCTACGGCAAGCGGGGGACCCCTAAAATCCCAGGCGCTGAAGCCTGAGAACAAGGAGACTCGGTGGGCACCTTCGCGCCCCCCGGTACCGTGAAAGAGCCTTTTTAAAGGCTACGGATCGACATCGGGAGTGAGCGCGGTGCTGAGAGTCGCTACCCAGCCTGCGAAGTGAAGCCGCGTCGCCATAAGCGGAGAGCGCCGATTCCTTCCTGAAAAGAAATTCGGACTGATTCCCCGTGAGTAAGAACTGAAAAATAACCGGGACTTTTTCAATTTTAAAAATTGGGCTAAAAACGGGGGAGATTTAAACAAAGGAAGTCTGCCTCCCCCCGACTGCATGAAAGTGAAAGCAA